>NC_056743.1:115670427-116000427 GCF_019279795.1 Protopterus annectens
AAAGGCCTTTGATATGGTCAATCACCAATTACTCATCCGGTCTCTGAAATCTATTTCCCTGGACAACCATACTATACAGTGATTCAAACCATTCTTATCTGAATGACAGACAACAAGCCGTACTTTGGCAAGGCAAACTATCCATTCTGTTACCTCACACTCTTGGAGTTCCTCAGGGCTCCATTTTAGGTCCTCTACTCTTTTCCATTTTTATCAATAACCTACCCACTGCCATCCCAGATGCATCCCGCATCCAATATGCAGACAACTCCACCCTGATCTGCTCAGCCTCCTCCCCAACAGCCTTGCAAACCCTAACCCAGAGTACATTCAACACAGTTGAAAAGTGACTCTCTAATCACCGGCTTCTGTGGAATCCCAATAAGAACTGTTACTCTTTACCCCCAATTGCAGGTCCCCCCCCTTTTCTTTACTACAACATCAAACAATGGCACCTTTATTTCACCAGATATTCAAACCAAGCTCTTGGGGATAACAGTAGACAATAATTTTAAATTTGATCTACACATTAATAAGACTATCAAAACCATTAACAAAAAGCTTGGCTCACTATATAGAAATAAACATTTTCTAACCCCTACAGCTAGAATCTCTATCGCCCGCTCTCATCTCCTCTCTACCCTTCTATATGCTTCCCCTATACTCTGTAACCTAAACAAATCAGAACTTACCAAACTCTCTCACTGCTACCACCATATTGCCAGGTTCGCCACTGGATCAACATACAGGACACATCACTGCCACAAACTCAAACTCCTAGGGTGGCAAGAACTGCCAAGCTTAATACAGTTCAACCAGCTAATAGTAGCACATAATATTCTCAACCAACCCAAAAACACTCCTGCCCTTAAAACTATCATAAAACCATACAGTAACTCCAGACCACTACGCTCATCCAACAAGCTGTTAGTCCAAACACTGAAAGCTAATAACTCAGCTGGTGACTCCCTATTTGCCAACTCCGTTGGGAAAGCTTGGAACTTAGTTCCAGTAGACATTACCCTGGAACCTTCTCTATGCCTCTTCAAAAATGGCCTCAAACATTATTATAAAATGAACTGGCTCTGTCCAGGTTCCAACCCTGATTAATCCCCATAACAACTCCCTAACTCAACAGCAATGCACTAGCTTCTTGCTCACAAATGCTTGCAATGGCAATCGTGTTCTGTACATTTCTTTGTAATACAGTGTTGCTGTAATCCACCTGTTAATTAACTTTTACATTCTATGACATACTATGAAACTGTGGATCCCTCTTGAGGGACACACCATGCTTACTTGTAAAATCTGCTTGTTATTTAACTGTTGCTTGAGGTGTTTGTTTTTATCTGCTCAATTGGAGCTTTTTTTCCCGTTATGTTGTAAATCCCTTAGTATGTATGCATGTTTTTGTCTGCATGTTTGGAGCTTTTCTCCCCGGGCCTCTGCTAAAAATGGATATGCATTCAGTCAGACTATCCCGGTCAACAAATGTAAAATAAAATAAATAAATTTTGATGATCACTCTACATACAGTAAAAACAAAGAAAAAAAACATACAACTTTAAAATTAATATAGTTGCAATTGTGTGGTGTGGAATAACTACCATGGAATGGCTAGCCACCCGGCGGTGTGAACCTTGGTTCTTGATTGTCACTGTTGAAGTGACACTCCAACCCCATGTGCAAAAATGGGAAAAGGGGTTGTGGCAGGATGGATGTGAGAGAGATGCAACTGCATTTCTAAAGTAGAACTGTACTTTTTACCACAACACTAATATACCTATCTCCTGTCAACATGAAAGCTAGCAGTCATCACCATGACTCAAAAAGATGTACCTCTTGCGTGTGGAATGGAAACTGGAAGCAAGAAAAGATACTGGAGAAGTTACCGGGGGAGAAGTACATGAGTGACTGAAAATAGTTCACCCATTTTGAACAAGTGTGGGGTACTCCTATTTCCTTGAAACATACTAGTGCATGTTTTAGATTTACCAAAATAGATAAATTACAAGGAAATAGGACTAACAAAACCGGGTGGCATACTATTTTAAACTATAAGGAGAAAAAATGGATTATTACACTGGGAGGGTTGTTTCCCCCTAGATTAAATGAGCAACTATAATTCACCAATGAGTGTTGATTTTGAGTAAATGGGATGTGTATATAAAATATTGCAATGTCTTGCTATTTGTCATTCACACTGAGGAAGGCTATTGCAGCCGAAACAGGTCTGACTATAATATTAGTGGGTTATCAAGTTTGATTGCAGCCAAAACCAGTCTGATTATAATATTAGTGGGGCATCATGTTTGATTTTACCCTTATGGTGTGTTAATTAAATTTAATTTTACTATCCACACTTCTGTGTTTTGGCCTTTTTTTTTTTACTTGAACTTTAACTTTTTGGCCTGTGCACCTGCGTGGGATGATACAAGGGAGTAGTCAGCCATACTCCAAGCATGACACTGTGTACACATTTTAAGCTGCACCATCAATTCTATAATTTGTTTTTTAACTGCAAAGTAAAAAAAAAATAGCAGAACTGAATTCTAATCACATGAGTATGACACACAGACACAAAATACTACTGACTAGCTTTTCTGCATGTGTGACACAACATCACACTTTCTAACTTTATGGCATTTGAAACACTACTGTCTCTGTTGAGAAACCGACTTTGAGTTAAAAATGGACAGTGTGATCAATTTATATATTTGGTAATCTTCAGTAGCCCTATTTATGAATGTTAAATCTAAGTGAGTTATTAATATATTCCAAAGAATTTGGGCAGTTGCTACCAATGATGTGTTTCTTGAAGATCATTCTACATAAAGCGTGGAGGCCACCAAATGTGACTTCATATACTGGAAGCAATAAGGCAATGGTCATGAAGCATGAATTCCTGTAGTTGGGCACTGGCCACCAAAATTTGATTTTCAACTCTGAAAAAAAAATCTCCAGCTTATTCATGGTAAGACAGTTAGTTTCGGTCAAATAATTAGTGAAAGGATAACCGAAGAAAACTCATTTAACATCATGTCCTCAAAGCAATAAGCGACCGGGCTGTCTGCATTAGGTCATGATCTCCATCAAGTGATGATCTGATGTGAAGAGTAGTATCTTCCTGATGAAGACAAAGAAAGAGAGGTAGAAAGATAAGGAATGAAACCTCAACCGGAAGCCATCTCTCTTTCTCTCACACATGGAAACATCTGTAACATTTGTGGATGATATGCAGCTTCAGGATAAGATTACAGTCATTCCTGTACCGACAATGATACATGGTGTTAACATCCCAAATGTAACTGACAGTGTACATGGTGTTACCATCCCAAATGTAACAGACAGTGTACATGGTGTTAACATCCTAAATGTAACTGAGAGTGAACTTAGTGTTAACATCCCAAATGTAACTGACAGTGAACACGGTGTTAACATCCCAAATGTAACTGACAGTGTACATGGTGTTAACATCCCAAATGTAACTGACAGTGTACATGGTGTTAACATCCCAAATGTAACTGACAGTGTACATGGTGTTAACATCCCAAATGTAACTGACAGTGAACACGGTGTTAACATCCCAAATGTAACCGACAGTGAACTTAGTGTTAACATCTCAAATGTAACTGACAGTGAACACGGTGTTAACATCCCAAATGTAACTGACAGTGTACATGGTGTTAACATCCCAAATGTAACTGACAGTGTACATGGTGTTAACATCCCAAATGTAACTGACAGTGAACTTAGTGTTAACATCCCAAATGTAACTGACAGTGAAGGTGTTAACATCCCAAATGTAACTGACAGTGTACATGGTGTTAACATCCCAAATGTAACTGACAGTGTACATGGTGTTAACATCCCAAATGTAACTGACAGTGTACATGGTGTTAACATCCCAAATGTAACTGACAGTGTACATGGTGTTAACATCCCAAATGTAACTGACAGTGTACATGGTGTTAACATCCCAAATGTAACTGACAGCGTACATGGTGTTAACATTCCTAGCTTCAAGGACTGACAGTGATGAGAGTTTGATATTTTTAAAGGTGTACTCTAACACCGATTAGTTTTGAGAATCACACCGATTAGTTTTGAGAATCAGAAACACTTGCTATGTAAGTATAAAGAAACTGCTAGCGCCATTTAAAACAAACAATTTCTGGAGAATGTTCATTTTTTGTGAAATTCTGGCAGTAATTATAAATACTAGGGCAATGACATGATACATATAGCATCCTAAAACACTGAACATACTGTACAGCTTCTGCATGAGAAATGTTTTGTACCTATGTTAGCAAATATGGCACTTACTGTCAGGGAGGCAAAAAAAATGGAAAAAATCACTGCCTTGTGCAGGAACAGATATGTTTACTGAATAGTGCTCCCTGCAGGGTTGATGATGATTTTTTAAACATTTTTATTAAACTATCACTTAAGACATTGGCACACATACATTAACAGAAAGCAAAACAAATCATGTTAACAGTTTTCACTTGCATGCATTACACATTACATATATGTTTTCTTTCTTTTCAACAAATGCCATTCACACCAACATTACATAAATTGCTCAATTCCTGCCTTCCCTTAAACCTCACTTCTCCTGCTACTGAACATTATTCTGCATGTATTGTTCCCACAAATTCCATTTATTTCTTTCTAATTGTCTCCTTCCCCTTCCTAAATATGCCACCCCCAATTACTTTATCTCATTTACTATATTCAGTACTTCTGTAATATTTAGAACTGGGCCACCTACTGTTTGGTATATAATTCTCAGTAGTTCAGGTCAAAACTAAGGGGCTGTGGCTGTCAAAGTTTGCAGACGATTGCAAACTAGATGCAATCGTTGAATCCCCAAATGATGTCAGCATACTCCAGGAGGGTCTCAGGCAGGCTAATGACTGGTCTTAGTCTTGGACTGGTGTTAGTCGCGGTCTCAAATTGAATGCAAAGAAATGCATCTTCATTCCCTTCAGCACAAACAGTGTCCCTTCACACTATCAAATCAACAATAATACCCCAAGTACCCATGAAGTGGTAAAGGACCTGGGATCACAAGTTGACTGTGACCTTAACTTCGACCACCATGTGTCTACTGTAGTAATGAAAGCTTTCTATGTAGCACACTTCATTAGTAAAGGCATCGCCTTAAGAACAAAATAAGTTATAACCCTTCCCTTATTCTTGGCACTTATCTAGCCCATAGTTGAATATAATGCCCTCTAAGGCATGTACCGTACTAAGCACCTGCAACAATTAGAGAGACCTCATAGGTTTCTAACAAAGAAGATTTATTTATTTTTACATTTGTTTACCTGGAAAGTCCAGCTGGCAAGATCAAGGGGCTCCAGCATGTGCCATACACAAACTGACTAAAGACCCTGTCACTATACTCCATATCATACAGACTTCTTAGAGGAAACTTATGCCTGGCCTACAGACCAATCCAGGACCCAAACCTAATGAACCTGCATATCTGTAAATCAAATGGGGCTACGGCCACCTGCTCTACGGACCTAAATATGGCCTTCGACAAATAGGACATACTGGAGGGACAGATTTTTCTCCCAGTGACTGCCACGTCTTTGGAACAGGCTAACAATTCATGTAAAACAGAGTACCTCTATGACACTGTTCAAGAGGAACCTGGATGAGTGGATGGGCGCCATCAATTCTTACCAGGGATAGCGCCCACTACCCTCCTGGACATGGGAAGTCATCACTAAATGCATTCTTGGGTACTGACTAGCACTTCTATGTTATTACATTGGGGTGAATTAGCTAGATTTAAAATAACCTCCGGATCGATAGCCTTGTAATCTCCTGTGATCCTATGATCTCCTATGATCCTGTGATGATGATCCTATGACCTAAATTTATAGCTTACATTTTGATTTTCATTGTATTGTGATCGCTTTTTTTGGCTGCCACTAGCATTAAACATAGTAAGACCTTATTATGTCTAGGCAATTCAGATCCTCAGTCCCAGCTCAGAAGGATCATTTCTTTAGTTACACCCATTTGTTCCCCCAACATTTCTGACAGACTACTATATAGGGAATTTTAAAATATGCCAATTTGTTAAAATCCTAAAAAATATGTTCCCAGTTACCCTTCTCTTTCCCATTATAGTGTATCTAACCGAGGAAAACTACTTTGAAGTCTGCCTGGGGTATGAAAATACCTATGCAAATATTTCCAAGCAAAGATTCTAAACCTTTTAGACTTTGCTGTATACTTAGAAGCGTAGCGTAGCTTGGGCAGGACAAAGGGCGCAAAGTGTTATGGGGTATAATTAATCATCTGATTGTGATCACTGTTTAGTTAGTACTTACCAACTTTTAAAATCTGGTATTGAATTTGTGGACACACCTAAGTACTGTAGCACTTTGTGTGTAGTCTAAACTGCAGTAACTGTTTGCTACAGTTTAAAAGAAACAAAAAAGATCTGTTGGTTTCTTCATCTTTTTTTTTTTTTTTTTTTTTTTAACTAAAACCTGAGCATGTACCACTCTGTGTGTAGTCTAAACAGTAGTAACAGCTTGCCACAATTTAACTAAATCTGAGGAAGGAAGGTTGGGGACAGGATGCAGAAACAGGACCTGTTCAATTCCTGCATTTCAGGAGCACCCTTCTCCAGATTGTGGAACTTTTTTTTGCACTTCAAGTGCTGAAAGATGCAATATTGAGGAATAGCTACAGGCACTAGATGAGGGATACACCTCTGCTTGGGAGCCATGCAGATGTAATCCCAGTGTTCCTTTGCAAATTGCCTTTGCAGTCTCTCTTCACCTTTTGTAACTTCCTCTAATTGATTCTTGTAGTTATCTTGCAATATTTTCCATGCCCTACTAATTATTCCTTTTTTAACAGTAGTTTCTGTTCTACACTTGACTAAAAACATTACCAGAGCAGGTCTTTCACTTAGCATTCCCGAATTCCTTTCAATTTGCTTATACTCTGATATCAAACCCTGAAGGGAAGGCAGTCTCTGACCTGCAGTACAGACTTCCACTTTTAGTCATCCCACTCTATTACATTTTCCTGTATAGTTATTGGCTCCCAGTACCTTTGTTCCTCTGCCATTTTTTTCATTAAATTCCAGCCTTTCTTGCCTATTTTATATATCCCTATCTTTATAAAGTAGCAGAAAGCACTTTAGGAACAAAGGGTTGATAGTGATCAGGCACATAGGTCTCAACCTCTTAATAGGCTAATGTGGAACACAGACCCTAGCAATGTGTGACAAACAGTCAAAATGTGGAACACCCTATTTTTGCACTGCGCAAAAACACATTTCATTGGAGCCTGGTTGAAGTGGGCAATTAGTAAAAACTAAATGAAAACTCCAGCCAAACTAGAACTTCCACTGAGTGACCTCTCAAACCTCTTGAATCAGAGGAACATGGGATATATGCAAATGTGTTTGTAAACACTCTGCTTGTGCTGTGCTGATGAGGTCATAACAAGGCCGAAATATGCATATCCACAGCTAGTGGGGTTTGGCTTTATTGGCCTGAAATTGTCCACTGAAACGACTTAAAAAGAAGTAAGTCATGGGCATTCAGAATTGCCATATAGCTGAAACACCTGATGTTCATAAGGGTCATTTGCATATATCCCATTTGCCTCTGATTCATGAGGTTTGAGAGGTCACTCAGTGTAAGTTCTAGCTTGGCTGAAGTTTTCATTTAGTTTTCACTTAAGTGGGCTATCTGACATAAGTATTAAGTTAGGGAATAACATATATTTGTAAAATTCAGTAAAACACACGTCAATAAATAAAGTCAGTAAAATCGCTACATTAACACTGTTCAAGTGCAACTATTAAAAAAATGCTGTTCAGCACCTGCTTTTCTAACCCCTTCAGATCCCCCCCCCACCACACACACACACACTCACACTCACATTGCCCCTAACAAACTATGTGTATAGGAAGGTGCATAGATTTGTTTCATACATACACTGTCCCTGACAAGTCAGGTCTGTCATTAGATGCACAGGCATACATACATTTACACACACACACACACACACACACACACACACACACACACACACACACTTACATACAGGCAAATCTGATGCTGATTTACTTACAGCATACCTTTGCATATCTCTCAAACAAAGAGATACAAACTTCAACAAAATCAGTGGCAAGTCCAAAAATAATAAGGGACACTTTTAAAATATTTGTACTGTTAACTTGAAACATTGCCAGAATAAGAGAATGTGAATTAAAATACATTTCCTGAGGTAAGAAAAGTCTGTAACTCTAATTACCATCATTATCTATCAAGTGTAATTCACCACTTTCTCTCCAAAAGTCACCAGTTTTAGGAAGAATTAAGGACAGAGCTAAAATTTGAGTCAAAATCAGAGAGGTCCCTGAAAAATCTGTTAAATGGATGTTAAAAAACAGACTTGCCTTTTCCCAATTCTACACTGTCTTTCTGCAAAACTAAATACATAAATAAATGAAATAAAATAAACAAACATATAAATAAAATAAAATCCTTTTTCTCCCTGACTACCACCTGCAAGAAGAGTAGCAGAACAGTAGCAGGTATAGCAGTAGAAACTCACCAGAAACACCAACACACAAACTAGATCTAGTGAAGTGAACTTTAGTGCCTATTAATCGCTAAGTAAAAAGATTACATGGCATTTAATTTCGTTGCAATAGACACAATTACATTACCATCTAATGTCTAAGCTCAATCCAGAGTAGCAGAATAAACTTTTTTTTTTTTTGAAGGAAGAAAATATGTGGAAAAATCAAGGACTATTGACAGTCATGATGCAGACACAACATTTTTTTTTTCCTACTGTCCTAACCCCTCCAATCATCTGTAGGCGATAATAGAGAAATAAAAACTGATAGTGGCACGTGATTGTCTCAGGCTGCATTTTCTGCCTCCAGATTGGCTCCCTTTGCCTCAAACATAGTTACTTGATTGGCTCATATACCGCAATCCCGAATGGCTGCAATTGTGTACGAGCCAGTCAAAAATCTCAAAGCGGAGCCACCACTGTTCAGTGCAGAACAGCAGACCAGTGGACAAAATCAATCACAAATGCGGAGCATTCCACACAATCCAGAGCATTCGGCTGCTCAGATCAACCATTTTTTCACTAACCAGTCAGTATTTCATCACAGAAGGGGAATGGTAACAGGAAAGGACACCTCCTTCCTGATAAAATGTATGCATATTCTATGCATGAGACATTATGCTTAAATACAGGAAAACTAAAGTAGTATATGACATAGTGGAATGTTATTGCAATGTAGAGCTGTAGAAAACGAGTTCTCAGCTGTGCTGCCTACAATCCAATAATGACAGAAGATGCTTCTAAGGGCCAGTTATACTGAAAATAAATCACAACATAATGATTTCTTAACATAAGACTGGTTACACACATGCATAAATACACACAAACATGGACCTCGAAACATTCCCATACACATACACATTAACACATCAATAAGCAAGACCCCCCCCAAATCTAATGACAGTTAAGAAAACACTTATCCATTCACAGACACTCCAATAAACTCACATGCATCCATATGTACTTAATAAGCTATTGATCTGGGGATCTTAAGAAGCCTACATTCTCAACATAGTTTTAAGCATTTACAGTTTACATACAAATAACTCTGAGACAAACCAAACAAGGATATTTTGGGACATTTATATGTTTTAACTATCCATGGGGGGGTGAAGATTGGGTAGAGATGGGTGAAGGCTGCCAGCCTAGCCAAATAGAATTTGATACATAATTCTGGCATTTATAAATACAAATGTAAAATACAGGCTTGTTTCTTAAATGAAAGAAAAATACTGTAAAATGTTGAACTTCATGATTGTAGCAACAGTGCCATCTGCTGTAAGGAAAACTAAGTCAAGCATTTCACATCCATTCTTTGAAATTAAAATCATGTTTTCTATGTTCTTTTGATCTCCAGAGCTCGGAGTCATTATGTCTGGACTAGCACATTCTTTCTATTGTTTTAAGGCTAAAGTTAATGACCAGAATTTACATGTGGAATGTCCTTTACTGCTTTAAGTGCAAAAGAATGTAAATGCAGTTTCTGTGTAGCCTGGGAACCAGGAAAGTGTCAAAATGATGTAATGTGTATACTGGGAAACCTAAGTGTCAAAAAACATGATGTAATCTGGAAGGGCCCAGCCGAAATGTTTGTTAGTGATTTTAAAAACTATTGCTCAGAGAGAGACTGTAAGCATTTTGATCTTGGACATCTAACTCAGCACTGCCTGTTGTCTTAAGTAAGTTATCTTAGAAGTGTGTTTTCTTGTAGAAATAGCTAGGACTATAAAGATTAGACTAAGTTTTTTTTTATTATGTCAGAACTGTACTACTGAATTATTTTAAGTTTCTGTATGATCTCTGAACTCTTGAATAGCACTGCAGTGTAGTAGTATTGTCTTGTGTTTTTAATATTTATTATTAAATATTTTTAAATCCTTTTCAACTGTGGCTGGTTTAAATAGAGATCAATTAAGCTCTAGAGTACATTGCATGCTTATAAGTGATCCTGTAATAAGCCCTTCCAATAAGCTTTGATTACTTAGCTACACTACTATTGGATATTAATACTGCACAGTAATAATTGGACACCCTTTTAAGGGCCTTTGGGTAGCTGATAAATATTAATTGGTGGTGGCAGTAATTACTACCGTATAGTCTGGGTATACGGGCACAGCTGGAGAATCTGTGTCAGCCTTTCCCAGGAGTGTCTGTGAAGTTGTATAAATACTTATCTCAAAGTGTGTGTGTGTCAGCTACTTGGGCAAGGACACGAAGCACTGGCTGGACAGACAGGGTACTGGTGGTTAGCTTGCCAGCTAGGCTGAGATCTGGACCCTATAGCTGTGCCAGTGGGAAGTCTTACTGGGGACCAAGGGAGTGACCATCCCCGGACTGACTGTGATCTCTGTGTGCTCTTAAGGGAAATTGCACTTTACTGTGTGTATCTGTTATCCTTTCCTCTCATATGAGACGCCCTCTCTGGTCTTAGTGGTGAGGATTGAGGCTCCTTGATTGCTGGGCCAGGGCACGGGCATCACAGGGGTGATAATCCAAGGGGGTACTTGTGGTTACCCATCTATTCATCCAGGAACTCATTGAGCACTGAAGAAGTTCCCTTTAGCAGAAATTATACCTGGTTTGTTGTATCTGTGATGGTCTTAATTAAGAAACATTCCTGTTGATTCCTACATCGGCATGGTGCTGTGTCTTGTTGGTATATTTTCTTTACATGAGAAAGTAGAGTTGTGTACACTTACCATAAATGTAGATGTTCAAGTGTATTCACTGTTGCAGTCATCACATTCAGGTTATCCCTGCCAGGTTAGCCCTCGGCTGGCCGGAATACCAGAGGCTTAGTATTTCTGCATCAGTTGCTGTCACTTCAGGACTGGTGTTAGGTAGTCAGCAGTATAAAGTAAGGCAGCCAACGCCATTACATCAGTTTTTCTTGCCCTAACCTGTCAGAAGCCCCCACGTGGGAGCCGGGTTCTGGTGGAAGAACCCCACAGAACCCCACCAGTAGAAAGTAAATACCAATATGTCCCTTGTAAGGAAAGAGAAGAAAGAAGAGGGGGATGGAGGGTGGGAAACCAGGACTGCAATAGTGAATACACTCTAACATCTACATTTATGGTAAGTGTACACAACTGTACTATGTTCTTAGTGTTTCACTGTTGTAGCCATCACAGTTGGGTTGATTATCAAAGCTGAGGAAATGGGTGGAGGCAGTCAAGGAAACTAGGGGCTGGCTAGGATACCCTGCAAGACTGCAGAGGCAAATCCTGCCCTAGATTTGGAGAAAATAGGCAGGAGGTAATGTTTGGTAAAGGTGTGAACAGATGTCCAGGTGGCAGCCACCAGGATGTCCCTGGTGGGGACTCCTCTGAGGAAAGCTGCAGAGGTAGAGCCTGCTCTGGTGGAGAGAGTCCTGACCCCCTTGGGGGAAGGCTTTCCATGTTGCTTGTAGCAGAAATGGATGCAGTGTGCTATCCATTCGGAAATGGCTTGTTTGTAGATGGCTTTGCTCTCTGCCCCTGCAGGAAAGCTAACCAGCAATTGATCAATCTTTCTGAATGATTTAGTCCTGTCTAGATAGAATTTGAGCTGTCTGTGCACATCTAGAGAGTGCAGGATCCTTCCCCCCTTGTTCTGTGGGTTAGAGAATAAGGTGGGCAAATGAATGGATTGGTTGAGAGCCACACTGGACACCACCTTGGGCATGAAGGATGGGTTATTCCTGTGGGATACCCTGTCAGCATGGAAGATGATGAAGGGTTCCACAATCATGAGTGCCTGCAGCTCGGAGACCCTTCTGGCTGAAGTGATGGCCAGAGGGAAAGCTGTCTTCCAGGAGAGAAATTCTAGCTCTGCTGAAGATGCTGGTTCAAAGGGGAGCAGGGTGAGCCTTTCCAACAAAAAATTAAGGTTCCAAGCTGCGGTTGGTGCTCTTCTGGGTGGCCTCAAGTTGCTAGCCCCTTTTAGAAACTGTTTGATCAGAGGTTGTGAGAAAAGGGGGTGCTTAGTGGAGTAATGAGCAGAGATAGCAGAGGCATGATTTTTAATAGAGGAAAAAGACAGACCACTGTGTAGCAGGTCAGCTAAGTAATCCAGGATGAGAGGGAGGGAGGGCTGTGCCATATTGGCTCCCTTAGCCTGAATCCAGGTGCAGAACCTTTCCATTTGTCAGCATAAGACTTCCCAGTGCTAGGGCATCTGGCCTCATGTATAACATCTAGAACCTGTTTACTGAGGTTGGCAGACTGATCGGGGGTTAGGGGATAAGCCAAGCTGCCAAGTTGAGGGTCTGCAATTGGGCATGCATGAATTCTCCTTCCTTCTGGGTCAGGAGGGTTGGAATCTGAGTGAGATGCCATGGTGCAGTGGGGACAGGCTGTGCAGTAGAGGGCACCAGTGCAGGCGAGGCCAGTCTGGAGCAATAAGATTTGTCCTTGGTTTTTCCTCCTTTGTTTTGAACAATACTTAGGGATGAGAGATAGTGGAGGAAAGGCATAGACCAATAGATTGACCCAGGAGAAGGACAGGGCATCCACTTTCCAAGCAATGCATTGATGCTCCCTGGTGCAGAACTTGCTTAACTGATGGTTGGTGTAAGAGGCAATGAGGTCGACCTCTGGAGTGCCCCATTTCTGAGTTATTAGGGTGAAGGTTGTTTTGTCGAGCTGCCACTTGTGTGGGCCCAGAAGATTTCTGCTTAGGTGGTCTGCCAGAGAGTTTAGAGAACCTGGCAGGAATTGTGCTAACAGGTGGAGTTGCATGGCAGAGGCTGTTTGCCAAAGGGTCATGACCAGCCTGCATAGAGGGTAGGACTGAGTCACTCCCTGCTTGTTAATATACATCACAGTGGTGTTGTCTGTTTTGATCAGGAAAGCCCCTGGGGAGAGAATGGGCTTGAAAGCTGTCAAGGCATGCTGGACAGCTATCATCTCTTTTTGCTTGATGTGCACATGGATTTGCTGTGGGCTCCATTGGCCCTGCATGCACCTGTCATCCAGGTGTGCACCCCAGGCATAGTCTGATGCATCTGTGGTGAGGGTCTGGGCATCGGGAGGTGGTGAGAAAGGTAGTCCCTTGTTGTGGAAGCATGCTGTTGCCCACCAAAGAAAATATTTTCTGAGGCAAGGTATTATGGGTATAAGGTCCTGAGAGTGTTTCCTTATACGCAATCTGGCATATGTAATGAGCAGAATGCAAGATGTCATGAACCCCAGAGCGTGCAGGATTTTCCTTGCAGATAGCTGGGGTCTGGTGGCTAGTAGAGAGAAGTATGCTGTCAGGAAAGTTTGCTTTTCTGGTGTAAGGAATGCCATCTGGGATACTGTGTCCAGGCTTGCTCCCAGGAATATAATCCTTTGGGTGGGTACCTATTTGGATTTCGTTTTGTTGACTGTGTACTCTTGGGAGGTTAGTAGGGACTTTACAAAGACCAGGTGTTTGAGCAGCTTTTCCTGCCTGTCTGCCTGAATTAGGCAGTCGTCTAAGTATGGGTAAATCTGGATATTCCTTTGTCTGCAAAAGGCGATGGCCGGAGCCATACATTTTGTGAAACCTCTGGCAACAGTAGATAAGCCAAAGGTGAAGTGCAGAGAACTGAAAGTGCAGAGATCCTGCCCTGAAACAGAGATATTTCCTGCATGATTCCCTGATGGTAATGTGGAGGTAGGCCTCTTTTAGGTCTAGGGAGGCTAGCCAAGCATCCTTGGAGAGCATGGGTAGCAGCTGCTGGAGGGTGAGCATTTTGAATTTTGGTAGCACCAGGAAGGTGTTTAGAATGGATATTTTGAGGATGGGGCACCAGTTGCCCTCTTTTCTGGGTACCAGAAAAAGTCTGGAGTAGAAACCTTGGCCTTTCTGTTCTGGAGGAACGTGCTCTATTGCCCTCATAGAGAGCAGGGAAGGACTTGCTTTTGCTCCTCTGCCCACTGGTTTGGAGGTAGATCTGGGAACCCTTTTGGAGTTGGAAGGGTGTGGAAAGAAAATTTGTATCCCTGGGACACTATGTTGAGAACCCAGAGGTCATTGGTAAAGGTGGCCCAGATGCTTGCGTGAAAAGAGAGTTTTCCTCCTAGGGGTAAGTGAAGGTGGGCAGAGGGAGGGGGTGGGGGAGGAGAGTCATTGTGAGTTCTTACCATAAATGGGTGGCTTAGAACTCCCTGTTTTTGAAGTGGAGGAAGTCCAAAGTTTAGATCTCTGCATTCCCTGTGGCTGCTGTTTGGTGGGTCTGCTTCCCTGGGGTCTGAGCTGAAATGACCTGGTGGGAGCAGGAAAGGTCCAGTGCTTGGAGGGACAATGCCTGCTGAACCTGGGTGGCTGAACCTGTACGAAATCCTTAACTGTCTGCATAGATTTTGCATTTTCTTCCATCTTTTTTAAGACCTCTTCTGCCTTAGTGCCAAATAAGTTGTCTTTGTGCAACAATTTAGATTTAACATGGTCTGGCAAGGGCTGCTCCTTAAGCCATGCATACCTTCTAAGGACCGAACTGGTGACTGCTGCCCTGCAAGAAGCTTCTAGGGTGTCAAAAGCACAAGTGGGAAAGGAAGACATTTTTTGTTTGAGGAGTACCAGGGTATGTTGCTGAAATTTTAGCATATGGAACTGGCAAGTTAGTGCTCTGACAGCAAGAGTAGCAGAGGTGTATACTTGGCTGCCCCATCTGTCTAGTGCTCGGGAATCCCTATCTGAGGGGGTGGGATTCTTAGCAGAGCTTGCTTTAATTACCTTAGGCCCTAGAGTAATCACCTCAGGGTCAGCAGTAGGATTTTTAAAAAGAAATTTGTGTGAGTCAGGGACTCTGTAATACCTGTCAGGTTTTCTGGGTGCAGGAAGGAGGGTGTCAGGAGTCAAACTGGATTCCAGGAAAACATCCTCCACAACATCCAGGACTGGGGGAATGGCCAGCGGTCTATGCTGTGGAAGTTCTCAGAATTCCCTGAGTCTCTTTTTAGACTGAGGGTAGTCCTGACTTTCCCATTGGAAATGCTTCCTTAAGGTATGAAGTGTTTCCCCAAAGGAAAAGTCCTCTGGAGGAGAGGCTGAAGGAATGGAATGCTCTGCATCAGAATCCTCATAAGCAGAGAGGGGTTGCATGTCTCCTTATTCAGATGCATCAGAGTCATCAGATTCCTATTCAGACAAAACTACAGGGGACAGATCTCTTTTTCTTTTGGAAGGGGTAGCTTTGGCTTCCCCTGATCAGCATGATAAGGTCTTCCGCCATTTTAAGATTTGAGACTGAGGCAAGGAAGCAGGTACCTGAGATTGGGTCATCGGTTTCTTGGGTGTGGTTTGTACCCTGGGCGTAAGAAACTCGGTAGTTTACAAAAGAATGGTAGATGCGAAAGAAGTCGTCGGTTTGTGTTGAGAATCGGTAGTGCAAAGGACTTCCTCGGAAACCCGTGCCTGCTCAGTGTCTCCAGACCCATCCAAGGGAGAGACAACCGCAGGATCCTTAGTCGAAGAAGAGTTTTGTGGCATACCGGACTCCGAAAGGGTCTCGGTAGCGGCCTGCAAATCCATAGAAACAGGCATCAGGGGATGTGAAAGTGCCTCAGTGAGGACCGGAGAACTGACGACTAGCTTAACGGAAGCATTGTCGGTAGGTTTGGACCTGTGCGGTCTGTCTCTGTCTATCTTTACATTTTTTCAGAAGCTCTGCTGTCGGATGGCTTACCGAAGCCATATCAGAATTTGAGGACTGTAAGTGAAAATATCTAGCTACAATAAGGGCCCAATGACGTATAGTTCTGGCGTTGAACAAAGCACAGAAGCAACAGCAGGGGACGTCGTGGTCTGGGCCTAGGCAAGTGACGCAGTAAGAATGAAAGTCTCAGTGTGGTATTTTGCTTTCCACAGATGAGACCATTGTTAACTTTTTCTGACATCTGTTAGTACAAGAAAAAAGGATCCCCAATGGGGTACTTAGCTTTAGAAGACTTCAGCTTCAATTCGGTAGACGAAACTCAGGTAGCGGCTGACCGGCACTCGTGCGAACTGCTTCTGCTTCGGGCTCTGTGGTAAGAAAGACTGATGTAATGGCATCGGCTGCCTTACCTTATACTACTGACGATCTTATGTCAGTCCTGAAGCGATAGCAACCGACGGAGAAATACTCAGCCTCTGGTATTCGGGTCGGCCGACGGCTACCCTGGCAGGGATCCCCCAAATGTGATGACTGCAACAGTGAAACATGAAGAACATCCTCTGTTTCAGTTCTATGCTTTGTTCGACGAGACGAACACACACATGTGCATACACACACACACACATACATATATATATATATATATATATATATATATATATATATATATATATATATATATACACACACACACACACACACACACACACACACACACACACACAGTTTCTTAGGTAGGTACAGGGCTAGCTGCCCTTGCAGGTTATTTTAAGACTAGTCAAAATCCTTTTCAGAGGAGAGAATCACACCATGTATCTTATGAATATGAGGTAAACACCTTAACTATTAAACCAACCCCTATACCCCCATATACATATTTGTTAGACTCATCTAAATAGCAGCAGCTTAAACTGATGGACATTTAACCAACAACCATCTTTTACGTCTGCAGGTGAATACAGTGCACATAACTTAATCTTGTGCTGTGCTTGTGCAGAAGTACCTAACCCTCAGTGAACTAAAAGGAAGGAAATAAAATCTTAGGAAAATTCACAGGAAATAAAAGGCAAGTGAGTCACAAGCCCATTACTCATTACTAGTAGCCACACTCATGCTGTACTCCTTTCTAAAGAAGGGCAGAGTAGGTCAGTCCAGGAGTAAATGTATGGTTACCCCATCCAATCATCCAGATTTAATTTGAAGGGGGCTATGAGGTTTATTCCAGTAGTGGAGTAGGCATTAGGTAATAACAAAATGGAGTACAAAGACAGATTGATGTGCTTGTGAAGATTTATGCCCCTAGTTCTGGTATTAGTGGAGGTGTTAGACTTGCCTGGTAGCTTAGGGACTTTAGGCCAACAGTCTTCTCTGATAGAAAAAATTTGGAATCTTTACAGTCGCTTGATATGTCTGGAAAGGTACATCCCACAGGGGGATGTAGTACTTAGCAATTTGTCTTATTACGACTGCATACAGAGGAATGATAACCTTTAGATAAAAATGATGTACCTTTACATATTGTGCTAAATAGAAGGATTAACTTACTACTGTTGCAATGTGATGGTCAAAGGAGTGGGAATTATTGACCCAGGTTCCAAGATACCTGACAACATTATCATTTTGGAGGAGGGTATTAGCTATATTGTACATTGAGGAAGAGAGCTTCTTCTATACGGGACAATTTTACCGTTTTTGCATTTAATTTAGGCCCTTTTTTCCATATACCAGTTGTTAACATGGGTTAGATCCTGCTGTAATGAATTGGTATCATTTGCAGCAGAAAGTTTATTGAAAAAATTGCTGTCTAGCAGCCAACAGACAGACTGTTGCATTACTAACAGACAGCATTATACCCTGAGAGTGTTCAGCGAAGAGTGTGCTGAAGAATAATAGATATTTTTAACTAAATCTAAGCATGTGCTAAGCTTGTATCTCTACTCACCTGTCCGCTTTCCAGATTAGGTTATACTCTCACCCATGTGACCAAAATTTAGCCCTGTAATATTGCGCACCCTTTCTGATTGTATGGTAGTTGTATGGTAATGCTGACTCATATCCAGTGGATCAAAGATTTTGTGACTTTGCCAACTACCACAGTGTAAGGAAAGCTGTCCGTAATCTATCATTATTTGTACAGTGATGGCTCAAAGAATGTCTGAAAAATACACTTGTCACCAGCACGCTTGTTATGCTAATAAAAAACTTAAATATTTCATGATCAGCTGCTCTCTATCACCAGAGAAAGTGGTATGTATCAACTTTCCACCAAAGGTAACCAGGAGACACATGACAGAGGTGGTATCAAAAAAAAAAATAGTGCCTTAACGAGTGATCTTATTCATTACCCTAAAAAAATATGGTGATAATTATACTACATTAATGGGAGAGTTTACTGAGCCATCTAATAGTTAAGGCTTGCCCTTCAAGAATGTTCAGCAGTTTTATACTTAAATGTCACAATCTGCACTAGAGAATATAGACTGTCAGTGGGTGAATAAGTGAGTTTTTATCCTATTTTTGTGACAGTACTGCTTAGTAACACATTATCACTAGCATGAGAGGCTCTTACAGAAGAGAAGGGAAGTATATTGCAAAAAACAGATCAAAACTGTTAAATTGGGAAGTTTGCTTTTTGCAAACTGGTTAATATTACACTGTCCACTTCTATCGCCATGTTGAGAAAACATGTTTCAGGCACATGTTAGTTAAGCATCGGTGACAAATACTTCCTAGGTAATTTTGTGCGAGTTTACAGTGACAATTACAATGTGATTACTAAACATTTGCAACTTTAGCCAATAACTCAAACACGCTTACTCGAATTAGAGAATGACACATCAGTGACAGACATGTTTTCAGTCTGTTAGTATAATAGGAACTCTA
Organism: Protopterus annectens; assembly: GCF_019279795.1. NCBI lineage: Eukaryota > Metazoa > Chordata > Ceratodontiformes > Protopteridae > Protopterus > Protopterus annectens. Next base: position 115,689,545 of record NC_056743.1, read on the forward strand.
TTTCTAAATCAGCAACAGCCCTTAGCATTAGTAGGCCAAATTATGGAAACTCCCTCTTTGGGCTCTGTATTTTTTTTTTGCTCAGCCGACTAGTAAAAAGAAATAACAGATCAGTTCTTTCCCTAATGCCCTTTTAGACTGTTACCTTTAATATCTGTTATCTGGCATAAAAGTGCATGTCATCTTTTTTTTGTGTGCCCACAATCATTGCTGCTCCTCTGTGCAATTTTTGTAATCCAATTCTTCATGCCAGATTTTATAGAAGCATACTGTTAATCTGGCATTTTACAGAATCATCAAAACAACTTCTCTGGATCTGCAATTTTCTACCACTTATTCCCCAGATAAAGACATTAACAAGATGGTGAAATCTCTGCTTCAGATCTCAAGGGTTCAGTCTTGACTTCTGCTCAATCTGTCTGTGCAGTGTTTATTCCAGGTACTCCACTTTCCTCCCGCTTCTGATAAACACGCTTGTTGAGTGACTCACTAGATTGTAAACATACACCATATTTACCCTTACTGTTGTAGCCTGGTAGTGGCTGAAAGCAATTCAGTAACCTGAGTAAAAATGAATAAAATTAAATCTGCTTTTCTTGAAAAGGTTCTCCAGGTTCCTCACTGTAAGGCTGGTACTATGCAATCAAGGAAATTTCAAAATTGTTCTAATGGATAAGAGACATGTGGAGGAAATTAATGACCCATACACTAGTAGCACAAACAGAAAAAAAAAAATCATCACCACATAAAACAAAAAGCCCTCAATCTCAGAACATACTAGTTGCCACAGTTTGCCAACTTCAGTTAATAAATCACTACTGAATTCCCATGAATGTAGCCTCATCACCTGCCTCTCACATAGTCACGTGTAAGTATTTATAGAGAAAGGCTAGCAGGAGTGTACTTAAATGTCATTCTAATTTAAATAGTTATTACATAACTATTAATCACAACTGTCCCATCGGGTCCACCAGCTTCTTATAAGGAGAGTGTCAGTGTGACATCTTATTTAACTGTATTAAAAAGCAAACATTGCTGTCCATACAAGCAAATACAAATTATTTGGAAAACAACCAGGTTTTTATTTCCTACATTTAGGCTTGGAATAAGCCATCTCAATCCAACTCAGACCAGATTAAGGTTTATTGTTACACTTTCTAAATTGAGTTCTAACCATCAGTTAATGTTCTTGTAAAAATTGCATGGTCTGCGCAAGTCTGTATAAGTTTTCATCAGTATTTCTAGGTTCCTTATACTTCCGAAACATATGTTGGATGATGCTGATACTATGAAGTATTTTTCTATCTGTAAATGTAACCATCTGTCTGTCTGTGTATACATGAATTTATCTATCCATCAATACACACATACATACATACACACATACATACACACACACACACACACACACACACACACACACACACACACACACACACACACACACACACACACACACACACAAACAAACTGCAGGCTCTAGTTGACAGATGAGTTGCCAGACCCATACACTGAACAGGAACTGAGAGATGATCAATGGATCCCTTTTGGATGGTAGGCTGTTATCTCTACATATGACTTGGACTGGAGAACACCGTATCAGCAATGCAACCCTTGATAACGCAATGAGAAAATGAGTGCAGATGCCACACCGCATTCTTCCTGAATAATGGAGTTACTCTACATCAAGTCTTGAAGAAAACAGCTTACAAAAAGTGTTCACTCGGTGAAGACTAAACTGAATGCTAAGAAAAGTGCTTATGCCAAGGTAAATGAAGTAGAAAGCATTCTTTTTTCCTTCTTTGTTTTTTTTTTTTTTTTATCCTCTTGTTCTGGCATGCTTATCTACAATGTATGCCCTCCTAGTAAACACTTTTGTTTGTTCAGATGTTAAAGGACAGAGTGCAGTGATAGTTCCCTACATAGGATGGCACCTCCTTCCAATGTAACATGAAAGGATAAAGCAGCAATGGAATGTAATGGCTGTTTATGATCCAACTAAGAATCAAGTCAAGAAGAAACAGATCTACGTCTTGTGACAAACTCTGTTAATTGTGTTGGGTCTGGGGTACGGCAGAGTATTTTATAATGCTGGTCATTTTTCTGGAGAGTGCAATAGGTTGTGGGCAATGATTAGTTGTGAGTATGTCAACTGGTGTGGGAGTTCAAGCCAGTTTGTTTTAATGCAAGGCAATTGTGTGTTTTATAAGGTTGACTGTTTGCAAATATATCTATTTTGTAGTAGCGGGAGGCTAGTTTAGTTTTAGATGTAGTGTCGATATTTGTAATAATAGCGGAAGCACATAACAGAGAAGGAAGGAGGTATGTTGCTGCTAATATTTATAAATAAATAAATATGTTAACTGAAATGATAGGAGTAGATAGGCAAAATATAATTCCCTGGCGTCCTTTAGGGTGGTGCAAGTACTAACAGAACTAAGGAGTACACTGCTGGGGATTATAGAATTCTGTCAGCTTGGAAATTTGTATTTGTGGGCATATATAAATAATACTGTGTGTCAACGGCTGTTAACATGGATAGAGGGCACTAGGAAACACTGGTTCACAGAGAGAGAAGTGTGGAGGTTGGAGACCAATACGCAGGACATCAGTGCATGTTCTGTCTATGGTCTTGGTGCTAAGGCTGTGTTTTGTGGATTAATCATTGAAACAGATTGGGTAACAGCATCTTCCTCACACCTGATGGCAGTGTTAGCACTGCTGCTTCCCACACTGACACAATCTGGATCAAAAATTCTGACGTCAGGGTAAAAACATGAAACTAATACAATGTCTCATAAGGAGAACAGTCATCATACAGTAACTGTACTATTTGCACAAGGTGCAGCGACCAGAGTTCCTTTCTATAATGGAAGAGGTCTATGCAGTAATCTGTGCATGACAGAAATTTCTTGTGTATTGTGGTAGCTTTTCACTTCTCTGGTGTCAGAAAACTAAAAGGATAACAAAAAGACATTTTTAGTTATGTCCGCAACCTTAAGGGCAACATCCATCAATGCGCCACATTAGTTGTAGAGAGCATCACTTATACTCAAAAGACATAGCAAATCTGCTGGCCAACAAATTCAGCTCAAATTTCACCTCCCCACCACTCCCCAGTCCCCCCCCCCAAAAAAAAATACCCTCCACCACTCCGCTGCCAATTATCACTAAAGAACAGGTTGCCACTGTGCTCTCTAAATCTAAAAACATGGATTCAATGGGGTCTGACAATATATCAGGTTGCCTCTTAAACAGTTTAAATTAGGACTTATCTGACCCATTAGGATCTCTACTTAACAGCCGTCTCGGGACAGGCTTTGTCCCCATAGATTGGAGGACAGCAACAGCCATCCCTCTGCATAAAAGGGGACCATCCACTGACCCGGGAAAGTACAGACCCATAAGTCTGACTAGTCTTATATGTAAAGTCATGGAAAGAATAATCATGGACCAGATAAATAATGAAATAGGAGACCTCCAAACACTGGACCTAACCCAATTTGGCTTTGTCGCAGACAGGTGATGCCTACTGAATCTGGTAGATTTCACTGAAAAAGTCACTTAGGCCATGGATGAGAATAAAACAGTACATACCACATACCTCGACCTGGCCAAGGCATTTGACACAATTTCCCACTCAGGAATTATAAATAAACTCACAAAATTGAGCATAAATCCCTATGGCACCTGATGGATAGCCAGTTGGCTCACAGACAGGGCACATTTGGTCAAAGTGAGTAAATCCAGATCCATCAAGAGGCCAGTTACTAGTGTTGTGCCACAGGGCTCAGTACTGGAACAGCTACTGTTCGGAATATACTTCTCTGAAGTCAAGGCAAATGTGGAAGGCCTCTGGATGACAAAGTTTGCTGATGACTGCAAGCTGAGGGCAATCACTGAATTAACCAACAATGTAAAAATCCTCCGGGAGAGTCTATATCAGACAAATGATTGGTGCCAGAACCATGGCCTAAAACTAAATGCAAAGAAATGTATTATTATACCTTTTGGGAAGTCAAATACCCCTGAAATTACAACATCAATAGCACACCTCTTAGAGTGGACTCAGACGTGAACGATCTAGGTACACAGATAGATAGTAGCCTGAACTTTGACTGCCATGTGTCCACAGTGGTGAGGAGATCCTTTTATGTGACACAACTTATAAGTGAAGGTATGGCATCCAGGCCCACGGAAGTTATCGTCCCACTGCACTCAGCACTCGTTAGACCAATAATCGTGTACAGTGGACCATTTGGCATGTACTTGACTAGGCACGTACAGCAGCTGGAGTAACCTCAAAGATTCCTCACAAAGAAAATATAGGGTATAAACAACATGAACTATGTGGACAGACTATAAGCCCTATCCTTTTGTTCTGTCTCTTACCAATTATTAAGGTGTGACATATGCTTGACCTACAAGGCACTCACAAATCCAGCCCTGATGGATTTGTTGCACATCTGCAAGTTGAACAGTATGAGGGTTACCCAATCTAGGGATCTAAACTTAGTCAGAGACTCAAACAAAACAAGCTGGAGAGACAGATATGCATCTCACAGATTGTTTCTTCTTTAGAACAGGTTTATTATTCACATTAAGCAGAGCCCTTCCCTGGCCTTTTTCAAATGCAGTTTGGATCAATGGATGGGTAATCACATATTCATACCTGGGGCAGTACCTCTGTCCCTCATGGACAGGGGCCAGCTGTAAGATACTCAATGCACAGGTACAAAAGCATGCCATCCTCTTGCCCCTAGGGGTCATACATTGAGTAAAATCAGGTTCTATCAGCTATGCTTGTAAGGGCCCTTAAGCTATTAGGCTAGTAATCTCTTATGAATCTATGAAATGTTGCATCTTATCTAGTGACAGTGTACCTCGTGGTCCCTCCACGTCCAAAATAATGGCATGTAACATGACGTACAAGATGGTGTTATGCACGCATGATGTGGCACTTGTGAAAGGAAAAGCCAATAGTGTGCTACCTATGGTTACCCAACAAAGGAAGATTATACTGAAACAGTGCAAACTTAGCAAAAAAACAGATCAATATGTTGTAGGAATATAGAATTAGTAACCTAAATGTAAAAGATCCTACTTCATTAATCATATCCTTCAGTCAATTTTCTGCGTTCTTGTTTTCTTTCTTGGGTGGATACTCTCTTGCAAAATTCCACTTTCAAAATGGTCCACAGCCCTCCCCAATTCTTTCAAATTGCTATTTTAATCAAGAGCAGGTTACAAACCTCTTTTCTTTAACAAAATGGAACAGAGAGAGTACATTGAATAATGCATAGTAAGAGGATTCTTAAGACTTCAATAGGACTGTCAGAAGAACTGTTTCTATTGCAGGAAACAAGACACATAAATTCAACCACATCCTGTATACAAAGAGTAAATAATGCACTCACGTGTGCTCATCTGTATGTATAATAAAGGAAGAGAAACACAATGCAGATATTGTACTGCACACGCGCATGAAAAATGAGCTTAGAGTGACGGAACTTTCCTAGGTTTTCCCTTTCTTATAATAATACTCAAATTACAGTTTATTGCTGTAGAACATGGTTAGACATTTACAAAAAATGTATTTTCTTATGTTTTGTTATTGTTTTCCCCTAAAGTAACAAGTACCTGCATAGTATAAATTATCTGAAAAGCAAAAGATATTAAGCTTTATTTAAATATGTCTTGTTTTAGCAGTATAATCCACGACTGGTTGTGGGTAATGCAATATTTAACTATGGTTGGTGTAGTTTGATCACGTGGGTGAAGTCTGAGTGATTAAACAGAGCCAACTGTGGGTAAATCCTACATTACCCACACACAAGAGTGGAATATTCCTTTTATTCAATAATGTCACTGTATAAAATAGCTTCAGTGCTCTTCTACTAGTTTCTGGTAGTACAGGGCAAGCAAGATACATAGTGTGCATGCCTTGTGTACACATGAATAGCTTCAGATGTCTTTCTAGGATCTGCTGTTTTATTTATTGATTTATTTTATTTTTTATTTTTTGCGCACTTGTGTAACTTATTTGCATTTTTCTGTAGCCTTGCCTTATGTTTATATTTTCCAATATTGTGCAGATGTTTGCCTCGTGATTTTGGTCCATTCTTCACAAAACTCTGGTCTTCTCGAAAATAATTGAGGAATGGAGTAATAACAGACAAGTGCTGTCTTGGCATCAAAATCCTTGATTTAAAAAAAAAATTATTCTGACCTACAGAAGAGATATTTTTTCTTTACAGGTTAAATTCTTTGCTTAGTGGTACAGAGAACGAGAGTTAACAATTCTGGCACTGTACACTGATACTGAATGAGCATGCCGATTGGTCTGTCTAACAAGTGTACATGTGTTTGAATATTAAATTATTTTTTTTTTGTTCAAGTGGGAAAGGGCAAAATAGGGCACAGTTTTTTTTTATATATATTTTTTTTATATTGTGGTAGTACAGTTAAGACATTAATAGACAGAGTGATTTTGCATGTATGTGCATTTCCTGAGCAAAAGGAAGTGTCAAACTTGTCTGGCTTTATCAAGTAACTCTAAAGGACTGAACAGTATGTACAGCTTGTCTAGCCTTACTTATTTCTGTTAGCATATGCTGGATAGTAGGCACACTGACTAGGCCATCCTATCTCTGTGCACGTTGTTGACTAGAAATAAGCCTTTTTTTTATACAATTAATGTTTTGCATAATGTAACCCCTACATTACTGCTACACTCCACATGAACTGCAGTAGTAAGCTTAACTGATCAGTTCTAAGTACAGAAAGAAGTGGACGGCAGAATTTGCAGCAAGTCTAACCTTTGACAATGCTGCAGGTATTAAGGCAGTTTCAAGGTAGCTGTGTTCTGCAGAGTCTGTTACAGGTACGATAGCAAACTAGCAATTGCTGTTTATCTCTCCTCCTTCTCCTGCTGGCCAGTCCCCAGTGGTGTCAACCCAGTAAGAAAAAGAACTTAACATGGGTAAATGAGGAAATGTTTGCTTTTTTAATTTACCTTCCCTTAAATGAATAACTCTGATAATTAATATGTCTGCTAGATTTTTTTGTAAGATTCATGATGTGAACAATTAGCACACTGTAGCAGTTTTAACGTTCAGTTCTTCAAAGCTCAGTTTTTAGTTTATCTCATCATGTATTTATTACTTTTTCAAAAAAGCAGGTATGGCCGAACTACAGTACATCACATGTATTAAAAAAGTAATATCAGTTATTAATTTTATAAATGCCTTTACATTTAAGTTGCAGCAAACTGACAAAATATTTCCTGAAATTTCCAGAATTCTGCTATTGCTGTGCTGTACAACACTGTTCAGTATGATCTTCAGAGATGTATATAAAACAAAGTTTTGTACTTCTGTATGCTCAATTTCTAAATTTGTAATGTCTCTATAATAAACTACCAAAACTTTCAGGGAAACTCTCTTATATGGCATATATTACCATGCTGTAAAATGAATTACAAAAATATAATAAGACAGATCTCACACAAACTTTTAGGATACTATTTAAAATGATGAAATTCTGCTTTTACTCAGTGATTACTTTCTGCTTTCTCCTTCCAGTCCTGATATGAATTTGCCCTTCCTCTCGTCACAATTTACTCTTTTGCATGCTGCCAGTTTGCTTTGATTTATGCTGAGGAAGTATCCAATCACTCACCTGTTATGAATAATGTAATAATTTTGTGCCTGGGTGTTAAACCCTTAGATGCTGTAATTTGTACCCACTTAGTAACCATTTACCCATAGTGATCTTTGTCTAGTATCCAACTTTGCAAAACCTTTAACAGATTTTTAATTATATGTATTAGTTTCTGCATCTCCTATGTTGCTGCTTGCCCACCTGCTTAAAAAATAACTTGTGTATGTTGTTATATCATATTACTCATTTTTAGTAATAATAAAAGTTAAAATTCTAACCTAAGAGGTCTGCAGAAGTATTCTTACAGCACAGATGGCTTTATAATACCCATTTGTTAACCTGGTAGGCCCAATGGACACACAGTCCCTTTTCAGGGGTGACCTAGAAGTAATGTCTAATTAAGTGACTTGCTCAAAGTCACATGGTAGGCAAATGTGGGCTGAGGGTATCAGCCCTCTACCACAAGTACTACAGGTCACAGCCTTAACCCAACGTGCCAAGTGCTAAAAACTATGCTTGACGTTTTCTTGAATTTGTTGTTAAACATGTTTCTTTTGCTTTAAATAACCTCACTGAGATAAGTCTTCTTAAACAGAATCATAGAATAATCTCATTGAAATAAGTCTTTTTTTTACAGAATCAGTTTAATTTGGTAAAAGTATGGTTTCACAAGCATGAAGAATGCCAAATTTAAATTTTAATAGAAATAACTAAGTGAAAAATAAATAAGCATGAGAATTAGTCCAATAAGCTAATACTTGTTCGAGTAGAATTACCGTAGATGCTAAATATACTCTGTTTTAGTTGTCTTTTCAGGTAAACTGACTTAAACAATTCTAAATTGAAAGAGCTAACTGTGTGTAACAGAAAATGGACAGACATGAAATATTCTAGGTTAGTAGTGGTCACTACTGCAGTTTGTCAGAGTAAAGCAGATTCCATATGATAATCTGCTTCGCAGAGCCTCAGACTTAAGCACCACCAACTTCTACATTAGCAAGACTTAATTGTTTAGAATTCCAAATTGTTCCTATTAAAAATGGTTGCCATTGTTAATGGCTTTGCATTTTCTGAAAGCTACTAGTTACCTTATAAGTTCAGTGACTAGTGCAGGACAGTGTATACTAGCAAGAAAGTGGGAAGATATCACTTTGTCGACGTTCATTTCCGTGAACCTTCATTCATCGACCCTAATACAGCGAACGTACACTTCAACGAACTTACCCAGGGAAAGGAATGAGTTGGCCATCTTAAGAAATTTGCCCTTTTCCCCACTACAGTGTGATCTCAGAGTTGGTATATGTATATACAGTTAAGGGGGTGAGGGGGGGGGGGGGCACAGCCCCCCCACATGGGTGGGTTTGAAATACCGTGCTTTGTGTGATGGTCGGAATGCTAGGTAACATGTTCCTTACTCTGGGTAAGTCGTTTGTTGAAGTGAACATTCTATGATGTGAACATTCGCTGCATTAGGTCGATGAGTGAACGTTCTCTGAAATGAACCTTCGATAAACTGATATAGCTCAGGAAGACAGCTGAACTGTAAATTTTGTGGTGACTTATTCAGATTCAGAAAGTAACAGCATTAATCTTTTGTTTACTTCGCCTGAAGATATCTAAAGGCTAAACACTTGGCAACATTTAATTCCTGGAGTGCAGAGTTGGGTAAGCTAGTATTACATCATCACAAAAATCTCTTTCCGTTAGCATTCCTGACAGCTGCAGCCTGAACAGAGGCAAACAACCATACTGTTACATGATTACTAAGTTCTGCAATTTGTATTTTCATTTTTATATCTAGAACAAACCTAGACAGACTTGATTAACTGACAATGAAGAGTTTGTCTGAACATGTACACCAACATTACCTGCCAGTAAAGCTACAATGCTGCCTAGACTACAGAGCAAGACATAAACCAAATATTTCAATAATATATCAAATGCTGAATAGACTAACATCAACACTAATAAAAAACTAATTATGTTTAGAGTGCATACAGGTTATTACCACGTAACTTGCTCTTTGCATTTTCTGATGGCTGCATGCTAAAATCATATATTCTACAGTTCAGTGATTGAGCACTTCACCTTGCTATTAAAGACAGTTGCAGACTAGAGAGATGACCTTCAGCAATGTCAGATGGTCATTCTCAGGGAATGTAAGGCATAAGTGAAAACACTCAAACTATCTCTGATGGCTGTCTTAATGACGGCCCCTCTGGTTGAAACTCACCTGATGATGGGGAACATATGGGTTGACTTGCCAGGAGGAGGCAGACAGACATGCAGTAGGAGCAAAGTGGTGGTAGACTGGGAGGTGGTACTGCACAAATCATAAAAGGTCGTAGTAACAGAGATGCCACATAGTTCAGGAATCCGTAGTGGTATACTGTGTCTTGCACTGTTTTAACCACTGTCTTGTCCTACAAATCAGCACTAGAACTACCGATATACTGATTAGTTTTATAAACTTAAGGGACTTCTATGAAGACCACACTACTCTTCTCTTTATTTCTTATACATTCATTGGGACCATCCCACTATCCCCACATTCACAACATTTACTGAGTCCCCAGTAGTTGAGGATACAAATAGAACAGTGTGATTATCAGCAACACAAATTAACTTTTGGGGTGCCAGTGGTGCTGGCAAATTAACAGGAAGGAAAGAAATAGAAACAAACTGCAGCTTAGTAAACTAAAAAACAAACAAAAAAATCGGTAAAAAAGTGACACACACAAGCTTTCAGACATATATAATGTTTCCCCTTAGGCCAAAAACTCATTCAATTTAAAATAGCTATGATACAGTTATGACAATTAATTTCACTGAATTAAATCATAACTGGTGAACCAACACAATGCATCACTTGGTTGTATATCTCCAAAGCCTTTACTGTTTCTTTACCATTAAATTATTTTGTACCATGTGACTTTTACAAATGGCTACCTGCTGCTCAGGGTAAACCTGCATAAGTAAATGTCAAAACATACAGCACCTGTAGACAGTAATGTACATAAGAGGTGACACCTGCAAATGCACCCCTACCTTACCTAGTATCATCCAAGACTAGAAAATGCCATGGTAGATGCTCCCTTCTGCCTTCACCACTGGAGGAAGTCTTGCAATACCAGCATCCTACATCCTCAAAGTAGTATGAGACTGCTGGCCAAAATGTATGCAATCTAATCTCTTCCACTCATCTTGCAGTACCTAGGGACTGATATCAAACCTTGTCATCAACCCTGTAGACTGCAACAAACTCTTCAAACAAGCCTGCTGAATTTAAACTTACAAGAGAAATGTGATGCACAAAACAGTGTTAATAAGTGTTAATAAGGAAATAATATATTCCTGATCACCTGAATTAGTCTGAGCCATAGTAGTCTCCCCTCTCTTACTTTATCAAACATTTAGGTCCGGATAGTCCCCTGACTGCTGGGAGGTAACTTAATGGTTAATTTATGCCTGGTTCCTTCTGAGATAGGCTAGCAGTATTAGCGCTGCCCTTCACCTTTAATCGCGCTTACTTTCTCAAACTTTTAGGTCCGGATAGTCCCCTGACTGTTGGGAGGTAACTTAATGGTTAATTTATGCCTGGTTCCTTCTGAGATAGTCTAGCAGATTCCTTTACTTGTTTGCTGACTTAATTTCTCCAACGGATGTGTCAAATAACTACAGATAATTTCTGTTTTTTACATAATTGACATCCTTGTGGATTTGAGTTTATCTGTATGTCTTTTTATTATTCCAAATGCTTAGAGTATTGCTAGACAGTATTTCTTAGCCATACTATTAGGACATGTGTTGCATAGTTTTGTTGTAGATGATTTTATCTGACTGAGTTGTTTAATCCTGTGTAAACTGTTCTGCTTATGAAACATTTTTGTTTAATCCTCTGCTAACTCTACCTTTCTCCCCCCCCCCTTAATATTTTTTCTCTCTCTTCAGCTGCTCAAAGCTATTATATACATTTTTTCTTTCAACTCCCACCATACCTTATTGGACCCAAAGGAGCACCTATACTCACCTATCCAGCCTGTGTGGGTTATTCTTCACCTGGGTAACCAAACTCTACTGGACTAAGAGCCTCAGGATATTTTTTGTATGTCTCCTAATATTTGTGTCCTATGATATTTTGCATATTTTAATCTAATTTAAAACCTTAAGGTATACTAGAATAGATGTTAGGTTTTGCCAGCAGCCATATCCCTCCCTCTAGTTTTATCCACTGAAACACTCCACTGCCTCCTCCTGCACCCCTGCAGCCCCTATCTACGTCATTCTTCTTTATAAAGCTTCCTTCTCAATACCTTATTTCTATTGTCCTCTTCTGTTCTCATTACTGTAGAAATCTCTCTACAGATTTAGTACCAGCTCTGGCCACTAGATGGCAGTCTCTACTCTCCACTGATTCTTTTCACCTTTTCTCTTCTTACCTTCTACCTAAACCCCTTTTAAGACTAATTCACTCCTCTCTGTTGAATTCTCTCTGTTTCTCCCTTGGTCGCTCTTCTTATTGCTTTACTTACCCTGTTACCTTCCCTTGTTTTCCCTCTACAATTTTACCTTCTCTTTCTCCTGTATTTTACGCCCTATATTTCACCACTGACTTAGCCCTTTTACCTGTCTTCTATTAGAGGTTCCTGGTCCTTTATATAACTTTTCCTTTATCTTGTACCTTTCTGACCTCACTTACCTCCATGTCTGATTGTTTCCTCCTTCTCTTTTCTTTAGCTGTTTCTTTCCGCTCCGTTAAGCCTGGCTCACTCCGCTCCCTCCCTACCCCCAATTCCCACCCACCCCAGGGTCCTACATTTACCTAACCTCTAAACACACCTCTAACTTCTTACACCCAATCATACTCATCCTCACACTGTGTACCACCTTATAATTAGCCACTCCTACTTACCTATTATAACCTGCCCCACCCCTCTAACACACCAAAGGAAAAAAATACTACCAACTCTCCCAAATCCTCACAGTACCTCCACCTACAACATACCATCCTACCACACTCAAACTTACAACTATTTTAACATGACTACAGCTATCTTCCAGTCCCAGTTGAAATTAGCTATCTCCTTCTTACTATTATTCCCCCTCATCACTACTTACTTCCTAACCTCCTATGAACACTCCATAACTGCCTCCCTCTCCCTTCCATCAAAACATACCAGTACAACTGCTACTTCCACAACTCCAACCTTCATACACACACCCACACAATCTATCTACCTATTTGCCAAATACCACAGGCTATTACACTACAAAGTACCAAAAACTACATCAAAGAAAATATTCGACAGCCTCCTAAAATATAAAGTTGAAAACTATTTTAGACTACTCCATCTACTAATAGATGGTGACATACACCCCAACCCAGGCCCTCTAGCTACTACAGCAAAAACTCACAGAAATCATATCAAACCCATCTCTATTTCATCCACTACACACTTTAACTTACTAACCTTGGCCCATCTAAATATACGTAGCATCTGTAACAAACTTAGTCAACTCCATGCCCTATTAGATGTACACAAATTTGACATTCTATGCTTATCAGAAACATGGCTAAAACCTTCAATTAAAGACATTGAAATCACTCCACCGGGATACAACATTATTAGACTTGACCGTACCTCCAGGAAGGGAGGTGGAGTAGCTATTATATATAAAACAAACCTGAAGCTTTCTCTTCTTGACCTTACCCTAACCCAAACAAATAATGCTGAAATAATCTGCTCTAAAATTCAAATTAATATGACTAAAGCAATAAACATCATCTGTGTATACCTCCCCCCTGGAAATAACATCCCTACTTTAGAACAACTTCTTGAACAACTCTCTAATACCCTCCCGCAAGAAACACTAGTCCTTGGGGACTTTAACATTGATTGGAAATCTTGTAACAATACTGCCCCTACTTCCCATATAAACCTTTATGGTTTCAAACAACTAATTGATAGTCCCACTAGAATAAATACTAAGAACAAAAAAGAAACCACCCTAGACTGGATTCTTACCAACTCTCCCCTTCAAACCTACCAAACTGGCATCCTTCCTGATGACCTTAGCGATCACTCCCTCACCTATGTCATTAGGACTAAGACTAATCTAAACTTACCTACCTCTCAGAGAACATTATATTCAAAAAAACAATTTAATCCTGAACTGTTCCAAACAGAACTTTCACATTATAACTGGACCCCACTAAAACACCTCTCACTTAACAATGCCGTTGAACATTTCAACTCAGCATTCCTAGCAATCTTAAATCTACATGCCCCAAGTCGTACCATTAGAACAAAGACCAAAACAGCACCCTGGCTAACTACTAACACTAAACAAAAATCAAACTGAGGAATAAGTCTTGGAAAAAATGGCGTTCCTCTAGAAACCCAACAGATCATGAAACCTTTAAAGAGCTTAGAAATAATACCAAAAAATCCATCCTCTCCGATAAAAGAATTATTACCTCCAACTTCAGCAATCCACCAAAATGAACCGAAAAAGTTCTGGTCTACTATCACTAATCTACTCACCCCAGGCAAAGTAGTTACACCAAACCCACAGGACTTAGACCCTGAAAATCCCTCGTTAATAGCTAACAACTTCAATACCTTCTTTACTACTTCCATACAAAGTCTAGCTAACCACTTATCTCCGGATGCTTCGTGACTACTCTCAAGTAACTTAAATAATTCCCTTCTTCCTCCAACTTCAACCTATATCCACCTCATACATTCAATCTCTCCTACAAAAACTTAAACCCACTACCCCCTCAGCAGACAAACTTCCTGCTGAATTCCTTCAAATAGCAGCTAAATCTATTGCCTACCCTGTATCTATCCTAATAAATAGATCCATAAAAGAAAGTACTTTTCCAACTATATGGAAGATATCACATATAATACCCTTACACAAAGGAGGCAAATCCACTGACCTTTCTAACTATCGCCCTATAGCACTATTATCTCCACTAGCTAAAATCATGGAAAATGTATACATAAACAACTACTTAACCATCTCCTTCAAAACAACCTACTAGCTAACACTCAACATGGATTTAGACCTTCACATAGTACTACTACTGCACTACTTTCCTTTACCAACACCATCAACTGTAACCGTAACAGCAACAAACTAACCTCTTCTCTTTTCTAGACCTGTCTAAAGCCTTCGACATGGTCAACCATACACTTCTTCTTCACATATTAAAATCCCTTGCCTTAGATTTCTCTTCCTTAACCTGGTTCTCATCCTATCTTGAAAACCGACAACAAGCAGTACTATGGAAAAACTCGCTATCTGCTCTACTACCCATCTCTCTAGGAGTACCTCAAGGATCTATACTAGGCCCACTCCTATTCACTATCTTTATCAATGATCTTCAGTCATTTATCCATAACACTACCTGCATACAATATGCAGATGATTCCACCATTATTTGCACAGCCTCCACTCAATCTGAACTCCAGTCACTGACACAATCTACCTTTTCTACCGTCGAACAGTGGTTCTCAAAAAGATGTCTACTACTTAACCCCAAGAAAACAAAACTGTTACTATTCTCACCTACCCACAAATCTTCTCAACTAAATTTTACTATTACTGCAAGTGACAACTCCCTCATCTCCCCTGACTCCACTACCAAACTGCTTGGTGTCACTATTGATAATAATCTCAGCTATGATTATCACATCAATAACACTATAAAAGCAGTTAATAAAAGATCGGTTCACTGTACAGAATTAAACCCTTCCTTACTCCAGAAGCACGGATCACCTTAGCACAATCACATCTTATCTCTACCCTTCTGTATGCTTCCTCCATTTACACTAACCTCTCTAAAAGCAACCTTAGGAAACTGTCTACATCCTACCACAACATAGCACGTTTTGCCACAGCATCTCAGTATAGAACACACCACTGTATAAACCTAAAACAGTTACACTGGTTGGAATTTCCTAATAAACTTATCTATCAACAACTAGTAGTCACACATAACATTCTATATCAACCATCCAAGACACCTGCTCTTAGTAACCTCTTGACCCCCTATAATAACTTGAAACAACTGCGCTCCGAAAAACTACAAGTCAACACAACCAGGATCACAAATTCTGCAGGTAACTGCCTTTTCTCCAACTCTGTAGGCAAAATATGGAATAACCTCCCCTCACACATTACTGCTCTTGGCTCCTTACATCTTTTTAAAAAACAACTTTATTTACATCTGACCAACTTCTGGCTTTGCTCTTGTACCAACCCTGACTAATCTATTTTATACTTTTTACTATCAGAATTTCTTATCTCAAAACTATCTTTCTCTGTCAACACAAATGACATTACAACTGTATGACTGTACTATTTCTATTGCTCTCAAAAAAAAAAAAAAAAAAAAAAAAAATTTTTTTGTCTGTTAGACATTTTAAAATGAGTAATTACACTATTCTCACACAATAGTATGTAGATAGTAAATTATGTTTTGTATTACTTTATCTAAACTAATATGTATTCATTGTTACCCATTGTTTTAGTTTCTCACATTTATTGTATTTGTTTAATCTCTATAACCTTATTTTAATCGATGGAGCTTTTCTCCCCGGGCCTCCACTGAAAATGGAAATTATCCAGCTGGACCAGCCCGGTCAACAAATGTAAAATAAATAAAATAAATAAAATAAATAAATAACATGTGGCTCAAAACCTTAATATCACTGCCAGTGGTACAGCAGGTATAAAACAAACAAAAAAGCTGACATTCCAAGATTTATTTTCCATATGGTCTCTTAACAAGGCAAGCTGCATAAGGCAAAGTTCATTGAGGAACATACCTCTTAACTGCCCAGATGTTCGCAGAATATCCAGATTTTTTACCCATATTTTTGGTCTTATTTGCATACAATTTGTGGTTTTCTAGAAAATCATTGAATACTGAAGTCATTAAATAATTTTCACACATTTGTGTTTCAGACTTAGTATCCTTCAGAAAGTCCATGCTAACACAAATCCTATTATTCTGGCAACTTAATAAGAGTTGTATTTAAAATATATCCCTATTTTAGGCCTTTCCCCTCCCACCATTATTTTAGACTTTGTCCAGATTTCTTGTGCTAAGGGGTTGAATAATATGGTGAGAATACATTATTGCACAACTGAGTACTAAATCATCTATATGATATGATACCACTTATGATGTAAGGTTAGCTGAGACTAAGTAACAAACACTTATAGTATTTTGATGGCTAGATCTTGCAATATTAACATTAACCAAACTAAAGGAAATAATGCAACTGATATATGTGGTACACAGTGCAGCCTTGGATCTGTGACATTTGATTCTTGACAACATGACTTTTCTTAGGATTTTTTTCTGTGTATGCAGAGGAATGGTTTTCTCTTGATATTCTGGAACCACTCTACTGACTGTTTGATTAGCAACATATTGTAGGCAGTCTTTATTAATCTAAAAGTAGAGAAATGTAAAAACAAAAAGGTCTTCAAATTTGTACATGTCCAAATGACACAGCTAAGACTGAAAGTAAGAACCAATCACTTCACAGATTTAAGGCCACAGGGGACAACTCATCTCTTTAGAGCAACCTATCAGGTGGTGGCTCCAGTCAGTAAACTGCTAGTACTATGGAAAATGATGTTCTTGTTCTGGAGATGGGCATCCACATTACAAAGTTTGACTAATGTATCCAAGATGGATCACGCCTCATACACTGCTTGTAAGGTTCTAAAAAGGCCACAGAGATAGACAGTAAGTACAGTAGCCAGTGAGCCTTTGAGACTGACTCCAGAGATATGAAGTTATATGACAACGCTGTATAGTTAAACAGTCACTCAAAGTGTCACTGTTTTATCTGGACACTTTTTTAATTTAAAATAATGAACTGTTACTATCAATTCAAATAAATACAACCAAATTAAACAACAAACAATCCAGCATGCTCAATTCCTGAAGTAAATAAGAATCATATAGCAATTCTAACATATTTATATAATCTTAATATCAGCAGGATCTCTAAGACTGATACAATTCATAGAAAGAATGGTAGCATAAATTTTGGCTTGTTAAAACCTATCACTTTTTCATAACCATCAAAATATACTTCTTTGCTTGTAGAACCTTACATTCTATGGCCTACTGTATAAATTCCAGGGTCTTTACTTTTGTGTTTCATTTTTATAGTTGCATATTAATATTCCGTGGAATATACATAGTAATGTATAACCTCCCACTTCATTTGCATTCTTTTCAAACAGTCTACCATACATTGACATCCACATAATTTCTACCATATCCTCACCATGTGCCTTATACTCTCTTCTTCAAATTTTAAAACTTCATACAATATAAATACTACATTGTACTAATGCCCAAAAATGTTACCTGTTTAAAATGAACAGTGAAATATTTACACACCCTCCCCAAATTTGCAGTGGGGCAGCCTATATCTCCTTAACCTGATTTGCAATTTATTTCCAGGCACTTAATCTATTCGTTTATCTAAATATTGAAACCACGGGAGCCACTCAGAAGGAAAAGAATAAATTTCTGTCTTAGGGCACGACTCATTCTACTCTGCTGAATTATTTACTAGCCTCAGCAAATCTTCAGTCATCAGAAGTTCTTTCAGTTTCCATTTCCTCAATAATGTTTTCTCACTAGCAACATAATTAGTCATGTCAAGTACCTCTTACGCTTCTCCAGCCCTTGACAATCTCCCAAAAAGTACAGTTCTTAGGCAAACAAATTCTAGTATCAGAACAACTCATCCAGTAACTCTTGAATCTGACCTCTGTACTCCCTCAGCCTTTCACATCTCCAAAAACATGCAGCCAATATTATCTTTTGCTTAAATATTTCCTATCCTCTTTGCCATTGATAAGGTAAATAAAGTTATTGTTTTGTAGGTAAGACAGATACCTGGACACTAACAAAAGAGCTCCCTATCAACCTTCATCTCATGCTTTACAGACACATGTAGGTCAGAATGACATAGGAAATAAGACTGGTTGCTCAAAGAACTGATGAAAATTTTCCAGTGTTCAATTTTATTTGATGTTGAAGTTGTGTACTTAACCAATGTTTGGGTAGTGACTTATAAGGACTGTATTTTCACTGAGTTTAACAATCTGGAATTTTGTCCTGAAATCCTCAAGCATAGGAGAATTACATTCAAGTTACTAAAAATTCATTTCTGCCATGAATGTCACTGCATACGTAAAGTATGTGGCTTATGCATACCTCTCAACTGTCCAGATTTTCACAGAATAGCTAGATTTTTTGCCTCATATTTTTGCTCTGTTCCACATAAACATTTGGTTTTCTGGTAAATCATTGATAACTGAATTCAGACAATAATGGCAAACATTTGAGTTTCAGACTTCATACCCTTCAGAAAATTACTGCAAATGCAGACCCTGTTATTCTCTTATAAGAGCAATATTTAAAATGTGTCCCTATTTTGGGCTTTTACCCCTATTATTTATGGCTTTGTCCAGATTTCTTGTACTAAGGGGTTCAGAGGTATGGTCTTGTGAAATCTGTTGCTTGCATTTTATTTTTAATAAGATTTTTTATTTATTTATTTTAGAACTGTTTTTCAATCCTGACCTTTATGTCTTCCACTTACCTTACTATTTGTTTTTTATTTGCGTCTACCAGCAGATTTATTTTTTAACTATAGCGCTACTACTGCCATTTTGTGAATGTTGCTAGGCTGAGCAAATCTTCAGCCAAAGAAGAAAGGCATTTCAGCTCAATTTTCATATTCATTCTCTGCCAGACAATGTTAGCCCTCCTCTTTAACACATTTGTTTTTATCATTATGTATCCCTGACAAATTAATTTTACCTTAAAAAGGCTATTTCTTTATCCAAGAGTTTAGTAACCTGGCTTTTCAAGTGAAATGTCTGAACACATTTTCCTATAGTCAGAAGGCAATACAAACAACTAATATCCTCTTCTATTCTCTGTTTCATGTCTGAAATGACCAATGATACTGCTTTAAGTAATTTTTATGTACTTCGAAACTCATTAAACCATTTTTTTGTATTTACTGTCACTTTCCATGTTCCCTGTTGAGACAGTCTCTCTGTCTGGTAGAAGAGAAAGTGTTGGTGCCACAAACGCATATGAGGTGAAACGTCTTCAAATAATATCCACAAGCTAGGATAAATGAACAGTACTTTTATTAAGAACAGTTAACGTAAAACACTACAAGCGTTTTTCATTCAGCACAGTGTCCGAACCTCTTCAGACAAACACTGGCGCTACCAACAGCCTGTGTTTAAATAATGAATTAGTTGTTGCGTCGTTAATTCATTAGATCAATTAAATCAATTAAATAAGTTAATTTAACCTAGTTAAATAAACAAACACCATATCATGTGTATGCGAAAACACCAGTCAATGTTAAAAGTGTGTATCTACTTTCTTTTCGCACTTTAACATTCATTTCTTCTTTTTTAAAAACTTGTTTCCTTGCTTGTAGTAACCATTTTTTAAAAAAGAAGAAATTAATGTTCCTTGATTTGTAGAATAAGTTTTCAAGCCTTTATTTAATGAAGGCTTGGGTTGTATTTACAATTTTATATGAAACAAGATTATATTAAGGATATCACTATTGATTTTATTATAAGTATATATTTAAAGTGTAAAAAGAAAGTAGATACACACTTTTAACATTGACTGGTGTTTTCGCATAGGTTCATAGGTTCATAGATTAGTACTAAGCTAGCTGCCCTTGTGAGCCATTTTAAGCTTAGCCAATTATCCCTTGTGAGACTCAAACCCTGCACCTTGTGTTTGTAAGGCAAACACCTTAACCATTAGGCCACCCTCCCAACCCTGGACAACACTTCATGGGTGTTGGCGAAATGTACATGCTCACCAGCATGTGCTGACATGGCATCAAGGAACTAGTGGAGTACCCTGGATGCTAATGCCTGTCAGATGCACATGATATCCCCAGTTGGCCTTTGGAAGGTTGTTGTAGCTAGCATTCTTAGGCTTACACATACCTTGGTATCCACTGGGATGGGTTCCCCTCTGTTATTTGTGTTCATAGGTTCAAAACTTGTTTCCTTGCTTGTAGTAACCATTTTTTAAAAAAGAAGAAATGAATGTTCCTTGATTTGTAGAATAAGTTTTCAAGCCTTTATTTAATGAAGATATGGTGTTTATTTAACTAGGTTAAATTAACTTATTTAATTGATTTAATTGATCTAATGAATTAACGACGCAACAACTAATTCATTATTTAAACACAGGCTGTTGGTAGCGCCAGTGTTTGTCTGAAGAAGTTCGGACACTGTGCTGAACGAAAAACGCTTGTAGTGTTTTACGTAAACTGTTCTTAATAAAAGTACTGTTCGTTTATCCTAGCTTGTGGATATTATTTGAAGAAGTTTCACCTCATATGCGTTTGTGGTACCAACACTTTCTCTTCTACCATTACGTTGTGTTTAACAGCTTGGTTTAGTTCACAGTCTCTCTGTCTGTTTTAACAGCCTTATGTTTATAAGTCATCTTCCCGCACTCGGCATTCACCACTTTAACTCTTCTTCCTAACGGTCCATCTGGCCATCAGTATTCTATGACATTTCCTAAGTAAATACATGACATACACAAACGTATATCATACTGTATCAAAAAGTGCCATTCCAAATGGACAGTGTTCTACAAGTCTGGACATTTTTTGTCTGTGTGCCTGCCAGTATTCAGGTTCCTACTACTGCCCATACTCCTTTGTTCACACATCCTGGGGATGGCAATATTTAGCCAGGGAAGGTCACTATACAGGCAGTCTTAGAAATGGTTTGTGTCCTCAACAGTATTCTTGGCAATGGAGAAAGGGTACTTATGTCCCAAAATCCTCTCATCAGTATTGAATAAGTGACCTAATGTCATCTTAGGAGCTATTATGCCCTCCCCATGGGACATCGTTCTGCTATGAACCTACAAGGAAGGACACTGCACTTGCAGCTTTGTGGCTGAACACCCACCTTTGTTCCATTCTTTACGTCTCCTCCCCTCTCCAAGGGATTATGGCAGTATCCCCAAAAAGCAGCGTATAAAGCAATAACTAAACAAACAATGTAATAATAAATTGGAGTATCTGTAGGATTACCAACACTTTAATTGGATAAAACTCCTCAAGTAAGCACTTTCGTCTCTTCTAACTCATACAGTGACTTCTTCAGACTGACAATTAATCATACAAATTAAATACACTTGCTTAAAACATCACATGATGTATATCCTTGTCACATGATAAAAACATCTACACTATAAAAAAACATCTGCAATACAAGAAATAAAACCTAACATATTTCCTTTCTAATGTTTCAACCCTTTTCTTTTTAAATACAAGACAAATTATTCTCTGTTATTTAAATCTGGTGGGAAACATGCATTTAACTTAACTTGCCAACAATATTCTAACCATCCTAACTCTTCTTCTATATTAATTAAATTACTGATGTTCTTCAGTGCTTCTACTACTAAACATTTAAAATGAATCTTACATTTCTTTAATAACAATTTAATTTGTATGATTAATTGGTGAACTTCAGTCTGAAGAAGTCTCTAGATGAAAGTACTTACTTGAGTTTTATCCAAATACAGTGTTGGTAATCCTACAGATACTGCAATTTATTATGACTTTGTTCATTTAGTTATTGCTTTATACACTGCTTTTTGGGATTCTGAGTTAAGTTGCAGCTGTATCTGTATGGAAAACCGAGCCCTCCCTGGAACGAGCTTCACGGCTTTACCAACTGGATGTATGTTGAATGACACACCTATGGGGTCCTTTATTGTTAATCATGAAGGAACCAGCAGTCTGATAGCCGGAAGCCAAAGGAGGGTGAGTTTAAATGCAAACTCAAATGAAGAAATCTTAAATGGACGCCTTTGCCCAACCAATTAACCTTTCAATAACAACAGCGGTTTGTCAGTGCCTGTGTCAAGCAATGTGAAACATAATGAGTTGTTTAAAAGTCTTGAAAATGACTTTGTATTGCTGAAACGCTTGTAGTGGGACAATCTATTCTTTGAAAACAGCCTGTGAACTCAACAAGTCCCGAAAGGACTTAGAATAATGAAATTACCAGCAGCCAATGATTTGCCGAAAGATCTAGTTGACAAATGGCTTGAGATCATCCAAAAAGCCGGAACGCAGTATATGGAATTGCTGCGTGAGTATAATAATGCCAAACTAGATCAAATAACAGAAAATGTTAGAAAGAACTATGTAAAGTTAAAAGAAGCAACCTCAGTCGATAATTTTAGCAGCAAAATGTGCATCATTCAGGAAAATCTTATTAAATTAAATGATGCACTGAGTGAAAGAAAAATAAAAAAAAAATCAAAGGGATCAGAGACACTATGCAGGGGGAGTGGCCTTGGCATATGGGCTGCAGCTGCAGAGTGACAGACATACCAACAAAATGACGGAAGACGTCATTTAGCAGAAGCTGAAGGGAACACAGTGAGAAGGTCGGAGAGAATGAATAGTAAAATTAACAGGCTGTAATTGTTGAAAATGAAATTATCAAAAGGAATGAAAAGCAAGCAACGGCAGCAACAACAAAAAATTCTGATCTATCTGTTATCCCTAAAACGAGAAATGTTAGCTCTAACACAAACGCTGTACAAACTAAAGAAATAGTAATCTCAGAGCAAAAAGAGAGCCAAAAAGTAGCAGATGTGTACCGAAGAGTTAATAATCAGGAAAGAACTTGGGCCCAAGTTACGGCAAACGGAAGGAATGGCATAACAATTATAACAAACAATCAAAAAACAGATATGGAAGAGCAGATCAACAGAGGACGAACTGGAAGAAGAAAAATCAAGCATGGAAGACATAGGCACTGTGAATTTTAAAATTATTAATCTTTCAAATTATGTTTTTTCAAAAGAAGAATGCTGTGTATTGAGCATGGGATGGAACTTTGCTCCGGCTGACAGAGCCAATAAGCTTTCAATGATAAATGAATTAAGAGACTATGTGAGACGTTTGAATTTTGATGTCATGTTTGAGAAACATAATGAAACTAAAGTTGAATTTTATAAACCTAGCTGTTTCAAACCACATTGTGCAAGGAACTGGAGATGTTCTTGTATGTTTGTGAAGCACAGATAGTAGAAATGTTAGATAATAAGGGTGAATTTAATTATTTTAATCCAACTAAAAGTGAAAAAGAATGTTTTGACAAGCTAAACAAGAATGAAGAAGTATTGCTGTTTAAAGCAGACGAAGGGGGCTCTATGGTGGCATTAGGCAGGAAAGTATATGAAAGAAAAATGGAAGATATGTTATCAGATGAGAAATATTAAAAAAAATGAACAATGAAAGAAGTAAAAAAAGGGTATACCCTCACAGATTCCTGCATAGAAGAATGGTTCTATACAGGAAGAATAGATGAGAAAACCAGAAGAAATTTAACTAATACTAATCCTAAAATAAGTAGGATCTTTGGTATACCAAAGATCCATAAAAATCTAAATGAGCCACCAATAAGACCTATAGTTGCCAGTGCAAACAGTAAAACTGAAAGCTTGTCTGTGTTTGTAGATAAGCCCCTACAAAAACTGGTGCCTAAAACATTACACACACAAAGGATAGTTTTGACTTCCTGAACAAGATAGAAACAATAGAAGTGAATGAAATGGATCTATTAGTAACTTTAGATATTAATTCCCTCTACACCATGATTCCTAATATGGAAGGTATGAAGACGATAAGAATTGAGCTGTTAAGATCAAAAATATTTTGTTATGATACCATAGGACTATTGATGGAAATGACTGATTTGGTATTAAGTTACAATTTTTTTTTTAGAGTTTTATGAACAAATTTATGTTCAAACAAATGGGGTAGCCATGGGAGATGCCCTAGCTCCCAGTTATGCACATATTTTTATGCAAGGGTGGAAGAAAGTAAATATAGTGGATAGTAAGTTTAAGAAATATATAGTCAAAATAGTCCGTTTTATTGATGATGTTTTTTTTTTAATATGGAGAGGGTCAGTCAATGAATTAGAAACATTTTTAAAGTTATATGAATAATGTTTGTACATATTTAAAATTTATGCATAGTTATTATGCTAACAGAATTAATTATTTGGACCTTACTATTTATAAAGAAAACAACAGACTGATATCTAAAATATACAAGGATTTTCAGAATCATGTGTATTTACATTATTCAAGTCTCCACCCCAAAAAAACAAAAATGAATATAGTACAAGGTCAGTTAAAAAGAATAAGTAACTTAACCAAAAATGACAATGAGCTCTTAGAAGAAGCTAAGAATCTTTTGTAAGAGAATGGAAAAAAGAGGGCATCCAGAAAAAGAAATAAGAAATGCATTACATAGTGAAGTTGACAGTAGAGGGACTAACACAGAAGTAGAAGAGACAAAGAAAGATAATTATTATAAGACAGCTATGGCAGTCAAAAATAGTGTAGATTCCAAAGCTATCAAAAGTATTATCAGTAGAAACTGGGGGATACTTAAAGGTAACAGTGAGATTATTAACAATAGGTGTGGAACCCAGGTTTGTCCAAAAAAGAGCCAAGAACTACGAAGATTTTTATTCAAAGTAAGCTCAACAAGCCTCAGGTAGTGGAACGTAAAAGTGAGTGTTTTAATTGCAACATGTGCAATTATTTATATACGAACTCTAACGGATTAGAAGTGGGAAACTAGAAGGTAAAAGTGCCAGGAATATTCTCATGTAAAACTAAGAACGTACTATATTTAATAATATGTTTGGAATGTAAATCCTTCTATGTAGGGAGAACCACGAGAGAGCTATATAGAAGGATTTACGAACACAAATATGCTTTTGCTAGTGGTGATGAGAGAAATGCAATGAGTAGGCATTATAAAGAGAAGTAATGTAAGATTAATTTTAAATGTTTAGTGTTAGAAGCACTGAAGAACATCAGTAATATAATTAATATAGAAGAAGAGTTAGGATGGTTAGATTATTGCTGGCAAGTTAGGTTAAATGCATGTTTCCCACCAGGTTTAAATAACAGAGAAGAATTTGTCATGTATTTAAAAAGAAAAGGGTTGAAACATTTGGAAGGAATATGTTAGGTTTTATTTCTTGTATTGTAGATTCTTTCCTGTACTGTAGATGTTTTTATCATGTGACAAGGATATGCATCATGTGTTGTTTTAAGCAAGTGGATTTAATTTGTATGATTAATTGGTGAACCTCAGTCTGGGGAAGTCTCTGTATGAGTTAGAAGAGACAAAATCGCTTACTTGAGGAGTTTTATCCAAATAAAGTGTTGGTAATCCTACAGATACTGCAATTTATTATTACTTTGGATTATGGCAGTAGACAGATCCAGTTTGACCCCCTTCCCAGGACAGACGTCTATTCTCAGCATGCCAGTTCCAGTAGATGCCTGAAACACTAATTGAATTCCTGTCACTTGGGCCATAGCTAGAGCTTCATCCCTCTACATTAATGAAGCTGGGTAGAATGGAAAATTCTTCCATATCTGCAGATACAGTTCCTTTTCTGCTCTGAGTTCTGTTATGAATCCTAAACTGTTCTGCTGTCCATGTACAGTTTTAGGAAGTCTCTACAATATCTACAGATTGTGTTGATGCAGGTTGTTCTGTTATTACTGAACATTGTAACAGCCCATATATGCTTCTTTGAAAATGCTACAAATCATCACGCAAAAAACATTGAGTACAAAGTACTCAAACAAATTTGTTCAAAGCTACACTGCTGAAACACAAATTAAAAAAAAAAATTAAAAGCATCTTTTTATGTGCGTGATGGAAGAGAGGATGCAACCTCCTGCTACTTATATATACTAACTATATATACCAACTCCGAGATTGCACTACAGTGGGTAAAGGGGAAATTCCCATTTCCCACTGTATTGCGGTCTTGCATATGAAAAGACCATCAATTTGTAATCTTTAGATATTTGATCACTTTTGCTGGACCTCTCAGGACATGGATCTCACTTCTTTATGTAATCAGTAAATAGCCCCTTGCTACTGGAAAAAAACGTTTTATAGTGCCTTTTATAAATCATTTCTATTCATAAATCTCTTAGTATCAGTTGTTTTCTATATACATTCACTAATTAACTTCTTAGCAGAAATCACATACTCTTAATGATCTTAGAAAAATTGTTAAGATACTCACAGATTAGTTTCTTTGCAACAAAAAATACTTTTTTTATGAATGCAGTTATTGTTTGATAAATTATGCATGCAACCACACTTCTAAAGTTGGACCAGAATAAGATTTTTCTTTTGTCTGTTGTGCTATTTATTTTCCATCCTCTCTTACCACTTTTTGAACTGGTAGCCTGGAGTATAACAGCTGCACATGGTACTTGACCTTGTGTTCAAAGTGCTTTACCATTTTTATATAAACTGAAACAAAGACAAGGAGCTATAGGGAGCGATGCTGACAGTTGTCTGTTTTGTAAATATTACAGTCATATATGCTCATGAGTGTAGCGTGTGCAGGTGCTGCTACAAGGGTGTGGTGTTGCTCCTGGTAAGAGTCACATCTTGCTGTTTAGAGTACTAATCTCTCAAATAAAGTAATTTATTTGCCTAGACAAACCCATCTTTGGTAAATTTCTACATCTACCAGTGCGACGTATATAAGTGTATTACACCTTTCTTGTGTTATAAGTATACACTACTTGTGTGCATGAAATGGTGTGAAGTTTTCTGCCTGTAAGGACATACACCAAAGTTAAGAAACATTAAGTTTTCTGAAAAAGTTGGGTTACTGTTTACAGGATGCCTTATATACTTCTTGTATCAGTTAGATACTTCATTATCTTCAACAATGAAATAATCCTGGTGCAGAACCTGTTACTGTACTTACCTGCAGTTATCACATGTGCCATACGTCAGCACCACCTAATTCACATCTTGTTCTGAGCTCACATATGTGCCTCTCATATCCACTGCAATACCACATGCACATGCCACAGTCATGCATTACTGTTGCCTAAATCCTCCTAACCTTAACTCACAGCTGCATAAATTGATATTGGGTGGAACTGCTACATTGCAATAGTTGTGCAGTTCTGTAAGAGATGTGCAAGTTAACTGCATGTGTGAGTCCAAATGGAAGAAAATGATGTGGAGAGGGCACTGTGAATGTCTGAAGCAGGTAGGTATGTGGCTGGGTATGTAAGAAAGTGGTGGAGTTAGGGTGGGATGCCTAAGTAAAAACTACACAAGGCAACACCTACTTCCTCTCCACTCACTCACACATACAGCAACTACACACAGCACACCCAAGAGTCATCAAGAAATCAGGCTTAAGCTCATAAGATCTAATAACGTCTACTTCCACAAGAGGAAAGTTTATGAACACGGGTGAAACTGTAGTTTGGCAAACAGACTCTATGCTGCAAAAGAAATGGGTTGCTGTAAACTGCTAGCTAGTGCCAGATTTTAATGCTACAAGGGCCCTATGGACGTTTAAGTCAGAGAAATATGACTATGATTTAGTGGTGACTCACATGGAAGTGAATGACTGGGGTTGCTCCACACAGAGGGGCATGTAGAAAGACATGATGGTACTTACTATGCATGCATTAGAGGCAGGAAAAACATTGGTCTTAAGAGGTATCTTACCTTCAGCAAGAATGACACTATAATACCAAGACAAGATAACTGGATTTAACAACTGGATGTGTAAATGGTGTCATTCTAAGGGGGGGGTCAGTATGAGTCACTATGGGAGGAAAGAGTAGATAAGATTTCCTTCCTTTCTTGTTAGGCATGACTTCCAGCTCTCACACCTGGGCTTTTCTATTTAGTCCCCCTGCTAGACATTCCTACACAACACATTCAAACTCAAATTTGGACATCATCATAGTGACACTACTAAATGATAAAAGTCTAAATTGAAAGATGCCAGAACTTGAGCCCCTCTTGCAACTCAAACACATCTATATTTATGTAGTTAATGAGATATGGTTTCATTTCAATGACAGCACTCCCGCTGTACCAGGGTTTAGCAGTAAACATGCCTTCAGACCCTTAGAAAGCTGTGGGATGGGTATCTGTATTTATTAAAAAAATCCCATTACCTCACATCAGTTTACCCTTGACCCAAACTTGGAGATCCTACAGATCCGAATCACACTTAACGAATGCAACTACTGCTTTATTGCTAGCTACAGATCCCCATCAGTGTCCACCAAAGATTATGGAAATGACTGTAGTACTACTGAGGCATTAAATATCATACCAAATACCTTCTTGCTATAGGACTTTAATTATGCAGGCATTGATTGGCACACACACACCACCAAAAATGATTGTGCTCAGCATTTCCTAGACTTTGTCAATACCAATCCACTGAAGCAAACTGTAAAACTACCCACTAAAGACTATAACATCTTTGATCTGGTCCTTAACCTGGTCATATGCATGTGCCCCACCCCAGGTCTTCTCATCCATGGTTAAATATGACCACAACCTGGTCATTTTCTCTGTGATGCCTAGCTGTACAACCTTATCAAAAAATAGGACCATCTTTGGGACTTCTCCAGGGCAAACCTGCTTCAGTTAGAAGCCATATGTAAAATTCTTAATACTACTACTTTATAAATAGACCAAACTGAGAGGGAATTCACCTTCATCCTGACTTTTACAAGCACCTAAACACATGCATAGAAAAGTCAGTACCCATCAGCCTTAAATCTTTCTGGTAGAATTCCAGTACAAATAAATTGAATGACAAAATAAGATCACAGAAAAGACAAGGCAAATAATTTACTTCTGGCCAGTAACCATCCTCTTACTGAATCACCTCTCCCAAGGTTGCACTTGAAAAGATGCAAGAAACACCCCCCATTTGAAACATACCAGCAAGGAGCCTATGAACACTATTAGAAGATATAAAGTAGAACACAAATTTAAGACTACTACACATGCCAAAAGAACCACACATCTTTCTTCTGCTGCGTCAGAGGATAATGAAATAATGTCCAACAATGTACTGAGCTCATCTGTAACAATATCACACACACAATTCCAAGGATACAGTCAATATATTAACAGACAAATGTAGTGCTAAATTTACCCCACCTACCAACACTACTGCCACCATTATCCCTCAGAATTAAGTTTCCCCTGAAATTAAACTAGAACAAGTATTAGAATCCCAGTCAAAGAGTAAAGATAATACTTCCACAGGACTGGTCAACATACCACGGTCATTCCCATCTGCGCCAAGTATGCATTATCCAAGCCTCTACTTAAAGTGTTTAACCTCAGCCTGTCTGCAGGATTTTCTACCTGATGCCTCAGAACAGCCACTGTCTCCCCCCTTCACAAGGGTGGCCTCACCACTTGGGTAATTATAGGCCGATAAGCCTCACCAGCTTTTTATGCAAAGCCATGAAATGCACCATACCAGAACTCATTTATGCAGACATGGGCAACTCAGCTGAACTAGATACAAGGACAGGTTCTGTTTCCTGAACACAGTAAGCATATTTTAAAAGATTACAGAGGCTGTGAACAGTGGATGTTCTCTGCACACTGCTTATCTTGACCTAGCCAAGGCTTTTGATACCATTTCCCCCACTGGAATTACTGAAAAATTAGACAAACTTAAAGTGACCTACATTGTTTGCTAGATTGCAAATCAACTATCCAACAGATCCCAGGTTGTGAAACATGCTGGTACACACACTGAATATACAAATTGCAACTAGTGGGGTGCCACAGTGATCCATGCTATAGCCTCTCCTGTTTGGCATTTGTTCTGCTGACATCCAAACCAATATCCCAGAAGTGCAGTTGGAAATGTTGGCTAAATGACAACAAGATGGGTACTATTGTCCATTTATTCACCAATAATAAACAGCTCCAGGAAAGGTTGGAATATACACCTACATGGTGTATTGAGAATGGCCTAAAGTTAAATGCAAAAAATAACATTTGGAGCTCACCTCGTATGTTAGAAACAGTACACCTCTTCAGACAAGAATGGTCAGAAGACTTTATGTGCACAACTCTCTCTCTCATTCAGTCATCATATTTCCAACATAGTCAAGAACCAGGGGAATATATTCAAGAACCAAAGAAGTCATCCTACCATTGTATTCTTCCCTTATCAGACCCCTCTTTGAATACAGTGCTCCCTTTGGTATGTACAAATCCAAGCATATTGCTCAACAGTTAAGATCCAAAGAATTCTAACCAATAAAATTAAAGGTCTTAAATCCTTCAACTATTATGAAAGATTAGCGTGACTTTCCTTGTGCTTACTAGCCTACTGCGTTCTCTGAGGTGACCACTGCTGAGTTTTTGAAGTCATGTAAGACTTACTCCTGTTTGACCTCCTAATTTTTCGCAAAACTGGTGCCTCTTCAAACACCTGCTCTAGAGACTTAAACCTACACCCAAATATAAACAAGACCACCTGGAGTTATAGGCTCCTAACACAGCATATTCCAAAACTATGGAATAAGTTGCCACTAGAGGTCGAAGTACTGCTTTGGCCACCTTTAAGGCTAATCCTGATGACCGAATGCATAGACACAAGTTTACACCAGGCTTATCATGAGGTAAACAGTATTACGCGCTTGACATGGGTAGCAAAAACTTTGTTTGTCTACTTTAAGGCGTACATGACTAAGCATCTTATGGTTCCTGCAATCCCTCGCCTAGAATTTTCCTATGTTCCCAAGTCCCTCTGTAGCCATAATCTAATCACTTCTATGATTTTGATGTTGCTCAGCAGTTGGGCATTCCACTGTGATAAATTTTAGATTGCTGTTCATCCAGCATCATCATTAAAAAGAAAGGAGAAACAGTACACCTTAAATAAAATGTAATACTAAAATAAGTACTTGAACAAGGGAACACAGAAAAAAATCAAAATACTAAGAATGCAGCAACATAAAATAAAAGCTGCACAAAAGCAGGTATAATGTACATGGGTACATCATCTGCAAGAGATGTTTACGGAACTCCAAAATTTAAATGCAGAGTATGCCGTTACAAATACCCTACACACAGTTAAGAAAAACCAAGCCACAGAAAGAAACACCAACAGTGTAAATAAAAAGATGCAGTTAAAAAAACATCCAGTATGTTCAAGCATTAGTGAGAGACGGAAACAAACAGATTTAGAAATAAAAAAACAGAAAAACCTACAAATGAAATGAAAACCATGAAAGTAAATCAAAAGAAAATAACTATCCAGTTTCTTTTTTTGCATACTTTTGATTTAGCTAAATAATCTAAAGTACTATTAAGCCACAGTGGTGCAGCAGTAGCGTTGCTGCCTCACAGCAAGAGGTTCTCCTGTTCGATTCTCGGCTGGAGCACCTTCTGTATGGAATCTGCATGTCCTCCCCATGGTCGAGTGGCGTTCGAAAGAAATGCGTAGAATAGGCATGCCTTCGTTGAAGGTTGGGCGTCGAGCTGGCACCTCGGCACCCGTAAAAAATCTACTGCTAATCATTAGAGGACCGGAGTTCCGCTGTGGCGACCCCTAACCGAGAAAAGCCGAAAGAAAAACAAACTATGTACTTTAGTCTGGCACTTAAGACTCCTGATAAAGTGATAGTGCATATTTTATTGTGTTTTCAGTTTACAATTTTTCTACTGGGTCATCACACCACATAATTTTGAAGGGGTCCCCTTGGGTATTTGAGACAGAGAAAATGGAAAATTAGTGCAAAACAGTGTGGAAATACAGCTCTTTTCTTCATCTAAAAAGGATCGAGGAGCCTTTAACAGCCACACGATCCATCACCTTTACAGGTACACAGGATCACTGTTTAATATTTCATCTGAGAAGTGATGGGGAATTACAGTGATTTATAAAAGAATCGTGGACTTGGGTAGAAAGAATGGTTGACTAACAATCAGTTATTGTCCCACTTCATGAATTAATGTTTGATCCTTGTTTACCAGCTCCATTTCTTATTTTTATCCATGATTTCATATCACCACTATTTTGAACAAACTAACGCCTTCAAAAGTTATTTTACGCAGTTAGCATTCTCTCAGTGAAAAAACAGTAAAGCTTTCCAATACTGAACCAGACAGGCTCCCCTTCCCAAAACACCTAAATACAGCATAAGCTTTTAAAATGCCCTGATAGAGGTTCATAGGTAAGTACAAGGCTAACTGCCCTTGTGGGCTACTTTAATTTTAGTGAAACTTCATTTCAGTGGTGAGAATCAAACCCTGTACCTTGTGTCTGTGAGTTCAAGTGCTAAAGTACTTCAACACTGTTATGTCTGATTCAACTCACTTAACTTTTAAATCCTTTCTGAATGCCCACCTGAGAAATTCCTTCTATATTTCAGTTGTACTTCTCTAAATTATCTCCACTCTGTTACATGTATATTCTTAGTGCATTTTCAGGCTAAAAGTAATGCAGTGTACATAATAACACATTTAATACAAAGTTGAATTTAATGTAATATAATACAATGAATGTTTTCATTAAGTAGCAGGGTATGTAGATTGTGTAAGGTAGTTTTTCTGCATTTCCATCTGTAAAACTGGCATGGTAAATGATATGACGCACTCAGCAATGCATCTGGTGCCATTAAAGTTATAGCCACAGCAAGCAAACCATATCTGACACATGCTCTATTCGGAAAAGGGAGAAATAAGGACGTGTACTTAATATGGGCTTGCCTTTTATGTCTCAATTTCAGAGACCATCTATATGCAAAAATAAGTAAAAGCAAGGACAAGATGCACTGTATTAAGGCAAAAAGGAAGGGGTGGGAGTCGCACTCTGTGGTGTGGGAACAAAAGGAAATATTTGGCACAAGGGGAAACTGATCCTAGGTCCTAAGCAATCTACACCAGTGCTATAAGCAGCAATTTATAAAAAATGTGATTACATGGTTTCTGGAATTTTCATTTATACATCTATATTCTGTTTTTTCCTCTTGTCCCTTTCCTAAATAGCAAACTGGATGCCACACAGGTATAACTACTGAGAGAAAGAATATGCACTAATGATTTTTTTTTTTTAATTAGTTTGGGGATGCATCACAAAAGGGCTATTCTACACAATCCTGCAGAAATTCTCTGTTTCAGTTTAACGTACCTGCTGTGCCAAATGGTGAACAGATATAATACTGAATCAAAAGCTTCAAAAGACTTAATTTTATAGTGTGTGCTTAGGAATAGCTTCTTACCAAAAGGTTGCATGTTGTGGCATGAACTCCTCTAAAGCATTAGACTGCATTACACTGCACTACCATTTTTCCCATGTGATAACAGATGTTTTTGTTAAATCTTGCATATTCACTATAAATGACATTAGTTTCTTAACACCTGGAACATAACTTCAGGATTTAGCTTCGAATACAGATCAGGTGGTATATTAACAGATGTGATGACAACTTTCATTATAAAACAGTAAACTGATCCCAATAAAGAATGCCACTGAGTGAGAAAACAAAGTTACTGTAATGTATGGTGTTTAAAAATACCAGGGAGAGGAAGAAAAACAAACAAAAAACTCAGACCAGAAGCATCAAATTGCCCTCCATTGTGCACTGCATCTTTCTAAAGCATTTCACTTGGATCATGATTTGATTATAAAGTCAGTAGTCTGAAGCTGAAAACACATTAGGAGAGAAACCTCATCTTCAACAATCTCGTTAGTCATAGCTTGCTTCTTCCGCTCGGCCATCTGCATTGAGATAATAAGACAAATGTTTTTAACAGTGGAGTCCTAATCCTATATTTAACAGCAGACTGGGGGAAGGGAAGGAAAACATAACAGCCAACCTGTGGACATGATTAAGGAAGTTCAGCAGTTCATTTCTTCCAGATGTGAACCATTAAACCTGAACTGGAAGCAAACAACAGCACAGGACTTGATCATGGCATAACTGGTTGCTGATGGGCCCATGCTAAAAATAACTGGTGTAAATGGCAGAATAATGCAAAAATAAACATATTTCTGTGTCATACAAACTGCATTTTTACCAGCAGCACAGACAGTACCATTTAGAAAGACTGACAATACCACAGTGACATGGATGGGTGATGGCTGACATGTAATTTTTATTAGTCTTCCTTACTGAACATGTATTGTGTGGGATGGTAAGTTGCTGTGGATTTACTGCAACACACTGCCAACAGAAAAGCCACTTTAGAATTCATGGAACTAAGCAATGTGGTACCATTCAATGTCACTTTAACACCACTGCCTTTGCAATAATTTTGTACTACCGCTGTATTAACACGGCAAGCTCTCTTAACAGAATTCAGGCCTAGATACCTCCAGTGTGATATAGGAGGAGAAAATGTAGCTCACCCTTTACTTCCTGCTGTATTCTTTACTCTTTAATGCCACTTCTATGGCAATCACATAACTACCTTATCTGAGATGATAGTGAGGGGAACAGTGGGAGACTGCAAGTCAACTGCCATCCCTGAGGAAGCCTGGAGTAGACAGACAATGGTTAACAACAGGTGCTAAAATAGTTAAAGGCATGAGATGAAAAGCAACAAGCAGTAAATCAATAATAAAACAAGTGGAGGAGACCAGTGAAAATATTGTTAGAAAAGAATGGAACAAGTGGCTGAAAATCACCAGGGCATGCTGTGAAGTATAGCAAAGGACATCATTAAGTTCTAAACAAACCTATGTCAAGATGATCCACTTAATTCCACAAAATAACATATGAGCAACTTCAGCCTCACATCACCATCAAAACGTACCTGCTATACTTACACAGCAAAAATAGCAGTCAGTGCTTAAAATAAAAACATTTTACAGTTACAAGTAAACACATGCACCATCATTCCTGTAAGCCACATTTGATGCACACAAAACATACGAGTAAATCCCAAACCCACACAACCCTGGGGCTGTTGTGGCCTATGGGGAAAAATACAAGGAAATCATAACTAATCTGACATTCATACTGAAAAAAAATATTTTCCCTTTAAATAATGCTGGATACGAAGGTAATTTGTCTAAAGCACCATAATATGATATAAAACCAAGGAACCAACTTAAGTTCTACATCTACTGCACCAATACTTATGATAGCCTTTGAACTGAGTATGTACAAATTGCCCTGCATAAATTTCCACTAATTCAAGGCCAGACATTCTGAGATGCCATACTGCCACTGAAATTCTTTGTGCAGTACTGGAAACACAGGCACTGAAGCATGCTCAGGTTATAGAAAGTCAGGCTGGGAGTAAGAGAAAAAGTACAGTTTTGTACCTACCATAAATGTAGATGTCCGATAGGAATGCATCTGCAGTCCTTACAAATGGGTTGTCCTGTTGTCAGGCAGCCCTTCGGTCGGCCGGATTCTAAAGTCTGGGTCTGGCCTCGGCTGGTGTCGCACTTCACCCGACGTCATAGCTGCAGTTATTCGGGTATAAAGGCATCAGCCGACGCCATTTTCCTCAGTGTTTCTTGCCCCAGATGCCAGGTGCCCTCTTGGAAGGCTAAATTTGGATAAATGCCAATGATTCCAAATAGTAGAGAGCAACACAAAAAATAAGCATGTATGTACATATATACAAACAAATACACCATAGTAGATTCCCCCAGCTAGCTATAAGATGGGCAAATACCCTAGGAGTACCACAGAGGGGAAGGCGGGTGGGTAATCCTGACTGCAGATGCATTCCTATCGGACATCTACATTTATGGTAGGTACAAAACTGTACTATGTCCTTCAAGGATGCATCTGCAGTCCTTACAAATGGGTAGAATACCATAGCCAAACTGGGGGAGGAGGCAAAAAGAAGTTATGGTGTAGTTAAGATCCCTTGTAAAAAAACAGCAGTGGCAAAACCTGCTCGGGATCTAGAGTATAAAGGTAAATTATAATGCTTGGCAAATGTATGCACGGAGCTCCAGGTAGCAGCCTCTAAAATGTCCTTGGTAGCCACTCCTCGTAGGAAAGCTGTGGTAGTGGCTGTAGCCCTTGTAGAGTGAGGCCTGATGTTTTCTGGAGTTTTCTTTCCATGGTAGGAGTAACAAAATCTAATGCAATTTCCTATCCACTTTGAGATTGTCTGTTTTGAAATTGCTTTCCCTTCCATCCCTGTTGCATATGCTACCAGTATCTGGTCAGTTTTTCTATTGCCTTTGGTCCTGTCCAGGTAGTAGCGTAATTGTCTATGTACATCCAAGGTATGCAAAAGTCTTTCTCCCCTGTTCTGTGGGTTGGGGAAGAATGTAGGTAGGTGGATAGCCTGATTTAAAGATACTCTGGAGACCACCTTAGGCATAAAAGTAGGATTTGTTCTCATGGACACTCTATCTTGATGAAAGATCAGGAAGGGTTGTACTGCCATTAATGCCTGTAGCTCAGATACCCTTCTTGCTGAAGTGATTGCCAGCAGGAAAGCAGTTTTCCATGATAAGTATTGTAATTCTGCTGTTGCTGCTGGTTCAAAAGGAGGAAGTGTCAATTTTTCTAGCACAAAGTTCAAGTCCCATGCTGGCAATGGTGGCTTCCTAGGAGGTTTTACATTTTTAATTCCTCTCAGAAACTGCCTGAGCAGAGGATGTGAGAAGACTGGAGGATCCAAGTCGTATTCTGCTGAAATAGCTGATGCATGAATCTTGATGGAAGAATAGGACAGGCCTTTGTGGAAGAGCTCTGCCAAGTATTCCAGGATGTTGGCTATGTTTACCAGTGACACATCTTCTCCTTTTGCAGTACTCCAAATGAGATATCTTTTCCATTTTGCTGAGTAATTTTTCCTTGTTGAGGGTCTGCGAGCCTCCAGAATAATGTCTTTAACCCTTTGGGATAAATTTGGGTTAATTGGCCTTATGCAATGTTCCAGGCAGTCAGCTGCAGTGTTTTCAGGTTTGGATGCAGGATGTTGTAGTTGTCTTGGGTTAACAGCAAGGGAACCAGGGGTAGGGGCCATATTTGTTCCCGAGACATGCTC
The DNA here is from genome assembly GCF_019279795.1 of Protopterus annectens. Classification (NCBI taxonomy): domain Eukaryota; kingdom Metazoa; phylum Chordata; order Ceratodontiformes; family Protopteridae; genus Protopterus; species Protopterus annectens. The sequence goes on from NC_056743.1 coordinate 115,727,173, forward strand.
CTCAGTAATGGGTACCAATGTTGCTTTGGCCAGTCTGGAGCTATCAGAATGATCCTTGGACGGTCCTCTTTGATCTTCAAAAGCACCTTGTGCATCAAAGGAAGTGGTGGGAATGCATATGCTGTCAGGTTTTTCCAACTGAAAGATAGGGAGTCCACCTTCCAAGCAAGTGGGTGGTACGTCCTTGTGCAGAATTTCTTTAGCTGGTGATTGCGTGGGGATGCAAATAAGTCTATTTCTGGGAGTCCCCATTTTCTTGTAATGGTTTTGAAGATGTCCGGATGCAGCATCCATTCGTGGGCATCCGTGGTAGTCCTGCTTAATATGTCTGCTAGAATGTTTTCTTTTCCTGGTACAAAGATTGCTTGTAACTGAATGTTGTAGCTCAGGGCCACATTCCAGAGTTCCAGTGCCATCCGGCATAGAGGGTACGAATGTGTGCCTCCCTGTTTGTTGATGTACCACATAACTGTGGTGTTGTCTGTCCTTATCATCAATTGACCTTGTTGGAGAAATGGTCTGAATGTCTGCATTGCCAGTTTTACTGCCAGCATTTCCTTTAGATTTATGTGTAGGTGCAGCTGGTCTGGAGTCCATAATCCTTGTATGCACTTGTCCAGCATGTGGGCCCCCCAACCGAGGTCTGAGGCGTCCGTCGTGATGGTTTGGCTTGGTTGAGTGCTGTGGAAGAGCAATCCTGTGTTTGATTGACAGGCCTGAGCCCACCATAGGAATTCTTGCTTCAGGCATGGAATTATTGGAATTTGAGTTTCTAAGCTGTGCTTGTGTTGAGACCATAAATTCCTTAGGTACCACTGTAACTTTCTCATATGCAGTCTGGCATGTGGAACCAATATTATGCAGGATGCCATGAAGCCCAAGGCTTGCAGGACTTTTCTTGCTGTTAGATGGTTCTGCTTTGTTAAGGCCAAGAAGTAGAGAGGTAGTTGCTCCTGTTTTTCTACTGTTAGGAATGCCATTTGTTTTGATGTGTCCAGCTCTGCACCCAAAAAGGTTATCCTTTGGGATGGTGTCAGCCTTGACTTTTTTATATTGACTGTATATCCCAGTGCTTGCAGTAGGTAAATGACCCTTTTCAAGTCTTCTGCTAGCTTGTTTTTGTTGTCCGCTTGTATCAGGCAGTCGTCCAGGTAAGGGTATATTTGGATTCCCTGAAGCCTGCAATGAGCAATTACTGATGCCAGGCATTTCGTGAACACTCTGGGCGCAGTAGATAAGCCAAATGGCAATGCTGAGAATTGATAATGCTCTGATCCTGCAAGAAATCTGAGGTATCTTCTGCAATTTGGTCGTATGGGGACGTGCAGGTATGCCTCCTTGAGATCTAGAGTTACCAGCCAAGACTCCTTGCCCAGCATGGGAAGAAGCTGCTGTAGAGTCAGCATTTTGAATTTTGGAACAATGAGGAATGTGTTTAAAGCGGACAGGTCGAGAATAGGTCTCCATTTGCTCTCTTTTCTTGGTACCTTTTCCACAGCTCTCATCTTTAATAATTGAGGTATTTGTTTTAGAGCTTCTGCCTTTTGATTTGGAGGTAGGTTTGGCATTCCTCTCTTCCCTGGTAGAGTATGCAAGTGAAACCGGTAACCTTGGTCTATTGTCTGCAAAATCCACTTGTCTCTTGTGATGTAGTGCCAATTTGTTGAAAATAAGGCTAGCTTTCCGCCTAAGGGTGCTTCTAGTTGTTCCCTGGTAGGCGGTGCCAGAGCCAAGTCACTGTGATTGTCCTGTAGCTGCGGTGGTGGCTGTGTCTGTGGCTGTACCTCGCTGGTTGTTGCCCTGCCACTGGCGTCCCCTGTAGGCACCCCTGGATTGGCTTCTGCCTCTTGAACGCCTATTCCTGCCTCTCTGAGCTCTGGAGGAGTCTGGAAAGGACCAAAATATTTGGAGGGCCAATTCCTGCTAAACCTTGGAGGTTGGACCTGTAAGAAATCTTTCACTGTTTGGACAGATTTTGCTTTCTCTTCCATCTTCTTCAGCACCTGTTGTGCAGGAGAGCCAAACAAATTGATCTTATCCATGAGAGCATCTAATAGTTTTGATTTGACATGGTCTGGTAAGGCCTGCTCTTTTAACCATGCATGCCTTCTGATAACTGTGCCAGTCATGGCTGATCTAAAGGAAGCCTCCAGTGCATCATAGCCGCATTTTAAAGAATGGTTACTGACTTGCTGAATGTTATGTACCATTTCCTGAACAGATTTTTTTGTCTAATGGTTCATCCGAGGACAGCTTTTTAGTTAACTGGTCTAGCATGAATTCTTGATACTGGATCATGTGAAATTGACAGCTCAAGGCCCTAGCTGAAAGAGTAGCAGAAGTGTAAACTTTTTTACCCCATCTCTCTATTGCCCTGGATTCCCTTTCAGAGGGGAGGGGGTTTTTGGCAGAGGTAGCTGCTACAGCCTTAGGTCCTTGGGAGATAGTCTCGGGATCTGCAAAAGGAGCCTTATACAAATGGTAATGAGTGTCTGGGACCCTGTAGTACCTATCGGGCTTAGCAGGGGCCGGAGGTAGAGAATCAGGAGCAGTACAAGCATCATTAAATGCATCATCTACAACAGAAAGAACTGGAGGTATGGCTAAAGGCCTATGTTGTGGTAAATGCAGAAAGGTTCTAAGCCTTTTTCTGGAGTCTGAGAAATCCTGGCCCTGCCACTGAAATTGTTCCCTCATAGCATGCAAGGTTTCCCCAAAGGAAAATTCCTCAGGCGGAGAGGCAGAAGGGATGGACTCTTCAGCATCAGAGTCTTCATAAGGGGAGAAAGGAGCCTCTGGAGGGTCTGTGTCATTTGAATCATCAGAGGAATCATCTGTAGTAACTGGCTCAGGGGGCTCTGCTCTAGGCCTCTTCTCTGGAGGCGGGTGAGAGGCCCTGTCTGGATGAGGTTGGGATCCCCGGATTAAAGAAATGAGATCCTCTGCTAAACTAAGCATTTGTGAACTAGAGCTAGGCCTGTGAGAGGGGGTCTTAGCAGGCACAGATTTAGTAGTTTTAGCTGCTTTAGCCCTGGCAAAGGCCTTAATGGACATGGTTGCAGGAGGCCTAACAGCCCCACGTGCAGGGGTTGAAATATCCAAGGGAATAGTGTCAGATAATTCCTGAGAAACTACAACAGCAGGAAGGATTTCAGAAGCCGATTCCACCAGGTTGGAAGAGGCCTCGGTAGAAGGTAAGTTTTCGGCTGAAGGAAGAACCGCTTGCTCGGTTTCAGCCAAAACCGAGACACCCGCGGTTGGCTTAACCGCGGTTTCGGCCGAAACCGCGGACCGCGAGTGTCGGTCCTTTTCCTTGCGTTTTTTAGATATTTGCGTAGTCGGAGGATCCGACGGCATAATATAAGCAAAATCGGAACCGAAAAACTCCTCAGCAAATTCCGATCGACGTCTAAGCGTCCGCCGGTTAAAAGAAGCACAGGCTGGACAAGCTGCTACGTCGTGGTCTGGGCCTAAACAAGGTAAGCAGTAAGAGTGGAAATCTTTATGAGGTATTTGTTTCCCACAAGTTAAACAGTTATTCACTTTTTCTGACATCGGCTGAGGCAAGAAAGAGTCCCCAACGGGGTACTTAGCTTTTTAGAAGTCTTCGGTAGTAGTATTCGGTTGTAATCTCTGGTTCTGACCGACCGGCACTTGCGAACAGCTTCTGCTTCGGGCGCCACGCTGCAAGAAAGACTGAGGAAAATGGTGTAGGCTGATGCCTTTATACCCGAATAACTGCAGCTATAATGTCGGGTGAAGTGCGACACCAGCCGAGGCCAGTCCCAGACTTTGGAATCCGGCCGACCGAAGGGCTGCCTGATGACAGGACAACCCATTTGTAAGGACTGCAGATGCATCCTTGAAGGACATCAGCAAAGGCTTTATTTTCATAGGGTGGGGGGTAGGTCAGCTTCTGCTGAAGGTTAGAAGCAAACCAAGCTTTGAGAATGTGCTCACTATGCATGCACAACGGACTATCGACTTTTAGCAGATTATACACTTCGTCTTTGATTTATAAGGTAATAAAATTCATGGGAGCATGGGTCTTTTTATGGCAGATTCCAATGTCTGTACTTTCTGTAAACTTTAGCAAGTACCCCAGTCTGGTCAGTAACCTTATTCTGCATAAGACAGAATATTAAACTGTAAAGAAAACTGATCTGCCTGTGACTAGGACACTAACATTTTTTATTATTCTCTAATCTGCCGGATGTAGCTTAGAAGTGCCTTTAATTTACTAAGAAAAGTTTTGAAAATCGTCACCTCTGATATTTGTTTGTTGAGGAAAATTAAGTCAGAATGGGCCACAAAGGCATTTTTCAACTACAAGTACTTACAACACAGACAGCATACATTTAATTAAATCACTCAGCAGGGGGCATGATTCAGGGAACCAGCAGGAAACACAGACAACACAATATTGACTAAAAAGCATGTACTTTTGTTTCACCAGTTTGATTAAGCACTTTCATCTTGTGATGGATTTCTTCAGAATCAAATTTGGCAATTGTTCTGTCCATATAAATAACACATTTCAACTAATCATATCATCCAACTAATAACAATTTTGAGAAGTCAACAGAAATAAATATTCAAGAATGGTGTTCAGCCACACATAGACCTAATACATGATGCAATCTTTCTAAGGATGACTGATTTATTACAAAAGCTTTCTGTGGATAAATCCATCAGGTACATGAATCCTGATGAGGGGTGTACTGGTGTTTACGGACACTATTCAAAAGATCATAGGAGGTTACTAGGCTAACAGCCCCAGGGCCCTTACAAGACTAGCCAAGTTCAACCCATATTCCCAAGGGTGTCTGGTTTAAGCAGACACTAAAAATAGGACTACTGCCCTTGTCCAAGAGGGACACGGGTGGAACCCTTGGGGTGAATTTACAGTTACCCATCCAATCGTCCAAACTGCACTTAAATAGGGCCAGCAAGGGGCTTTGTTTAACATGAATAGGAAGCTTGTTCCAAAGGTGGGGCAACTTCTGTGAGACAAATCTGTCTGTCCAGCAAGTTCTGTTGATGTCACATAACAGGTTAAGGCTCTTTGAGAGAGTGACCCGTGTGCCATTTCACTTGAGAATGTGCAGTATTTCCATTAAAGCTGGGTCACAGACTGCTCTATATGCAATGCAAAAGTCACCTCTGAGCAGTCTGTACGACACAGAGTAAAGTGACAATGATTTCAATCTGTCTGCATAAGACAGATCTTGAACACACTTAATTTTCTTTGTAAGGAACCTCTGTGGTCTCTCCAATTGCTGCAGGTGTTTGGAAAGGAACATACCAAAGGGAACATTGTACTCTATTATTGGCCTGATGAGGGAAGAATACAAGAGGGTTACAACCTCTTTTTTCTGGAGGCAATGCCCTTATTTATGAGATGAGTGTGACGAAAGGAGATGTGGCCAGTACAACTATCTGGAATTTTGTAAATAATTATATGCCATTTGTGAATATCACTGATTTATACAAGATGCTTGTGTTACAAATATATTAAAACTGTATGTCATACAAGATGCTTGTGTTAAAAATATATTAAAACTGTATGTCATGTGTATATCAAACTGACTTGTACAGATGTTTGTGTTGAAAAGGTATTTGTAAAGTGCTTGTGTTTGAAATGTATCCATAGTGTGCCCTACTGGAGAGAACAAAAATGTGCGTGCACTATTGTAACTGTTTAAATGTAAATGTTTTAACAGAGGCAACTGGAAGGTTAACAACAGTCCAGCAAAGTTTAAAAAGCATCTGAAATTAAATCACTTTATAGGCTAGGCTATAAAGATGCTATCTCACAGGTTTCAATGCAGACAGAGACACAAAGTCTGTACTAGGAAGCTTTCTGTATTGTTTTTGGAGTGAACTAATTGCCACTCAGGAAGCGTGGAAGTATTTACTTGTTTTATGACCCCCAGAAGCTCAGCAGATCTGAGCAAAGCTTGTGTGTGTATTTTTTACATGTCAGTGTTAAAATCCTGGTCATTTCCAGGGCTGGTGATACTGTGCGAAATGGAGTCAGATGACCAGAAGTGATGTAATTCTGCAAGCTATCTCATAAGTAATATTTTAAATATTATTTTGAGAAGTCTCTTAGTGAGACTGAGCATTCTGTATTCTGTCTTGAGCCTGACAACAACAAGAAGTACCATTCACCACATCATCTACCTTGCTCTATTAAGTAAGATATTAGGGAATAGTGATTCTCTTAAGTTCAGTCAGGAATATACTGAAGCTTAGTTTAGATATTGTTTTTCTTTATTTGTCTGAGCCTGTCCTTTGATGTTATTTTAAATATTTCCTGTGAATTGAACTCTGATGTCACTGTGAATATATACCTAGTATTTTCTTGTTCTTTTATTAATTATTATTAAATATATTTCAACATTTCATTGTGGCTGATCTGTGTAGACATATTTAAGTTCTGAGAGTATTTGCATATTTATCTGGTGACACTGCGTGGGCCACTCCTAACAGCCTTGCTCTTGGTCAAACTACCATTTGTATTAGCATTAATATTACACAGTAAAATTGGACATCCTTTCTTAATGGCCTTAAAGTAGCTGGCGATGAGTTCTGGTGGAAGAGACAAATACCTTATAGTCTGAACAGAAGGGGGCATAGCTAATAAACCCCTGCCAGCCTTTCCCAAGTGTGTTCATGTGTGTAAAACAAATCCCCAAAACTGTGTGTGTGTGTGTGTGTGTGTGTGTGTGTGTGTGTGTGTGTGTGTGTGTGTGTGTGTGTGTGTGTGTGTGTCAGCTACTTGGGCAGGGACATGAAGCACTGGTTGGACAGAGAGAGTGTTGGAGGACTTGGCTTGGAACCCTTGCTAAGGACTGAACTCTATAGTTGTGCTAGTGGAGAGTCCTACTGGGGATCTGGAGAAAGAGGGAGAAACCAGCCTCAGACTGACTGTGGTCTCTGTGTGCTCTTAAGGAAAATTTCACTTGATACAGAGAGCTGCAGTTGGAAATACTATATGTGTACCTGTTATCCTCCCAGTGAACGTCCCCCACTGGTGCCAGTGGTGAGGACTGAGGCTCCTTGATTGTTGGCCCAGAGGAGGGTCATCACAATGAGCAATATAAAATGTCCTTTTTACCACTGTGGAAACATGGTGATCGAAGTTCAGGATGCTGTCCACCTGTGTGCCCAAGATCTCTCATCACTGAATGATATGGTAATTTGCACTAATATCACCCTTGCTGAAGGGGATTATAATGCATTTTTTTTTTAAGTTTAAGACCATGACTTTGGCAGCAGTCATTAGTCTGTGGAAGGAGTCTATATTAGAAAGATGAACAGTCGGAATGTTGACAACCTCTTGATCGACAAATATGTGTTGAACAACCATTTCAGTGAACAGCCACATCATTGATTTAAATTGGTTGGCAGTTTTGTTAAATCTGCCCTTTTCCCCAGTGTAGTGCGATCCTGGAGTTAGTATATTTAGTTGGGGGTGGGGGGTGTGGGGGCACAGCCCCCCACTTTATAGTGTGTATTATATTGTGTTTTTCGTTTTTAGCCTATCAATTTCTTTCCCTTGGAAAGAAATCATTGATGTGGCCCATTCACTGTAATGGTCGTTTGGCACATGCGTGTCGATCAACAGGTTGTCGACATTCCGACCGGACGTGCTTCTAATATAGACCCTGTGTAAGACCTTCTTGTAGGATGTTGACATCACTAGGGGTTTCAATGATCGCTACCAGTTTGCAGTCATCAGCAAACTTTGTCAAAGTCCTTTAGTTTTAGCCTGTACTTCGGAGAAGTAGATTTCAAACAGCAGGGGTCCTAGAACCAATCCCTGTGGAACACCACTGGTTACAGGTCTGCTAGAGGAGGTGGAGTCCCTTATTTTGACTGTATGAGTTCTATCAGTGAGCCAGTTTGCAACCAACCTGACAATATATGGGTTGATACCCAGCTGGGCGAGTTTATCAATGATACCTGAGTGGGGGATTGTGTCAAAGGCCTTGGATAAGTCTAGGTAGGCCGTGTGCTCAGATCTGCCTTTGTCTAGGGCTTTGGTGACTGTCTCAAAGAAGTCAACCAAGTTTAACAGGCGTGATCTTCCCTTGACAAAGCCAAACTGGGTGGGGTTGAGCATTTGGAGATTTCCTATATCTTTGTTAATAAGGTCCATGATGATTTGTTCCATGGCCTTACAGATAAGGCTGGTTAGGCTAATGGGTCTACAGTTCCCGGGGTCCATAGATGCACCCCATTTGTGCAAAGGGATGATGGTAGCTGTTTTCCATTCTGCTGTGATGAAGCCAGTACTTAGGCTGTGACTAAAAAGCTTGCTTAATTGGTGATGCTAATTCCTATTTTAACCCATGTAGAACACAGCCTGGGATGTTGTCTGGTCCCATACTGGCTGTGTTTTTGGCCTTGGAGAGGGCATTTAAGACAAGTGTTAGGGAAGCATTAGGGTATATGTCGCGAGGACAGGGAGTGAAGTTTTCAATGAATCTGTCACCCAGCAGGTTTGCTATATTCACAGGTTCTATAAATGCAGTACCATTAACTAAGAGTTCAGCTCAAATCTAGGCATTACCTTTGAGGTAACAGATGTAACTAAAAAAATGCCTTGTGGTTATCCTTAGTTAGAGAACCTAATTTGGATTTGTAGTTAGCTTTGGAGGACTTATTTGCTTTTTTAACTTGATGATGGAATGTTTCCAGTTTTGAGACTGTTCCTATGTACTCTTAGACAGCAATTTCTTTCTCCTAATGTATAGCCTATTAATGGCAGTTGTCCTCCAAGTAGGTTTGTTTTTCCATGAAGATCTTGCTTTGGTTCTATCAGGTATGGCACAATCAATACAATCGTACAGGTGCTTGTATAAGGCATTGGTGTATAACTCAGCATAGGTGTCTGTTCCATCAATGGGGGGAGGGGCTATAAAGATATTTTTGCCATTATGTAATTGGTTGTGATTGGCCTTGCAGAAGTTTTTAGTCTAGTTGTTGCATGGCGGGGGGAGGTCCTGTTACAGTTACGTCTAGTGAGACTGATTTGTGGTCAGATCTCACCAGGAATGGCCATGCACTGAGGGCAGCGAAGCAGTCCCCCACGTTGGTCACCACCTGATCAAAGATGTTTGAGCCCCTTGTGGGTGTGTCAAGCAGCTGGTCTAGGGCAATGGAGTTAATGAAGTCCAGGTACCTTTGGGCAAGTGAGTTAAACCATAAATAATTTACGCAGTCAATGGATGGGTAATTAAAGTCTCTCTAAACCAGGGTATTTGGTTGTATCTTGACTGACTCAAGCAGATCCAAGAAGGCTGAATGGATATCCTGATTCATGGATGAGGTCCTATAGCTGGCAGTGACCTGAAGAGGGGTCTTACCTACAGTCAACTGCACCTGAAGTAATTCACGGGAATTGTGCTGCTTAACCAATCTAGAGGTGTATTTATCTTTCATGAATGTTGATACACCACCTCCTTTAGTTCTCACACCTCCAGTTTGTGGTCTGAATGTGTGGATGAAAATGTAACCTGGTACAGCTGGGGTGATCTCCATAGCCTTAAACCAGGTCTCAATGACTGAACAAATGTCAGCATCTTCCAGCATGAGGACTGCTTCCTGTAAGTGCATTTTCTGGTTTAGACTTTTCACATTTAGTAGCATAACCCTGAGGTTGTTTTTAGAGGGTATTTTTATGTTGGGAATTTTGTTTTTGTGACATGCCTAAAAAAGGTACTATGGGGAAGGCAGGAGCCTTAGCCAGTAACCAAAATCCCAGGGGTGACAGATGAAGACCATCTCTGGCAAAGCATCGAGGTTTGTCGACCGTGTCATCCCAGGCTGACAGATACTGGATCCCCTTTGAATGACACCAGAAACTAAGCCAATTGTGTAATTCAGTAATTTTTTGTTTGTAGTGAGGCATCATCTTAGGCGAAGGTAAAATGCTGCTTAAAGGCTAGGGAGATACTTGCCTGAGACACATAAGAGTGCTCAGTCATGTTTCTCTTCATATGGTCCAGTGAAGTTCATCTCAAGTCGTTTACACTAACATGGACTATAACAGAGTCATCACAGCGTCTGTTGTTGAGAGAGTTGAGGGCGTGTGTGATGTGGCAGATCCTGGCACCTGACAGACAGCTGACCATGACCTTTTCCTTATCCAACCTGAAGAGAGGGACATCTGTGTGTCTCACAACTGAGTTGCCTATGACTAAGATGTTTGTTTTTGTGTTATGCCTTAGGGGCTTGACTGGTGAGACACTGGTGTGTGATATATTCTGTGTACTACGTTCTGCAGTAGATGTGTTATGTGAAGCATGCTTGTGTTTGTAGCAAAAATACATTAATTATTGAATGATTTTAATACATATGTTGCTGCTGCTATCAAAGAATTAAATATTTCTCATGCTAAAACTGATTATGTTCTGTGATTTATTAAACCAAGGGTATATTACAGAAGATACTTTAAAATGTTGCAGGTAAAAAGTCCTTTGACCCCCACAATATTGAGCATACCAAAGGTGCATAATCCCCCCATCGCAACTAAGGCTTGGAGTAGATGCCTGTGAGTACAAAGTTCAGTCATTAGGCATTTTTGTATATTTTAACTGCAAACAAGTTAGCATTCTCCTATTGACTAACAGACTCATGGGACTTTCTGGAGATGTTAACCCCTCATTTATATACTATTAGGAAGGGTGACTTGTTAACATTGATGTAATTAATCTCTTTTCAGTAATTCCACACAAGACTGGGTCAGAGTGGTTCAGGGATATGTTAAGAGAATGTAGTAATAAGGACAAAAAAAACTTTTAATATTACTTGTGATTTCATGGGAATTGTGTTATTTAATAATTATATGTGGTTTGAAGGAATATACTATCATCATTTAGTAGGGGTGGCAATGGGTGTAGCATGTGCCTCAATCTGTGCAAACATGATTATGGCCTACTACAAGAAAAATTCTTCATTTAATACTAGCTTTGCAAAAAATGTGTTGCATACCATCATTATTTAGAAGATATATGGATTTTTGGAATGACACATACAAAGAAACAAGTAATGGATTTCTTAAATTCACTGATCATTCTGATTGTACTGAAATGCATTACTCGGATATTATTATATGTAAAGATCTAGTGAACCGTAGCTTTACGTCTGTTTAAATGTTGAATATTTGTTGATTACTAACATAATGCTGTTTACCATTTTCTTTGTGTAATACTGGAATTTTTCTGGGGCTTTTCTCTCAAGGCCTCTGCTGCAAAGGGGTAGCTTTCTGCCTAGATGGATTATCCCAGTAAACAAATGTGCTAAATCAATAAATGTATGTAACTATCCACTCAGTCAGAAGAAGAGCTTGGTGAAGGGGGAGTTTCTCCAATTAGCTAGGATGGTGTCAGATTCTACACAATTTGTTATGAAATCTAACATTTTAAAAGAAATATTTTTAGAAAGAGATTATCCGGCTAATTTTACTGATAATATATAATGAAATACATAATAAAAGAAGGGAAAGTATTTACAGCTCAGTTTTGGAAAATGGTTCGTTTATGACAAACAGCCCACAATTATCTGGACTAGAAATGAATACAGCAATGATTTTAAAATATGGTAATCAAATATACAATATCAAAAATATACTGACTAGTAACTGGGTAATTTTTGAACACTTTACAGAAATGGCTAAGGTATAGGGACCTAAACCTCCATTAGACTTTAAAATTATACAAAGTATAAAAAGTTACTTAGAACTTTATGGTCCTCACAACAAGGAAAAAGAATGAATCAGATCTAAGAAATGTGGCTCTTGCAGCCAATGTGAGTAATTTTTGGAAGGAAATTATATTGATAATCAAGCTTTTGGAAAAGTGGAGATAAAAAATAATTTTAATTGTAATACTAGAGGTAGTGTTTATTAAATTAACTATAGAGTCTGTCCAGCTTACTACTCTGGGAAGACTAAACATCCTTTCTGAAAAAGAATCTATGGGCAAACTTAAGATATTAGGAAAAAGGACCGTAATAGTGTTCTTAGTAGACACGTACACATTTATGTTGACATCCATACATTTACATTTTTGGGATTGGATAAGGTTAATAAAAATCCAAGAGGGGGTTTATGTGAAGTTGTTTTGGAAAAGCATAAATTAATATTGCAAGTAAGGTTAGGGGCTGACAGTTCATAGGTGTGTACTAGGCTAATGGCCCTGGGGCCTTTACAAGCCTAGCCATAGGATTGCCCTGACATAGTGCCACCCGACCTTAGTTCCAAGTGCCTCTGTCAAGTAGAGCCACTGGTGTTATATCCCCAGGGTGAATTCTCGGTTTCTCATCCACTCATCAAGATTTCTCTTGAAGAGGATCAGCGAGGTGCTCTGCTTGACGTGTATGGGAAGTCTGTTTTATAGCATGGGCAGTATCTGGGTTATGAACCCTTCCCTCCAGCTGTTAATTGTGGTAATGAGTTTGAGGTCTCTGGAGCGTGTGGTGCGGAGGGATTGGCATTTCTTTAGATGTAGCATTTCTAACAGAGCTGGGTCAGACATGGCTTTGTAAGTCAAGCAGAGATCGCCTCTAAGTAAGCGAGATGAGACAGAGAATAATTGGAGTTTTCTGAGTCTGTCCATATAGGACAAGTGTTTAAGGTCTAGGATCCTCTATGTAAGGTACTTCTGCGGCATCTCCAGTTGTTGCAGGTTTCTAGTGAGGTACATGCCAAATAGGGCATTGTACTCGATAATTGGCCTAATGAGGGAAGAGTAGAGGGAGACAATGACCTCTTTCTTCCTGGATGCAAAACCCTTAGTAATGAGATGTGCCACATAGAAGGACTTTCTGACCACAGTGGGAATGTGGTGATCAAAAAAGAGGTTGCTGTCAATCTGTGTTCCCAGATCTCTTGTAACGTCTTCTGTGTTCAGTGGACTACCATCAATGTGGTAATTCATGGGAACCGGGTTTTTCCCAAAGGCGATGACACATTTTTTGGCATTGAGCTTAAGGCCATTGTTCTGACACCAGTCATTGGTCACAATGAGGCCATTCTGTAGGATGTCAATATAACTTGGGGAGTTAATAATAGCGCCCAACTTGCAATTGTCTGCGAACTTTGTCAGCCAGAGTCCTTTCGTGTTGGCCTGGACTTCAGAGAAGTAGATACCAAACAGGAGAGGACCCAGGACTGAACCCTGTGGGACTCCACTCATGACTAATCGGCAGTCTGACTTGGAGTCAGCTACTTTCACACTGTGCGTTCTATCTGTGAGCCAGTTTGCAAGCACCTAGTGATATAGGGGTTGATGCCAAGCTTAGTGAGTTTTTCTATGATTCCAGAATGGGGAATAGTATCAAAGGTCTTGGCCAGATCAAGGTAGGCTGTTTGAACCACCTTGCCTTCATCCACAGCTCTACCAAGTTGAGCAGGCATGATCTACCCTTCACAAAACCAAACTGTGTGGGATCCAGAGTTTGGAGATTCCCTATATCCTTATTTATTAGGTCCATGATGATGTGTTCCATAGCTTTGCATATCAGACTCATCAGGCTAGTGGGGCAATAGTTCCCAGGGTCTGTAGTCGCTCCTCCTTTGTGGAGAGGGATGACTGTAGCAGTGCACCATTCGGTAGGGACAAAGCCTGAGATGAGGTTGTGACTGAACAGGACACACAGGTGAGGTGCCAGTTCACTCTGTAGTTCATGTAAAACACAACCAGGGATATTGTCAGGTCCCACAGAAGCTGTATTCTTAGCCTTGGACAGTTCTGTTTTAACCTGTGCAGCAGTAATACTGTGTGCCTGGCAATCTACAGGTATTGTGATTGGTCCTTTGGGGGGGGGGGGTAAAGTTGGTACTGATACTGTCGGCCAGTATACTAGCAATATCTGTTGGCTCAGTATAGGAGGTACCATTGTGCAGTAGCTCAAAGCAAATCTGGGTATTGTCATGGAGATTCTTTACATAACTATAGAAGGTCTTGTGGTTGTCTTTACTATCTGCTGCAATTCTGTTTTCATAAATAGCTTTAGAGGATTTGATGAGGGATCTCAACTTTTTGTTGAGGCAGATAAGGGAGTTTTTCTAGTCTTGGGACTTCACCTTATTCTGCATCAGTTTCCTCCTTCTGTTGTAGAGTTTGTTTGCGGAAGGGGCCCACCAGATTGGCTTCCTTTTTTTGGAGGAGAGTGTCTTGGTTCTACTGGGTATAGCGAGATCCATGCACTTGTGTACATGTTTGTATAGTGCATTGATGTATGATTCTGCAGTCAAGCAACTATTCTCCATTTGCATGGGTGCCGTGAAGTTAGCCACCTCTGTTTTTAGGATCCCAAAGTTAGCGTTGGATAAGTTTTTCATGGTGGTTACCTTTGCTGGGGGGGGTGAGAGGGCTGTGGATTTCCAAGGTGATTAGTTTGTGGTCGGATCTAACAAGGGAGGAGCTGACTATTGGTGTAGAGCAACGGTCACCCATGTTAGTAATGACCAGGTCAAGGATGTTGCTACCTCTACCGGGGGTAAGAACGAGCTGGTCCAGGGCATTGGAATTAATGAACTCCAGGAAATGTTGGGCAATTGTATTGGTACATGAGTAGGTTACCCAGTTAGTGGAGGGGTAGTTGAAGTCGCCTAGTAAGAGAGTGTTAGGTTGGACCCTGATATTCTCCAGGGTGCTTAGGAACGTGGAGTGCAAGTCTTGGGACATGGTTGGGGACCTATAGCAGGCTATGAACTGAATCGCTGTCTTACCCAATGTTAGCTGCACCTGAAGTATCTCTGATACGTTACATTGGGCTACCAGTCTGGAGGTGTGTGCATCCTTTATGAAAATGGAAACAATACCCCCTTTGGAGCTTCGGTCTAAGTTCTGGGGCTGAAAGAAGTGGACTGAGGTATAGCCTGGTAATGCACAGGTGCTTTCTGCTGCCTTGAACCAGGTCTCTGTTACAGCACAAATGTTGATGTTCTCCATTTTAAGGAGTGCCTCAAGCGAGTGCATTTTAAGATTTAGACTTCTAGCGTTAAGCAACATGACCCTCAGATTGCATTTGTTTGTAGCTGTTATGGTGGCAATTTGGTCTTTGGAACACCACCTAAAAAAGGCACTATAGGGGTGGCAAGAGCCTTGGCCAGTATCCAGAAGCCTAGGGGTGACAGATGCAGGCCTTCTCTGGCAAAGCATCAAGGTCTGTCAATCATGTCATCCCAGGCAGACAGATACTGGCTCCCCTTAGAATGACACCAGAAACTTAAGCTAATTGTTGAAATCCATCATTTTCTCCTTGTACTGTGGTATCATTCTGGGTGATGGTAGGATGCTGCTCAAGGCTAGGGTCATACCCGCCTGGGCTACATAATCCGAGAGCTCCTCCATGTCTCTTTTCATGTAGTCCAGGGAGGTACATCTCAGATCATTCACACCCACATATACAATGACAGAGTCATATTTGTACCTGTTGTTGAGAGACCTGAGTGCATGTGTTATGTGTCGGATCCTGGCACCTGACAGGCAGCTGACTGCTACTTTCTCCTTATTCAACCTAGTGAGTGGGACATCAGTGTGCCTCTCTATCGAGTCACCTATGACTAGTGTGTTGGGCATGCTGTTTTGCCTTAGGGCTTTGCTTGAGTGGCACACTGTTTTGGAGAGTTATGTGTCTCGTGATTAGTGTTGTGTTGTGGTGGCTGAGTGCATTTCTGCCTTGGAGGGCTCTGCTGCTTGGGTAGATTTTTATTGAGGGCCTCCACGAAGGTGGGTGTGTGGTTTGTGTTTTTATGTGAAGGCAGTGCTGGTGTGTGTTCCGGAGGGCTATATGTTCCATGTGGTGTGGTGCAAGTGTTGACCTTCTCCTCTTGATGAGCTATTCCAGTCTTGGCTGGAGAGTGCGTGACTTCCAATTTGGATATATAAGTACATATCTTGCAAGTCTGAGTGTTGGAAGGTAAGAGGAGAGGGTTGTTGGTGTACATAAGGCAGTTGCTACAGTGCCTCAGGATGCCCAAGTTCACCAAGTTAATAGGAGAAAGCACAGGGAACTGACCTTTAGACATGCCTGGTGGAGTGGGCATTGATAACAAGTACTAGATCTGTTTCCTTGTAGAACATTTAGTGCTGGTAGCACTTGTATGCTACAATAATTGCTACAAGAAGTCTGGTGAAGTGCTAGACTAAAAAGCTAGTATAAGTGCAGGAGAGGAGAGAACTAGTAGATCTAAGGGAAAATTTGAAGAGCAGGCTCTGGCACTGCTCAGAATCTTTCAAACAGTCCTGGATACAGCAAGTCTGTATCTGGACTACACTAGTTATAGGAAAGGCGGGAAACATGAGCAAACGTGGGCTTTTAAACCGGAAAGTTGCAAGAGATGGAAAAAGTGTCCAAACGGCCAATAAACTACAATTTCTGGGCCAGGAACCACTCCTCTTGCGGTAGATAGGCTACCTAGTGCTTACCACTCCTACCGATAAGCTAGAAAGCTTCCCTCCAACACAGAAAGGCTTGGGGTGTTCAGAAGCTTATAGTCTTGGACATAGCAAATCTGTATCTGGACTAGACTAGTTACAGGAAAGGAGGAGGGGGGAAACAAGCGCAAAAATAGGCTTTTAAGCCAGAAAGTTGAAAGAGATGGAAGAAACTGCCCAAAATGCCAATAAACCACAAATCTGGGCCAGAAACCACTTCTCTTGTGGTAGATAGGCTACCTAGTCCTTACCACTCCCACTGATAAGCTAGAAGGCTTCCCTCCAACACAGAAAGGCTTGGGGGGCTCAAGAGTTTACAAACAGTCCTGGATACAGCACATCTATATCTGGACTAGACTAGTTACATGAAAGGGGG
Organism: Protopterus annectens; assembly: GCF_019279795.1. NCBI lineage: Eukaryota > Metazoa > Chordata > Ceratodontiformes > Protopteridae > Protopterus > Protopterus annectens. The sequence goes on from NC_056743.1 coordinate 115,744,006, forward strand.
ATACAAGTGCAAATGCCGGCTTTTAAATCAGAAAGTTGAGAGAGATGGAAAAACTACCCAAACGGCCAGTAACTACAATTTCTGGGCCCAGAAACCACTTCTTATGTGGTAGATAGGTTACCTAGTGCTTACCACTCCCACTGATAAGCTAAAAGGCTTCTTCCAACCAGAAAGGCTTGCGGGCTCAGGAGCTTACAAACAGTCCTGGATACAGCAAATCTGTATCTGGACAATAGTTACAGGAAAGGGGGAAACAAGCTTAGAATTTTTTTTTTTTTTTTTAGTCAAGTGGAAAAGGAGAAAGCTGGAACAGAAGTTAATTCAAGGTTAGGAATCTAATTGGTTTGGCCTTCACAAATGTTCTCTCTCTGTTAGGTAGAATGAACTAATGACACAAGGTCTTAACAATAAAAGTTCTATTTCTAGTTTATTAAATTTGAGAGCTGCAAAAATATAATTATTTAAAATAATTCTTTGAAAACATAAAGAAAAGTAACTGTCAGTTTTATATGAATTGTTACTATTATTTTAGAATGTGTTGACAAATGAATCAACAGTTAAAGAGCAAAATGTATAAATGTTGATTAGTAATACTACAACCGCCCTCTACCAATGTCAACCTCCACACCTATACTCAGCTAATCTCTGATATAACCAGACTTGACAATAACAGTAACAAAGGTTCTATCTTGGATTGGATCATGGTTTCTGACCCAGATAAAGTCTCCTCGTCTGGCATATTCCCAAACAGTATCAGTGACCACTCTCCTGGATTCACAATGCATAAGCCCGCCTCTATACCAAACATACACCAATACCGACATGCTAGAGACCTATCACACTTCTCCCCAACTACCTTCAATGATATCTTGCAAAACACCAGCTGGACTCCACTAAAATTCCTCCCACTCAATGAAGCTGTAGAATTATTTAATTCTACATTTCTTAGAATCCTAAATAGCCTTGCCCTCTCCGTCTAAAAATAATCAAAGCAAAGCATGCAAGCTGGCTTAACAAGACCACAAAGCAAATTATGTCCTCTAGGGACAAAGCCTGGAAAGCCTGGCAGAAAAATAAAACTTTTTCCAACCTCATGCAATATAAGCAGCTTCATAATCAGGCTAAAGATTCAGTTGTCAAAAACAAAAAAGAATACTTCCAAACCATTCACAACCAACACAAACAAAACCCCAAGAAAATCCGGGGTGCAATCCATTTCCTTCTCCATCCAGATATCAACAATAATCCATGCCCAAACCCAGAAAAAACACCTTCTGAATTAGCCTCACTTTTTAACACATACTTTATTGACACCATCGCTAAACTCACTACCACCTTCTCACCCATCAATACAAACCCACTTCCTCCACCATTAGTTCATTCCCCTTCAAATCCACTACCTACTTTCTCACTCTCACCTATACCTACCTCCACCATACATAAACTCCTTCATAAATTAAAACCTTGTACCAATGCCCCAGATAACTTACCTGCAGAATACTTGCAACTAGCAGTCTCCTGCATTGCATACCCCATCAGCATTCTCCTCAATAGGTCCATTCAGGAATCTTGCATACCTGATATCTGGAAAAAAGCATTTGTTCTCCCACTTCACAAAGGCGGCAACAACTCTGACATTTCAAACTTCCGGCCTATTGCCATTCTTTCCTCAGTTTCCAAAATACTAAGAAATGCATACATACTCAGCTCCTGGTAAAACATCAAATCCTTTCTCCCACTCAACATGGCTTTGGGCCACGACATAGCACTAACGCTGCCCTCACTGCCTTTTTAGATACAGTAAATAGAGCCCAAGATGCTGACTCCTTAGTCTCTGCACTCTTTCTTGATCTATCAAAAGCAATTGACACAATTTCCCACTCCCTCCTACTTACCAAACTCTCCAACCTAGGATTATTTTCACCTACCTTACAACGTTTCACTAACTACCTTAGCAACAGGCAACAATCTACTATATGGCAGCACTCTTCTTCCCCGTTCATCAGTACAAACACAGGTGTACCACAGGGTTCAGTACTGGGTCCCCTTTTATTCACTATATTTGTCAATAACTTTCACACCACTCTCACTCACGGTAATGTTATCCAAAATATGCAGACGACTCCATTATTATCTATCTCCTGCTCTAAATCGGTCACCGCACTACGGCAACTTACCCACGAAGCATTTACTACTACCAAAAACCTGAATGTCTCAGAACCATCTTGCCCTTAACCCCAATAAAACAAAACTCTTAATATTTACCCCCACAAAATCTAGTCCTGTTGACAAGTCACTATTTTCTGTTCACTCCCAAAACAACACTATCACTGAAGTTGTCCCAAGCACTAAATTGCTTGGTGCCATCATCGATACTAAACTAACTTTTGACCTTCACATCTACAGCAACGTCAAAAAAAAAAAAAACATCAAACATCTAGGATCCCTTTACAGGCACAACTATTTTCTTAGCCTCGCTGCTAAAAAGGCACTTGCCTCATCTTTCCTGCTTCCAACTCTCTTATATGGCACCCCTATCCTCAGCAATCTACAGTCCTCCCTTAAACTAGACTCATGCTACAACAAAGTCGCTAAATTTGTTACTAATGCAAAATTCTCCACCCACCACTGTTCCTCTCTGCACCAACTGAATTGGCTCGAATCCCCTCACTATCTCACTTATCTACAGCTAATTACAGCCCATAAACTTATCTACCACCCAGGTAGCTGCCCTTCCCTCTCCTCCATACTGACCATGTACCATCCTAATCGACACCTCAGGTCTGAAAACAAAATGTTACTGACAGTCAACAAACCTAAGCTCTCAGCCAGCCAAATGTTGTATTTTTTTACTGTCTCTAAACTATGGAATAGTCTCCCTCCTTCACTCAGGACTACCAATAATCCCACTTCCTTTAAAAAATCCCTCAGACTACATCTCTCCTCTCACTGGCTATGCACCTGCACTCCAACAAACAACCTCAAATCCTAACTTCATTCAATTACTGCTTTCTCCTCCCCTCTTCTGTACTATACTTACTCCTTCTACTACCACTCAGGCTGGACTTTTCCCTCCTGTAGCTTATCTGAAGATAACTCTCCTCTGCTTAAAAAAAAGATTTTATATATATATATATATATATATATATATATATATATATATATATATATATATAACATTCTGTATTTACTATTAGCACATTATATTTTTTCTTGTATAAAAACATAAGGGAATGCAGGAAAAATGTACAGACTGTGCACAGAAGACACCCAAGATGACAAATGATGTGATACATAAAAATAAATGTTATAACATTTTCACTGTACGAACAAATATTTAAAGAAAATCCTACACTGATGTTGGTTTGAAAGAGTTACCCAAATCATCCATATTCTACATGATTTTGGCATATAGATAGTTTATTACTTTTTAGTTTAGAACTATGGAAGGCAGTTAATCCAGAATTACTGCAGATAAGCAAGGATTGCAGCAAGAGAAAGTAATCTAATGAATTAATAAAGATCCTTAGATGTGGCAGATGTAGGAAATGAAGGGTTAATTTCAACTGAAGAGTAGAAATGTAAGTCCACAGAGAATGGAGGCTTTCAAAGTAAATACTCTTACATGTGTATGTAAAAGATATGCCAGCCATGTTGGCTGACAAATATGTACGACGAAGGCTCTGGACAGGATCACTTGTGTTTGTGAACACTTCCTAAGACTGATGTTAAAGGAATGAAGAAAAACATGCTAACCTCAGTCAAAACTCACTCATACAAAGGTGAGCAGAATGTGTGTGCACTATTACAGTGAACATTTTTCATTTCATAATTATGCATACTGTAAAACTTGGCACTGTGCTAATTCATCATTCCACACTACCAGTCCCTAAAAGTATTATCATCTGAAAAGGAAACAGATGGTGGGAGTTGGCTTCTTTCTTAGTTAGGCACTTGTACACCAAGGATGTTACTCAAGTTTTTTATTTTTTTCACGGATACAAACAAAATTCCTTTGCTCAACACATGGCCTCTAGATGGGGATGAAAAAAAGTGTAATCACACCTCTTTTCTGAAAAGGGAAAGTAGGCCTATGGCCATACCTTCCCAGTAAGGTTCCATAACACTCAAGTTTAGTATTCAAACCCACATCACAGTGTCACAGTCAAGGATCTGTTCTGTGGCAGGAGACTGAAATATTAAAGATAAATTCTGAGGGAGAGTTCACATATTAAATGCTTCCATAAACAAAAAACTTGCCTACATAATAAATCTTTGAGCCAGCATAAGTTACTGCATGCTAGCAAAATATTTTTCATGACTAGCATGAAGAAATACATTAACATATAGGACTGTTTTTTCAGGGCTGAAGTGAAACAAAATAGGTTCAAGTAATTAATCACTGTAAGATGTTTTATGAACATAATGTATGTGACCTGCATATTGGATAATGGACAGTGATTAAACATTTAGATATGATATGTATGACTGGCTGTGGACCTCACCTTAGTCATAAAGTGCCTACCTAGGGAAAAAAAAAACAATGCTACTAGCAGCTGCCTTCCAAATCTTAATGTTTCCCTGCACCAAAGCATGAAATTCTAATGTGAAAGGCATCATCCTCAGCTGGAATACATCCTGCCTCTGCAACTCTAAACCTATTGGTCCTTCAAACTTTAGCTAAAAAAATCTGTTGTTTTATGATGCTGTACCTAAACTGCATAACACAAATATAAAGTCTGCATCTTACTTTTCACTTTCAAACTTCACTAGTTAGAATTCTATTCCATTCTCGATGCAAAGCTACAGTGAAAGGAATACTCTTAAACCTTGCATCTCTCTCAGAAATCAGCTCCTGCATGCCAACAACAAATATACATGTGTAACAACCAGCAGTTATGGCAATGCAACCTACATGTGTAATATGCTCAGCAGACCTGGTACTTTTCAGAAAGTTGCAAAAACATATTATACAATGGTAACTAGTTAGTACTCAAAAACATGCAAACTGACTGGTTAGCCCAACCAGCGTGCCCATTGTAACTTCGACATACAGCATGGACTTTCTTCTTTTAATGCATGCTATGAAAGTCAATGCCCAACAGTATAAATATTGTAATTCTAGCAGTTTTGTAAGTTTATAAGACCAATATTTATAATACAGACCTTTGTCCCCCTTATTTAAGTCTTTACACATTTCTACAGCTAAGAGATCGAGAGGTACATATGGAGGGAAAACGGGAAGGAAAATCAGGTAAGTTTCTTTAGTTTTGTATAATGTACCTGGTTTTCCTTGTATTTTTGCCCTCTCTCTCTCATACCGCTAAACTCTCTGGATTTCACAGTTTTTTTTTCTCAAAAAAAAAAAAAAAAAATGCAGATAGGAGACCTTCCTTTCCCCATTGCTTGCTTTCCAAAGCACTGATGTACTGTGTATGTGTGTGAACGCAAGTCCCATATGTAAGCACAGTACATCAATAAAGCGGACGAATGTAGAAACAATGTGTAGGAACACCACAAAGCCATTACAAAAAGACAGTATTTAAGAAAAGTAAGTTATTTCTTTCTTTTACATAATGTCATTGTATAACAGCAATAACCAACTCATGCGTGCGGGTATATTGAGGATTTACCCATGGCAGGCTTTGTTTAATCGCTTGGGCTTCACCCTCAAGATCAAACCATACCAGTTGTGGGAAAATCTTCAATATACCACACCCATTCATCTGTTATTGCTAAAGTATCTAATTTACACAACTCCCACTAATGCTTTACACTGTCTCCTTAAATTTGTTTTGTATACCTTAGTACCTTGATGACAGTACTGATGTAACTACTCAAGGCTTATTACTCCAACACTTCACACTGTAGACAATTATAAAAACTTGTAAGGATTAAACAAATCTAATTACTTATATGTAGTCATGTTTGTTTTTAACTACATGTTCTAATATAGAGAGTCATAACATAAAACACTCACTGACTATACACCTGTGCACTCTAAAATGCAATATTTATTTACATTTATATAACAGTTATTATTATTCCTAATATTGCATCACATGCATGTACACTGAATGTAAAATACATTGCATGTATCAATTTGTGTTATGTCGGCACACTTTTACTTACAAAGAAGTGTTAAAAACTTGTACTGCGTACTCAAGACTGTACATTATGATTAATAATACTGTTTTATACATCTGTTTTTTTTTTGTACCTAGTTTGTGGCTGAACAAGCTACGATGATCAGTCACCCCAACCAATTAGGAAACAGAAATTTATAAATAAATAAATATGAGCTAGGTGGGGATTTGTCTCAGTCATAACCTCTTTTTTTTAAAATGGAGGGATGTATGTGAGTGAAAAAACTCAACTCATATTAACTATTAAAATACATGAAGTCTAAACCTAGTTGTGCAGTGGCATTTCAGATGATATTTTAAAGGTCCAAATACAGTTAGGAAACTTAATTACAAATTGTATTATTTCCAGTAGGCATTATTTATAAGGTAAAAGTATTAAGAACAACAGAAAAGGGCTTTAGTAGTTACGATTATTAATTTAGCCTGTTCGTACATGCATGTGACAAAAGAGAATGTACAAAGCTTTTGAAGTTATTCAAGTCTTTACATATAAGGCACTATTTTTAGATGTGGTCTTGACAATAGCTGCAAAGAGTTTACTGTAACTGTTTTCCTTAGTCTTCTACCAATAAACATAGAAAATATTATTGGATAAATTCCATGTTCCCAGCCTGTTTCAAAAATTAAAGTTAACAAACTTTTAAATTGAACCTGCCATCCTGTTTATCAGGGGGATCAGACTTCCTGGATATAATTCAATGAATTAGATACAATGTCAATAAATATCATCCTAAACAAACAACATACAAAGCTGTTTCACTAACACTTGTATAAGGGCAGCCATGCTATCAAAAGCAGATTTTTAAATCCAGGAAAAATACGTTAAGTACTAGAATTGTATCATGTCTCTGACTCTACTGATGTTCAAATCACCAGTGAGTCCATACTAAATCAAAGAACACTAACACAAACTTAATTTCTGGTAGCTTACTTTTTAAACAAAATAGCATCACTTTCATTAGAATCCACTACAACATTTAGCAAGAGAAGAAAATAAATGAAGGTTTCATCTGTACTTGTTTGCATTCACTTGCTATTTATTTACACACCTTGCAGAGGCATGTAAAACTTGTGCCTTCATGCTTGGGCAAATCATAAGTGCCTCCTACTTAACTGCATTTTTGGTATTATTTATCTGCTTGTACTTCTGTTAATTCTGTTAAGTTCTAACACACCAGTAACATTTTATCCTCTAAGAAATAACCAATATAAAAAAACGATGTTGTATTTTATTTACATTCTTTACTGCTTTCCCATTATACTGCCCAGTCTGAGCCATACCTCTCAACTGTCGAGATTTTTGCCTCATATTTTTGGTTTGTTCCTCATAACTTGTGTGGTTTCTGGCAAACCACTGAGTACTAAAGTTACCAAATAATGACATATATTTTAGTTTCATAGTTCAAATCCTTCAGAAAATGCATGCTAACACAAATCCTGTTATTCTAACAACTTTTTAAGTTTATAACAGTAGTATTTAAAATCTGACCATATTTTTGGGCCTTTCTCCCCCCACTAGTTAAGGCTTTGCCCTGATTTCTTGCCCTAAGAGTTTGGGAGGTATGCCCCATTGTCCTTCACTTTTCTCTAAATTCTTCCTCAGAACTCAGGATCAGCATGTTCAAACATCATTAATTTTTCAGGCCTTTTTGTAGCTGTACTGCACATAGCTCTCAACCTCTTAGCACAATAAATCTGTACAAATGCAAAAATAATGGAGGACAAAGACCCAAAAATAGGGGCAATCTTTAAATATTGCTTTTATAAACTTAAAAAGTTTCATTTCTAGAATAATAGCTCTTTTATTAGTTTAAATTTTATGAAATACATGAAGTCTGAAACTCAAATGTTGTGTCATTTTTAGCGATTTCGGTCCTCAATGATTTGCCCAAAACCCACAAATTTTATGAGGACTGAACCAAAAATATCAAGCAAAAATCTGGACATTCTGCGAAAATGCATGCAGCTGAGAGATATGGCACTAGTGCAATTTTCTAAACTGTGTACAGCTTACAACCCCCAGCAGTACTTAATACAAGTATAACAAAAGACTTAAAACTCCTTCAGCTTTGAAATCTGGATCATGGTCCCTTACAAGCCTATTCACAGTCCAGACTTCCATGCAACAACTGACTTTGAAGATGGCTGCATTCGCTCTCACAAGTCAAGCTTCCATTATAGTTTCCAAGAGTATACTAGTGCAAGTACATTTCAGATATATTTCAAGAATAGATGCAAACCAAATTAGGGAAAACAAAAACTGTGTATGCATTTGGACCCAGAACAACCAGAGAACCTTTCCAAATGCAGTGCCAAGCTCTGTATGTATTATTCCAAAGAATATAAGTCTTGCTTAAATGCACAATGCAATGGCTGCAGCTTTTCAGTTTTACTTTTCATCCAGTACTTTCAAGCAGGTGAAAAGAATGCAGATCAGAAGACTGCATAATGTACTACACATCTAAGAATCCCAGCCAGCATGTACTGTGCTTTGCAATGTACTGCATGACAAATGATATTTAAGAACAGGGTCTTCTTTCATATCCTGATAATGCAGCTCCATTAACTTGTTACCTACTCGTTTACATTTTGTGGACAGGCCCATAATGTTTTCGATCCTTTTTTCAAATGATTCTATAACTTTAACCCACCACATGCACATAAAGTAAACATTGAAACAAAATTCAATGAAAGCCACTCATGGCATCCCTATCAGACTGAATCAAACCAGAAATCAGGCCGAGTGCTTCTGCTACCCCTTAAGTGATGATGCATTATATATACCACATCATGCATTGTGGCTTATTTAATCTACACAGAAGATAAATGTGCATCACTTGTTTGACATGAAACTTTAATAATTGTAGAAGAGTTAAAATGAACAGTTATTGTTAGCTCTTTATAGAATGCATGAACAAAAATAATCATATCTGTATAGAACTCTTTCTGCTCCAGCTGAAGGAGAGAATTCTTTAAACAGTCCCGAAATCAAGGTGCCTTATGAATGATTCTTTTTTTTTTTTTTTTTTTAATTTGCACTTTTTTAAGAAACAGACTCAAGAAATGTTTCCTTTTTTCTTCACACTGTATTAGGAAAAAAGATTATACATATTTGGTCTCTCTGAGTGAGCGACAGCTTTATAAATAGCATAGTGAAGAGTTATAATTGAATAATCACACTGAAAAGGCTACTTGTTTGCTACTTATGAGAAGGCTTAAAGCAGAAAAAGTAAAACCTGGTATAGAACGCTTTCTAGTAGAGCCGAAAAAAGCAACACAACCAAGAGGACACGGCTAGGTTTCAAAATAGAGTAAACCAGTGCTAATAATATACAATTACAATAACTGGAGGAAAATTAACAAGAATAAAATGCTGCCATTCAAGGGTATCAGGCATGTTGTTCTACTGATCCACTTTTGGACTGTTCTGCTTTAATTAGGGCATGTTTTTAACAAGTAACAGGAATATTCATGTTCGGGCAGTAACACACGAGTGCTCAACACATAAGGCAGCCCTCTTCCACAACAAAGGGTAAAAGTTTATTTCAAAGGTAGACACAAACTGCTGAAAATGTCCTGACATAAAACACGAACAAAATGAGCATTAAGGACAAATTTCAACTACAAGGGAAGAAAGGAGGTGAAGCAAATAAATAAAACATGCTGCACAGAGTAAAATAAGTAAAATAACGGCTCCGGTGCACAAATGAATAATCCACAAAGCTTTACTCCAAACGAAAAGTGAAGCGCTTTTCGTCTACCCTGCCAGTTTGGTAGACTTCATCAGACAAATCAGCTGGCTAAAAATTTTGACAAGGTGCCTCAAACTGGGGGAACTTGCATGCATGCATGCTGTTGCTTTCTGTGCCTCCCTGTAGGCAGCCGTGACCAATATATGTCAGACTTCCTATCCAGAAACAACAAAAGCCACTAATATTACCCCAAAGTTTCAGCAAATTAGACTTCTGTAGGTACCAGGAACATAAGGGATACAGAACACATGTGAACTGATTAAATACTACCTTTCTGTAAATCATATAATGTCAACATATGTACTGGTCCTTCTATGTGTGATGACCAAGGGATACTATGATGACTATCAGGAGAATATGGCTGCATAAATCACCAGTACACTCATCAAAGCCCATTAGTTTCATCCCTTAAGTCCAAATGTTTTTTATATGAGTAGCTGGGGGGCACGACCCCCCCAATACACACACACAGGGAGATACACCCCTTGCACCCTCCTAACAGAGTTAATTGTTGTTGTTTTTCTTTTGGCTTTTCCGGTTAGGGGTCGCCACAGTGAAACTCTGGTCTGCTAATGATTGGTAGTCGATTTACGCCCAACCTTCAACGAAGGCATGCCCATTCAAGCATATCTTTCGAACGCCACTTGACTGCGAGGAGGACATGCAGACTCCACACAGAAGGCGCTCCAGCCGAGAATCGAACGGGAGAACTGCTTGCTGTGAGGCAACAACACTACCACTGCACCACCGTGGCTTAAATGTTACCAAACTAATGGGCAAAGCTCAATTCATTATGTGGCAGTTTCCATACTGGGTGTTCATGGAGTGACACAATGAGTTTTAATGACTCAGGTAATGTCACAGCAACTTGATAACTTGTAGTATGGTATCCCAAATTAACCAGAGGTAAGGGGACTACATAATTAGAAAATAATGATCAGAGAAGATAGGGGACAGACAGGTAAGATACCTCGGTTACTGCCAAAGCTGATAAGGAAGGAAAAAGTCCTTGTATCAAGAATGCAACTGCACAAGGCTGGCAAAAGAATGTCAGTGTCATTCTGGAAGCCAATGACCTGACCAGTAAAGGGATAACAATGTTACAAAAAGTTTATGGAATTTAAAAGACCTCAGAAAGTCACATACATAGTATTATTCCTGGAAGTTTTGCAAGCTCCTGGCACAGGCAAACATGTAGTGCTGCATGTGTGAGGTCTGTAGAGAAGAAGGATAAAGCTTTGACTGCAAACTGTTGACCTAGGTTTGATTAGCAAGCTTCGTACAACACAAGCTAGCTTGGAGGTAGCAAGGTTCGTACAACACAAGCTAGCTTGGAGGCTGCGGAATAGGAGTCAGCAAACAAGGTAATCTCAGCCATTTTGTGGGAGAGGGTGCTGGTTTGGCCTCCTGTGCAACTGCTGCCTGGTGGGGGGGGGGGAGTGATACATCAGCACAAGATGGGTTTGGGGAAGGGTAAAATAAAGCAGTAATGATAAAGCAAAATGTCTACGCATGAGTGAGCATGCAACCAGTTTGTGTATGTGATTTAGAAAAACATAACTGAAACAGCATGGAAGGCCTTGTTTCAGTAGTACATTCTTCAAACTATAATGGGGAGAGAGAATTAGTACCATACAGAAAAATGTTATCTGTAGTAAGAATCTTTGTGTTCAACATCTTTGTATCCTGTATAGGAAGGGTTAAAATGTGAAACTGCATTGCGTGCAAAGAAATAAGCTAAAATGAGTTGTTTTTCTTGTAAGGAATTTGCTGACCAGAAAGGAATGCACAGATGCTACTTTGGTCCAGGCACAGGCCTATCTTGGGACTGACCTCTGACCAAGGAGGAGTGCATAGATGTTACCTTGATGTAGGCACCAACTTATCTTGTGTCTGACTTTTACCATCTAAGGCTCCAGTGAGTGAATTTATAGCCTTGACTGAAATTCCTTGTCTAGTAACCAGCTGCTGTGTATGCACAAAAGAGGGTATAAAAACCCATGTAAAGTGTGTAGAAATTAGACTGCTGACAACCAAGAACTTTGTGGCAGGTCTCCATGCATGTAAAATAAACTCTTTTTTGGCCTACCTTTTTGCTGCGTGATTCTTCCAGTATATGTTAAGAGTATTAAAATCTTTTGACATTTCTGGCGCCCAACGTGGGGCCACCTCTTCATGGTACGAATCGCATAAGAGGGACTGAAAAACCTGTACAGAAAGGGGAGAACGAATCTCGGGCTCCCTTGAACGGAAAGACCTCCGATGAAGAAGTCGTAAGTAGAGGCCAGTCACTCTTAGATTCGATCCGTGGGACGGTGACGAACGAGGGCGGAAGATCCGCAGTAAGGTAAGCTTTTTTTGTAAAAGTTTTTTTTTAAAAAAAGGGACTAGTCATAAAGGAATTTCTTTTGTTTAAAATTTTACAAAAGACCGGTAGAGATCTCAGGAAAAGGAAACAATTTTTCTTTTAAATAAGAAAAATGGAAACAGGAAGCAGTTGTTGTGTTAGGAAGGGCTGCTTAAATAAAAGGACTGAGGATGAGGAATATATGTTTAAATTACATCCGAAAAACTTGAAATATATAAAATAATGGAAGAAAGACTATGGGTTTAGTGGTACCTTAAATAAATCAAAATGTCAAAATCTAGTGAGAGACCTGCGCAGGGACACAGGAGGTAAGGTTAAGAAACAAAAAAAGGTAGGATTTCCTCAAGCACAGAAATGGTTAGAAGAAGCTAATAAGAGATATAAGGAACAATTTTCAAATAAGGGAAGTAGTGGCTCGAGTGCTAAAGGTGCATTTTTTGTCCACAAAGAAGATGACGAAACATCTATTGTCTGTCGTAAACCGACAGCCCCACCCTTGTATCCAGAAGTCCCTAAAGACATGGTTAGTCCACCCCAGTATCAGGAAGATGACACGGAGAATCAGGATAAAACAGTAACCCCCGTAGTACTGACAAAACAAGTAGGTAAAACCCTGAAACTCCGGAACCGTGATATAGATACATCAGAGTGGACACAAAAGGAAACCGAAGTCAATTCGGCGTCCACAGAGTATCCCCTCATAGAAGTTGCGAATCCGCAAGCAGGTACGTCCGGACAGGGTCCCACCATTTTAGTCTATTGACCCTGGACGTGGGAGGACATTCGAAAAGCTGTAGAAGGAATACCACACCCTAGGTTAGACATGACCAAGTTTTGTGAAGATATCGCAGGCATGATAGAAAGTTACAAGCTAAATGCCGTAGAGCTGGAGCAAGTAGTTTGACAAATTTTGGGTCCCGACTGGCACCTGGTCTGTGGGGACTGGGACCCCATAACCAGGGAAGATGATAGACCACTTGCCTACAATTCAGACTCCCACCAAAAGCAGGTTAAGGATTTACTAGACCGTATTATGGAAAAATGGAAGCCTAGGGCAGACTGGACCTGTATCAATAGATGTGTACAAGAAGATGATGAAAAAGTAGACAACTACTTGCACAGACTTACCCAGTGTTTTGATAACCATAGTGGAATAAGCAAACCACCCAATCAAAAAAATGATTCACCTTATGAACAACAGTTAAAAAATGCCTTTTTAAAAGGATGTAAAACTGCAATCAGTAACTTCATTCATAAACATATGATAGACCATAGGACGGCACGTCTGCAACCCTTACTGGAGTATGCAAGACATGCAGAAAAATATTTAGAAGAAAGGAAAAGGAAACAAGCTCAAACCTTTACGGTGAGTGAAGATGGGACACTTATGCTACTGCAAGGTCCGACTAACAGGGGTAGAGGAAGGGGTAGAGGAAGGGGCAGAGGAAGAGGGAATGTGGGACATTCCGAAGATTATGAAGGCAGACAGAAAAGAGGAGAATGTTTCAAATGTGGTAAAAAGGGACATTTTGCAAGGGATTGCCGGTCTTCTGAAAGAGCTAAAACCACCCCGGATCACGAGTCAGCATGACTATATGATGGTGGTGGAGGTGAATCAGACCCGGACAAAAAGGCTGAGGGGCCAGACTCAATAAGGCGGAGTGAAGAGGAAGCTTTTGAGGACGTAAACGAAGAGGGTAAGGGAGAATGCGCAGGATGGGAGAATGAAATAACTGATTTTTCAGACGAAGGCGAATATCAGGTTAATTTAACAGCGCTGGCTGTAACTATGCAGCTAGAGGCACAACCGATTATCACACTTCAAGTGGAAGGGAAGGATGTAGAATTTTTGTGTGATTCAGGGGCCTCCAGGACCCTGCTAAAAACCTCTGCAGTGCCATCTGATGTAACTTCTGATGACTATGTATTAGTCAAGGCAGCCAATGGCCGCATTTATAAAGAACCACTATCTAAACCCTTATGGTTCATGGACCCTGAAACTAACCAAACTATCAGGTTTCGAGTCATTATTTCCAAAATTTGCCCTGTAAACTTATTAGGGAGAGATTTGATGCACATGTTTGGCATAGCAGCTGTGCCGACTGCATCAGGGATTCTAGCCAAACGAGTAGAAATTCAAGATGTTATGTTGCAGGTGGGGCAGGGTGATTTACACTACTGGTACAGTAATGATCTTGTCGAAACTGGACCACAAAATGTAGTAAATGAGCTAACTAATTTGGCCTTAAGCAAATATGGCACACAACCGCCAGTGGTAGCTAAACAACTACACTGTACAATGTACTACAGAAAGTATTTAGGACCAGACGACAAATATGAAGAGCAATTCTTTAAACACAAGATCACAAAAATCTTGTTACAAAATCTATATTGGGATAAAGCAGGAAATTCTGCAGTTACATGCAGTCTTACAAAAGATATGCAGTTACTTTTTCGCAATAATTCTATTGCACATGTCTCTGTAACAAGGGAAGAACAAATGGCATGGTATCTGGTGGGGAGGAAAGTTACTGAATGGGCTAAAATGACGCCAGAACAGTTGGCATGTAAAGGCGTACAGGTACAAAGACTAAACTGAGTCACCCAGGCTAGACCAACAGTGCACCTCCGCCAAGACAGGCTAACGCCACCCGGGGGAGGGCCATTCTGACTATATCTCCTAACCCCGCAGGAAGAATTAAAGATACAATCAGTGCCAGACTCCTTATGGTCCCGCAGGCAACATGACATTGGGCTAATAAAAACAGCAGGACAGGTTAAAATAACTCCAAAATCCGATTTTAGACCTCACAAGCGTCAGTATCCGTTAAGTAAAAAGGCAGAAGAAGGCATTCTACCAGTGATCACAGCTCTATTACAAGCTGGGGTTTTAATTCCATGCACAGATTCACCGTGTAATACACCCTTGTTCCCAGTAAGGAAACCGGATGGGACCTGGAGAATGGTACAGGATCTGCAGGCTGTGAATGCTGCTGTGGTACCAAGGGCTCCTATGGTCCCAGATCCATCTGTTTTGTTAAATGATATCCTTCCCACAGATAAGTATTTTTCTGTCATTGATATCAGTAACGCATTTTTTTCCATCCCTCTACAGGAAGCTAGTAGGTTTTGGTTCGCTTTTACGTTCATGAGCAAGCGGTACACCTACACAAGACTGCCGCAGGGATATTGTGAAAGCCCTACGATCTTTGCGCAAGAAATGTCAACAAACCTGGCACAGTTTCAACCGGAGCATGGCTGTCATCTACTACTATACGTGGACGACATCTTACTGGCCGCACCCACGGAGGCTGTCTGTGAGTCCGAAACTATTCGGTTATTGCATTTCTTGGCAAAAGAGGGGCATAAGGTAAACAAATCTAAATTACAATTTTGTAAAGCTGAAGTACGATATCTAGGCTATACCATTTCAAATGCTGGTAGACAACTGGATAGCTGTAGAAAAGAAGCTATTTTACAGGCACCAATGCCCAGTACAAAAAAAAAAATGATGTCATTTTTAGGAATAACTAACTTTTGTCGTAGTTGGATTCCCAATTATGCAGAGGAAGTGAGTTCACTTTCAGAACTTATTTTTACACTTCCCATGGCAGCACATGATGCGCTGAAATTGACAGATAAGGCAATACAGGCATTTACTAGGGTAAAGCAACTAATAGCAGGATCTGCAACACTTAGCTTCCCTGACTATACGAAACCTTTTGTTCAGACAGTAGATTGTAAGCAGGGCTTTATGACATCGGTTCTGTTGCAAACTTATGGGGATAAGTTGAGACCATTAGCTTTTTATTCCAGTAAATTGGACACAGTGGCACAATCGTTGCCACACTGTGTACAAGCAGTAGTCGCAGCTGCACTGGCCGTGCAGGCGTCTGCAACCCTAGTTTTGTTTCATGACCTCACCTTACGAGTACCGCACTCTGTCGCGGTAATACTTCTACAGGATAAAGTTACTTTTCTCTCTCCTAGCAGACATTTGTCCTGCATGACAATGTTACTATCACAACCACACATGACCATTGAGCGATGCACCACTCTTAATCCAGCCACGCTGTTACCTACAGCTGATGACGGTGCCCCTCACGTATGTTTAGACTTAATACACTCTAATGTCTTACCAAGACCAGACCGTAAGGATCAGCCTTTGGCAAATTCAGATTGGACCCTGTGCGTAGATGGGTCAGCACGTAAGAATGAGGCAGGTATTACACAAGTGGGTTATGCAGTCACAACTGAGACTAAGGTACTAGAGGCAAAACCTCTCCCCAGGAACCTGTCCGCACAAGCGTTGAATTGATTGCTTTGACCAGAGCATGTACCATTTCCAAGGATAAGGCAGTTACTAACTACACAGATAGTCAGTATGCTTTTTCCACGGTCCATGTCTTTGCACAGCAATGGAAAAATAGGGGAATGGTTACGGCCTCAGGAAAGGAAATAACCCACAAGGATTTAATCCTTAGCCTCTTACAAGCTGTCCAACTGCCACGGGATTGGCCATCTGTAAGTGCGCACACACAAATGCCAAGGATCCAGTATCACTTGGAAATGCACTAGCTGACAAAACTGCAAAAAGTGTAGCCTTAACCTCTACTTTTGCACTCGAGACCACACAGAAGGAACTTCATCCTACAGATAAATTTGATCTACAAACTTTACAGGTAATGCAGGAACTTAGTACAGTTCAGGAAAAACAGCGATGGGTTAAATATGGGGCTATTCAGAAGCAGGGAGTTTTTGTAGGTCCAAATGATAAGTATGTCTTGCCAACAAACCTTTTTAGGTATGCCTCATTAGTGATGCATGGCCCATCTCATCTGGGCCCTGCTGCTATGGTTCAGATAATCCAGCAAATTTTCTGGACCAAGGGCTTTATAGCGTATGCTAAATGATTTTGTTTATCGTGCCTGCTTTGTGCAAGATACCATGGTGGTGGGGTACGGATCACTCCAGCAGCTTTCCCGCTGCCTCCGTATCCATTTCACACAATCTGTATGGATTTTATTGAACTAACTCCTGTTCAGCAAAAGCGATTTGTGTTAGTCATTATTGATGCTTTTACAAAATGGGTAGAAGCTTTTCCGGTAGCACACCCAGATGCATTGTCGGTAGCCAAGGCTCTTACAAATAGCATTATCCCTCACTTTGGGCTACCTACACGCATCTATTCTGATAATGGCACACATTTTGTAAACCAAGTTATTCAAAAGCTGGCTGCCGTTTTTCAGATTGACTTAAAACATCATTGTGCCTACCACCCACAGTCAGCAGGGTTGGTTGAACGCCATAATGGCATTCTCAAAGGCAAGTTACGTAAACTCATGGCCGAGACACATCAGTCTTGGATAAACTGCTTACCTCTGGCACTCCTGTCCATGCGTACCACTCCCACTTCAAAAGGGGTCACACCATTTGAACTACTATATGGGAGACCTTATTACGTCCCGCAGTGGCAAGGTCTTTTGCTCATGGAACGTGAGGGGGGTGAAGAGATAGCAGATTACATGAGGAAAATGCTGACAAAAACTAACACTTCTCTAACGAATGATTACTTTTCAGATCAGAAGAACAACAGGATCCTGGAAGTGAAGGCTGGCGAGTGGGTGTGGATTAAAATTATTAAGAGGAAGACGTGGGCCTCTCCAAAGTGGGAAGGTCCATACCAGGTTTTGATTTCGACACCCACAGCAGTTCGAATAAAGGAGCGAACATCTTGGATCCACCTGACACATTGCAAGATTGTCAGGAAATTTGAGTTGGAAAAAAATTTGAGTTCCCCTGAGGAACACTGATTAGTAGTAATCCTGTTTTTGTATGAACTTTTCTGACTGTTGTAGCAATGCAGGAAAATACCGGAAGGGAGCAGCCCTTCCCACAAAGGCATTGTAAAATAATTTTGTTATTAGTGATTGTAAGTGTTATTTTTCTGTTTTGGCCATTTTTATTTTCACACGAAACTAGCCAAACAAAGAGAGACGAAAATACAGCTTGGCATCCACCCTTTAACACGTATCAGGCTATTAAATATGCATATGCTTTGTCTTTTAATGTTTCAAATTGTTGGATATGCACAGCTATCCCGACTGTACATGGTGGTGTGATGTTAGGCACAGTCCCTTTGGGGGCAAATGATACATGGACCAATTTACTATTTGAAACTTCGGAGGTAGCCTTAAAGGACAAAATAGCATTAGCCCTCATGGGTCGTCAGAATGGAACTGTATGTTTCCAGAGATCTGGAAAAGTTAAGGTTGGATGGAGTCAATGTAATGTAACCATAATTCATAACTGTACAATAGATGGGCACTGTACAACGAGTTTCAAGCCTATAAGAGTGCTTATTAATAGCACAGGGCTTATTAATGTCACAAGCTTTTTTGAAAAAATGTTATCTGTATATGATCTTTTGTTTAAAGGGATACAAGACAAAGGAAATCATTCTATTCCAGTAAATATCACTCTTAAAGTGAATGACTGTTATTTTGTCTGTGGTAAAAAAGCATACAAATGGTTACCAAGGAATTGGTCAGGCAGTTGTTTTTTGGGTTATTTGGCACCAGCTATAAGACATTCATTTTCTCTTCCCCAAGGTAAAATACAAAATGTACGTGCTGTGAATAAACCTGTTAATCCCGTAGGTAACATTGATGCATCCTTGATCTATCATCACGATTTGGCCCACAGTAGCAGCAAGGGACTGTCACACATGGACTTGGGCGATGATGTCATTTCTTGGGCTGGTATTCTTCCAGCTTATGGGACAGTAAAATCTATTTGGGAGCTCAGAAAACTGTCAAAACTGTTAGAAACTTTGAGCAATGCAACTTTTTCTGCACTAGAGTTGGTGACGGATGAGCTAACTGCAATGAGGACTGTAGTGTTGCAGAATCGGATGGCGCTTGATTTCACCCTAGCGGCGAAAGGAGGTACTTGTGCTCTTATCCAGGAGGAGTGTTGTTTTTTTATTCCCGATAATGAGCACGATATAGACAGTCATTTGGAGATCTTACAACAAGTTTCTGAACTTACAAAACCAGGACAGAATCCATTGACTGACTTTTTCCAGAATTGGTTTGGAAATTGGGGAACAGTATTTATGAATGTCTTAATTGCTGTATGTGTTGGTGCCATTATATTCCTACTGTTGGGTTGTTGTTGCATTACTTGCATCCGAATGATAATATCAAGTGTATTGTCTGCCAATGCAACTAAAGCTTATTATTCTGAATATACAGAAAATGAATCGTGTTAAAACCTGTATGGATAAAATGTATTACTGGGGATACAAAGTGTTGTGAGGGGAAATGTAGTAAGAATCTTTGTGTTCAACATCTTTGTATCCTGTATAGGAAGGGTTAAAATGTGAAACTGCATTGCGTGCAAAGAAATAAGCTAAAATGAGTTGTTTTTCTTGTAAGGAATTTGCTGACCAGAAAGGAATGCACAGATGCTACTTTGGTCCAGGCACAGGCCTATCTTGGGACTGACCTCTGACCAAGGAGGAGTGCATAGATGTTACCTTGATGTAGGCACCAACTTATCTTGTGTCTGACTTTTTACCATCTAAGGCTCCAGTGAGTGAATTTATAGCCTTGACTGAAATTCCTTGTCTAGTAACCAGCTGCTGTGTATGCACAAAAGAGGGTATAAAAACCCATGTAAAGTGTGTAGAAATTAGACTGCTGACAACCAAGAACTTTGTGGCAGGTCTCCATACATGTAAAATAAACTCTTTTTTGGCCTACCTTTTTTGCTGCGTGATTCTTCCAGTATATGTTAAGAGTATTAAAATCTTTTGACATTATCACTGTCACGAGAGTCACAATCATCATCTCTCCTCTCCCCCTCGTAGCTGCTCCTTTAAATATATCCTCTTTCTGTAGGCATCTAATTTTCTCATGCTACCCATTACAAACCTGTGCCACTCTTTGTAAAAACCAGTCCGCTGAATTTTACTATCACTCATCCATTCGCTATGATTTGTAACCGACCTCCTGTAAGACTTCGTGTCCCAATAAACTTATACTCTCTGATGATGCGAAACACACTCCTGTGCACAGCTACTGGGTAACAATTTTGATAGCTGCAACAAATGATACCTCACAATGAAAGCATGATTTTTCTAATGTCAGCAAGGCCTCAATGTTTGGTAACTGCTCACTTCCATTCCGCATGGGGATGACTTGCCCTGCTTAGGTCATTAAGACCCCCAAATTAATATCCCACAGAGGTAAACTGGACTATAGGGTGACAGGTTTAGGGAACTGTGAGGAATCTCCAGCTGCAAAGTATGAGAGACTTAGCAGATCCATTAATGTCCTTATTTATGTATTTACTGGGTAGATAACCTTATCCAAATAACCTTATAGCCAGAACCCACACCAAAAGGCAACTGTAATACTTTACAGAACAATAAAAAACACAAATCTTGACATACCAGAATGAGAAATATGTAAAGGCTATTTGCGGCCGAGGCGCTAAGAGAATACATTCTGTGGCAATAAATAACGTCTGATATAAGTAAGAGCTAGTATTCACTGGTCTATTTCTTTTTCTTTGTTGTGTGGATAAAATAAATCAAGTTTAAAAAAGTATAACGTTTCCATATACAATATACAATTAGATAGTGTATTCCTTATCCACATGACTTATATGCAGAATGATGCCACTGTGTGAATACACTTATTATAATGTAGCACTAAAGTAAACTTTCGTAACTATAACATCTGCTCCTTTTCTTAAGGTAAGGATGTGTGTTGTCAGTGCTAACCTTTAGTATCTACAGCTTTTCTGACTAAACAAAAGCATCTTTCTAATGCTCTACAAGGCCTAAAAAAGGTTATTTGTAGACAACATTCAGAAGAATACAAAAAAATAATTTTTTTCATTTAAGATTTAGATTTATTTTTGTCTGGTTCTATCTTAATCATTTGCTTAGATGTCTTTTGTATGCCCTCCAACAACAAGAAGCAGTATATTCCAAACTTGTTAACCCGAAAACTCAGCTCATCAAACAAGAAGATACACCACTGGCCATGACGGTAGAATTCCAAAAAGTGTATTGTTCACACATTGTACGCTCTTTCATCCAAAGACTCTTGGACTTCTTCAGAACAACACTTACTAAAACCTCAACCCTTAAATACCACACACCCTAATGACATCACAAATTAATTAATCAATCAATTAAATACTCTAAAGCATAAAACATTAAAGAAACACTACTAAATGTAAATTAAAACATTAACAACTACCCTAAAATGTACTTTAATTTTAATACAGCTGAAATGCTTACATTGACGTTGAATGGGTCACACATACCATTAAAAAGAACTGGAGGCTGTTGTACTATGACAGGCATCTTGTGAACAAGCTGGGAAGTGGTCCCAGGTTTGTCTTTAGAAAGGACAGATCTTTTAAGGAAATATTAGAGATGGGCAGCCACCATGACGTTAATAGTTCTAATAGAGTTTTTGGGAATTTTAAGTGTGGAATGTGCACTATATGTAAAAACATCTTGGAGACTGGTAGTCAGGTATGTATTAATGGGACCAACATTTATTTCCAAGGGCATTTCAACTGTGTTAGTAAGAATGTGGTGTACATGGCTAAATGTGAACATTGCCCAGCTTTTTATATTGGAAAGACCAGTAGGCGATTTAAAGACAGGATCAACAAGCATTTGTTAGACATCAAAAACAGGAAAGCTACTAATGCATTGGCCAGGCATCTTTTTAATATTCCACAGCATGTATTTAAATTTTTAGTTTTGCAACAATTGAATAAGGATGCACAGGGTAGGATTTTAGATTTACATCTTGACATTTGTGAATTAAGGTGGCAGCTCCATTTAGATGCCACCAATTATCTGGGCATCAATGACAATGTACGCATTTCAGCTGCATTAAAATTAAAGTACATTTTAAGGTAGTTGTTAAAGTTTTAATGTATATTTAGTAGTGTTTGTTTAATGTTTTATGCGTTAGAATATTTAATTGATTAATTAACTAATTAATTTGTAATGTCATTAGGATGTGCAGGTATTTAAGGGTTGAGGTTTTAGTAAGTGTTGTTCTGAAGAAGTCCAAGAGTCTATGGATGAAAGCGTTTAAGCATGTAGTTAATTCTATTATCTGCAAGACAATCAACAACATCACTGTGTTCCATCGTGACTACGGTGCACCTTCCTAGGGTTTGTTATGGAACTCAAGACCAGTAGTGTCTTGTCTGACAACACATCATACCTTTGCTTCATTGGTTTCAGACTTTACTTACTCTTGCCACATTTTCTGCATTCTGATTTCTCTCCTGTATATATACTATACCCGTATTAATTCCTGCCATTTTATTTTAGAAAAAGAAAACATATATTTTAGAACACATTCACAGAGGTCACTTACCACTTCATTTGCTCTACTCTTCCCTGGATCTGAAAATAAATAAAGGAATGTCACCAATGCCCTGGTTAAAATCTGTGTGTGTTTGTGTGTGTGTGTGTGTGTGTGTGTGTGTGTGTGTGTGTGTGTGTGTGTGTGTGTGTGTGTGTGTGTATATATATATATATATAGAAACGTAAATGTAGTGTTTTTTGTTTTTTTTTGTTTTTTTATTAACACGCTTTAACGAAAGCACTTTTCAATGAAAGCGCTTTCGTTAAAGTATGTTTGGTGGTTATGGATTAGGACGTTTGATCTTTCGATCAAACGACCTAGATCCATATCTATCTATCTATATATATATATATATATATATATATATATATACACACACACACATACACACATTATATATATATATATATATATATATATATATATATATATATATATATATATAAATATGTGGGTTCCCTTCGGAATCTCGAAATCCTAAAATATCGAAATTCATATGGTTGAGACCATATGATCAAAGTTTTAGAACTTCGAAATTCTGAACGGAGATCTGCATACAGCATGGAATGGGAGATTTCCCTTTTCCTCGCTGTAGTGCGATGTTGGAGTTGGTATATTTACATAGCGGGGGTGTGAGGTGCAGAGGGGCTTGCCCCCCCCCCCCGAGAAACATTGAAAAAATGTTTTTTTTTTTGTTATGTTGGATTTATTTCGGAATCTCGATATTCCGAAACATCGATCATATGGTCTCAATCATATGAAATTCGATATTCCGAAGTGAATCCATATATGTATATATATATATATAAAAATTTCATCTGCTTTTACTGTACTTGTGTTTCTACCTACTTCTTTTTACTTTTGCATCATCTTAAAATACTCAATTGTACTTATTACTGCTTGGTGTAACTCATTCTAAGCCTTTTGGTTTAAACACTTGGGCTTTGGACCAGTTAGTTGTTTTGCACTGAGAGGGTTTGTGGTCTGCACTGTTGTGGCAGAACAGGTAGCTTACATCCTTCTAGGTTGAGAACTGCTGATTGAGGGCTCAGTGTCTGTTATTCTAAAAGTGTATTAATTCTGGTTTAAGCACTTGGGCTTTCAAGCCAGTTATTTTACATTAAGAGGGTTCGTGGTCTGCACTCTTGTGGGAGGAGAGGCTGGACTCTGCCCTTCTGAGCTGGGAATTTCTGGTTAAAGGCTTATAGTGCATGCATATCTGAACTGTTTCTTACTGAAGTTGGTGCCTTGTTTGCTGTGGCATAGACTGGATTCGGGCCTGCTGGATCTGGCTTTGTTTGTGTAACTTGAGCACTAATCCAGACATTCTCTAAAGTATTCAATGGTATTTATTACTGCTTGGTTGTAACTTGATTAAAGTGTAGCTATCATTCTAGTCTTTTGGATTAAGCACTTGGGCTTCAGACCAGTTGTTTTACATTAGGAAGGTTTGTGGCAAGCACTGTGGTGGCAGGACAGGTAGCTTTCATCCTTCTAAGTTGGGAACTGCTGATTGAGAGCCCAGTGTCCAAGTGTATTAGTTCTGGTTTATGCACTTGGGCTTCAGGCCAGTTATTTTACATTAAGAAGGTTTGTGGTCTGCACTCTTGTGGGAGAAGAGGCTGGACTCTGCCCTTCTGAGCTGGGAATTTCTGGTTAAAGGTTTATAGTGCCTGAATATTTGAACTGTATCTTACTGAAATTGGTACACCTTGTTTGCTCTAGCATAGACTAGATCCAGGCCTGCTGAATCTACCTTTGTTTATATGCTTGTTGTTTGTTTGCTTGTTATTTCCCTGGAAGCTAATTCCACCTAATACGCAACTTCTCAGCTTCTGTGGATCACTAGTGATATCTGCATTGCTTACTGTACTTATTCCCTTGCTTCACTTGAAAGAAAGCTACTGTTTGTCATCTTTGCATTTAGTTACTTGTAACACATTGCACTCAAGTTACCTGGCACTTGCTCACTAAAGCAATTATATAAGTCAGCACTAAAAATTAAAAGCACTACACCCTCACTCCCCACTGGCCCTTGTTTTCAATTAAGGATTTCCCAATATTATTCTAGCATGTCCAAAGGTCAGTTGTCAATCTCCTCTCGGTCCAGCTGGTGAATCTGGGAATCTTGAGGCAATGTTATAACTGCCTCATGTACACAGACAACCCTCTCCTCCTCCCACATAACACAAATACTTGAGAGATGCAGCTATTTAGCCAAACTGGAGGCTGAGCTCTCTCAACTCAGGACTGGCAAGACTAGACAGGAGGAGAAGGCAACTACACACACCACAAAACCAGCCTCACATAATGCTACCACTCCACTGAATCAAACACATAAACACACAAAGACATACTCGGAGGCTCTGAGTAAAAATTTACCTAAACAGCAGAGGCCTCCAAAGCAGACACCCAAACAACTGCTACCTCAAGACACCCCACAAGCAACACATAAACCACAAAAGCAGTGTGCAAAGCAGTCACAGCCCTTAAGGCCAAATACAACACCAAACATACTTGTCATAGGTGACTCCATAGTCAGACACACTGACGTCCCACTCACCAGGCTGAACAAGGAGAGGGTCACAGTAAGCTGCCTATCGGGCGCTAGAATCTGCCACATAACACAAGCACTCGGGTCACTCCACGGCAAGTACAAATATGACACAGTCATTGTCCATGCTGGTGTGAACGAACTGAGACGTACCTCCCTGGACTACATGAAAAGAGACCTAGAGGAGCTCTCGGATTATGTATCCCAGGCAGGTATGACCCTAACCCTGAGCAGTATCCTTCCTTCACCAAGTATGATGCCACAATATAGAGACAAGATGATCAGCTTTAACAATTGGCTTAATGTCTGGTGTCATTCAAAGGGGATCCAGTGTCTGTCTGCCTGGGATGACATGCTTGACAAGCCACGCTGCTTCGCAAGGGACGGCTTGCACCTGTCACCCCTGGGATTCCGGATATTGGCTAAGGCTCTTGCCACCCCCATAGTGCCTTTTTAGGCAAGGCTCAAATTCTAAACCTACCACCCTAGAAAACAAAAATGGGAAGAAACTGAGGGTAATGCTGCTCAATGCCAGAAGTCTAAATCTCAAAATGCACGACTCGAGGCCCTTCTCAGTATGGAGAACATCGATGTCTGTGCTGTAACTGAAACCTGGTTCAAGGCTCCTGAGAGCACCCTGGCACTATTAGGTTTTACCTCATATCATGCGTTCCGCCCCCAAAACCCGGACCACACCACAAAAGGAGGGGTGTATCCATATTCATAAAGGATACCCACACCTCCAGGTTGGTGGCAACGCACGAAGCTTCGGAAACCATCCAGGTGCAACTAACCATAGGCAAAACTGCTCTACAAATTGTAGCATGCTACAGGCCACCCTCTCAAACTCAGGAAACCCACACAGCCTTCCTGAAGACACTGGAGGGTATAAATGTATCTCCAAACACCATCATATTGGGTGACTTCAACTACCGAATATAGACTGGGAACATTACTCAAGCCCTAACTTTCTAGCCCAACGGTTCCTGGAGTTCATAAATTCAAATGCCATGGAACAGCTAGTCACTGTTCCCACGAGAGGAGAAAATATACTAGATCTCATTGTCACAAACATGGGGACAAAATGCTCCACACCGGAAGTATATCCCTCATTGGTGAGATCTGATCATAAACTAATCTCAGTGGAAATCCACATCCCGCCCCCACCCCAAACAAAAAAGACCATAGTGAAGAACTTCTCTAAAGCAAACTTCACACTACTCAAGACTGGTGTGGTATCCTTCAAGGCCCCTGAGCCAGAGGAAACCACAACCCAAGCTGCGGAAGCCCTTACAAATGCCTTCTATGAACACCTCCTGGACTGCATGGGTCAGGCAATCCCAAATAAAACCAAGACTCTTTCCACAAAGGGCAAACATCCAGTCTGGTGGACCCCAGCCATTAACAAACTTTACAATAACAGGAGAAAGCTATTACATGATAGAACAAAATCCATAAAAGGGAAGTCACCCCTGATCATTATTAGTAAAAAAATACGAGCACTCATAAAATCAACTAAGGCCAATTTTGAGAGAAAAATTGCCATGGATTCAAAGGACAATCATAAGGCCTTTTTCAGCTATGTTAGGAACCTGGGTGGAAACTCCCAGATATGCTCAGAATTAGTCCAAAATGATACAAAAATCACTGAACCCACAGACATTGCCAACATACTGGCAGACAGGTTCAGTGCAAACTTCACCCCTCTCCCCTAAAGGAGAGATAACTATCCCAGCTGAGTGTAGCCTCCCGGACATCTCAAATGCGCAGGTGAAAGCTGCTCTCTCTAAAGCTAAAAACACAGCATCAATGGGACCGGATGGTGTCCCCGGCTGTGTGCTACACGAGCTAAATGAGGAATTAAACCCGCACATAAGGCAGCTGTTTAATCTCAGCTTTACCACAGGATACGTGCCCAAGGAGTGGCGTACGGCAACTGTGGTCCCACTCCACAAAGGCGGCGCTCACGGACCCTGGTAATTACCCCCATAAGCTTAACAAGTCTAGTCTGCAAAGCTATGGAGAGGATCATAATGGAGCTCATAAACAAAGATATAGGGGACTTGCAGACATTGGACCCGACCCAGTTTGGCTTTGTCAAGGGAAGATCATGCCTTTTGAACTTGGTCGACTTCTTGAAACAGTCACCAAGGCCATTGATGAGGAAAGGCAGTCCATACAGCCTACCTTGACCTTGCAAAGGCTTTCGACACAATACCCCACTGGTATTGTAGAAAAACTTACCAGCTTAAATGTAAACCCATATGTCACAAGATGGGTTGCAAACTGGCTTAAGGACAGAACCCACAGGGTTAGAGTTGCTGGCGCTGTGTCAGACTCCAAGCCGGTCACAAGTGGTGTCCCACAGGGCTCGGTCCTTGGCCCCTATTGTTTGGCATCTACTTCTCAGAAGTACAGGCCAACATGGGAGGACTTTGGCTGACAAAGTTTGCAGACGACTGCAAACTGGGCGCCATAGTGGAAAGTGCATTGGACACGGATATCCTTCAGAAGGGACTCACGGAAACAGATAGCTGGTGCCAGAGCCATGGCCTGAAGTTAAACGCCAAAAATGTATAGTCATACCCTTCGGGAAAAACAAGGTAACCCCAAGCTACCATATAGGTGGCAATCCACTAAGCACAGAAGAGGTTATCAGGGACCTGGGGACCCAGGTTGACAGTGGCCTTTCTTTTGACACTCACGGTGCTAAAGTGGTTAGAAAGACCTTCTACATTGCCCACCTGATCATGAAGGGATTCACATCCAGATCTAGTGAGGTCATTGTTCCCCTGTACTCTTCACTTATCAGACCAATGATCGAGTACAATGCCCCATTCGGGATGTATCTCACCCGACATCTGCAGCAATTGGAGAGACCCCAAAAGTTCCTCACCAAAAGGATAAAGGGACTCCAAAATCTGTCATATGCTGCCAGATTGAAGAAACTCCAGCTCTATTCAGTCGCATACCGTCTGCTCAGAGGTGACATGTGCCTGACATACAAGGCCATGTCCAACCCGGAATTAATGGACATGCTCCACCTCAAAAAATCCAAATCCACCAAAACCACTAGAACAAGCGACTTAAACCTTAGCACGGATATAAATAGGACGTGCTGGAGGGATAGATTTATCACTCAGAGACTCCTATGCTGTGGAATAAAATCCCGGTCCATGTGAGGCAGAGCACCTCGCTGACTCTGTTCAAGAGAAATCTAGACCTGTGGATGGGAGATCGTAGGTTTACCCCGGGAATCATCTCTGTGTCACTGCTGGACAGAGGCACAACAAACTAATGGGCACAGTATTTTTTCATATAAGGGGTGGCGTAAGCCACAAAAATTTGGGCTAGGCTTATAAATGCCTTAGGGCAGATAGCCTAGTATAAACCTATGAACCTATGAACCTATATATATATATATGTATATATATATATATATATATATATATATATATATATATATATATATATATACACACATATACATATACACATGCACACATACACACACACACACACACACACACACACACACACACACACACACACACACACACACACACACACACACACACACACACCTTATCTGTTTGTGACATACCTTACTAAGTTACTGTTCCCTGCTCCAGTGTCATGCCTCACACGAATTCAATATGAATTTCCATTTTTTTAGTCAAGGCAGTGGAACTAGGTTCCTTGCCATAATATAGTGAGGAGGGGATCTAGTGCTGTGAGATCTACTATTGGTAGAAGCTTGGCAGTCATTGTGAGGGGTGGGGGGTAGGAGAGGGAGCACTCTGATTAGGGTAGGAGGCATGTCTGTAACACAGGCAAGCATTGCCATCATTATGGATGTTTCTACCATGCAAAAGAGTGTTACTACTTTTTAACTTCAGCAAAGTTACTGCTCATCTCTGTTAAGCTGATGACACATCAGCAGGGAAGAGGGACTGGTGCATTTGTAAGCACTAGACCATCTGTCGTTCCAAGGCTCCAGTCCTGTAAGTTAAAACATTAGTACTAGCCCATATAAGAAACACTTACTGCACTAGAGACAGATATTTGCATGTGAACTTCATGCAGTGAGTACTACGACTACACAACAGATGAGACTGCACACAAGGTCTTATTCCATTTTGTGTTCTTCTACAAAATTGCACAAGGCTTTGAAACACAATGTTACCGTGCACCAGCCCTGCTTCATGGGGCACAGTGTTCATAAATCCTGACCCTGCTTTTCTGTCTCAGTGCAAATGCCCCTCAATCACTATGCATTAATAATCCAGTTAGTTACTTACTTTTGTGTGGTAATTCACTAACGTTTGGATAAATTTAGTAACAAAAGCAGTGGGTGACTAGGCCTGCACTAATAATAGCAATATTATTTTCAAATGTAGTTAGAAGTCAGCGTTAATCAAAGATGGAATAATTACATTAGACTTTATTTTCACACACATGCACACACACAAAAGGAAATGCAGACACATTAATAGCCCACATGCACATACACACTCATGTATGCACACCCACTCCGAAGGGCAGCACGAGCGAACTGAAACTCTAAAGAAAGAGAATAATTTGTCATATCTATAAAAACAATTTTAAAGTACAGTCCATATGAAGCAAGAAAATTCTACTGAGGGCCATTTTGCATAAATCATGTTCCATTACACACAACACAACACCACACATACTCACTCTGGTAGCATTTTATAAAATGTGCCACTGTAATGCTACAATCATCTCTTTGGAGAAGTCATTGAAAGTGGTGATTCTGCATTCTCCAATGACAGATACTAATCACAAACAGTAGACATGCCCTTATAATATCTGACTCTGACCAGGTAATCCCTTTATAATATACTAAAAGTACTTGCACAATTTCTTCCGTAAATTAAAAATTATTGCCTTGCAGGCAGTCTGTCAAAGACATCTATGATTTCCAGCATTCCGCTGCACCTGGGTATGTAATGTTCAAGTAAGATCATGTTGATATGTGCTACACTGAAAGGAAGAGTGTTAATAAATACTATGCTGCTTAATATGTCATAAAGGCAACACACGGATAAATGCTTTCCAAGTTCTGACTTACAGTTGTCACTTTTATTCTATTATATCTGGTCTGTATAATGCACTGAATAGTAGGATTTTTATTTATTTCAGTGTAGTATGCCTCTGTGCACATCCTTGCAGGTTACTGGATTCAAAGGACAGATGCAGTATTGGAAACCAGACTGGTAACTTATTAGCTGCAAGGCATCAAGGTTTTAGTTTGTAAAGACAGCTGTGCATGTAGTGTTTAGATTTTATTAGTAACTAACTTGATGAGGTTGTGACTGAAGATACCTACTATCACCAAGTTCTGAGTAAATACTCTCAATGGAAAACTCAGTCATTAATTTTCTGAAATCAATTTTGTCCTCCTGAAGTTTAAGCTGTGGATCAGTGGCAGTAAGACACAAAGCCACTGGTGTATAGAAACCCAGTCCACTGCAGGATACACACACACACACACGCTATTCAAGAGCCTGCCTGTTCACCTAATTATTTCCCTTTGGGACGTGGGAAGAAACCAAAGACGTCAGTGAAAACCTGCTTCTACAAAGAAAGATATTGACATTAACAAGAAAGCACACCTTCTTGAACTGACCAGAAAATTCAGCAGTAACACTGACCACTACATAGCTGCATCACCCTCACTTAGTCATTCCTTTATATAGTTTTACATGAAACAGAAGTACTCCCATATGCAGAGTAAAAATAAAAACAAATACAGTAGATTTTTAAATACTGTTATTTGGCACAGAATATCTACAATATGAGTGTTGTTGGTCATAGATAAAGTTCAGATGTATGTAAAGTACAGTTTTGTACCTACCATAAATGTAGATGTCCGATAGGTATGCATCTGCAGTCATAACATATGGGTTGTCCTGCCTCAGGCAGCCCTTCGGTTGGCCGGATTCCAAAGTCTGGGTCTGGCCTCGGCTGATGTCGCACTTTCCCCGATGTCAGAGCGTCTGGGGTATAAAAGCATCAGCCGACACCATTTTCCTCAGTTTTTCTTGTCCCAGATGCCAGGTGCCCTCTAGGAAGGCTAAATTTGGATAAATGCAGAAATGTTCCAAACATTTACAAATTATATACATGTATAAACAAACAAATACACCATAATAGATTCCCCCAGCTAGCTGTAAGAGGGGAAAGTACCCTAGGAATACCACAGAGGGGAAGGAGGGTGGGTAATCCTGACTGCAGATGCATACCTATCGGACAACTACATTTATGGTAGGTACAAAACTGTACTATGTCCTTCAAGGATGCATCTGCAGTCATAACATATGGGTAGAATACCATAGCCAATCTGGGGGAGGAGGTACTAAGAGAAGGATGGTGTAGTTAAGATCCCCTGCAGCACTGCAGTTGCAAACCCTGATCGGGATCTGGAGTATAAAGGTAGATTGTAATGCTTGGCAAAGGTATGCATGGAGCTCCAAGTAGCAGCTTCTAAAATGTCCTTGGTAGCCACCCCTCGTAGGAAAGCTGTAGTGGTGGCTGTGGCCCTTGTAGAGTGAGGCCTGATATTTTCAGGAACTGTCTTTCCATGAAAGGAGTAACAAAAGCAAATGCAATTTCCTATCCATTTTGAAATTGTCTGTTTGGAAATTGCTCTTCCTTGCACCCCAGTTGCATAAGCTACAAAAAGTTGGTCAGTTTTTCTGCTAGTTTTTGTTCTGTCCAAATAGTAGCGTAGTTGTCTGTGTATATCCAGGGTGTGCAAAAGTTTTTCCCCTTTGTTCTGTGGGTTAGGGAAGAACGTAAGCAAGTGAATAGCTTGGTTCAAGGATACCCTAGAAACCACCTTTGGCATGAAAGTAGGATTGGTTCTTAGTGACACTCTATCCTGGTGGAAAATAAGAAAAGACTGCACTGCCATTAATGCTTGTAACTCAGATACTCTTCTTGCTGAGGTGATTGCCAGAAGGAATGCAGTTTTCCAAGATAAGAACTGTAGGTCTGTTGATGCTGCTGGTTCAAAAGGAGGTAGTGTCAGTTTTTCCAGCACAAAATTGAGATCCCATGCAGGTAGAGGGGGTCTTCTTGGAGGTTTAACATTTTTGATCCCTCTCAAAAATTGCCTGAGAAGAGGGTGTGAGAAGATAGGTGGATCCATATTGTATTCTGCTGAAATTGCTGAAGCATGAATCTTAATGGAAGAATAAGACAGGCCGTTGTGGAACAATTCTGCCAAGTATTCTAGGATGTGTGCTAGGTTTGCCACTGTGACATCTGTGCCCTTTGATGTGCTCCAAATGAGAAATCTCTTCCATTTAGCTGAGTATGTCTTCCTTGTGGAAGGTCTGAGCCTCCAGGATAATGTCCTTCACCCTCTGAGATAAAACAGTTTGGTTGGGATTTAAGGAATTTTCCAGGCAGTTAGCTGCAATGTTTTCAAGTTGGGATGCAGGGTCTTGAAATTGTTCTGTGTTAGAAGAAGAGGCCATAGGGGAAGAGGCCATGAATTTGCCTGAGACATGCTTCTCAATAGTGGGTACCAGTGTTGTCTTGGCCAGTCCGGAGCTATTAGTATCACTTTTGGTTGTTCCTCCCTGATCTTCAGTAGAACCTTGTACATCAGTGGGAGAGGTGGAAAGGCATATACTGTTAGGGCATTCCAGCTGAAAGAGAGAGAGTCCACCCTCCATGCTTGTGGGTGGTATGTCCTTGAGCAGAATGTCTTCAGTTGGTGGTTAAGTGGGGAGGCGAACAGATCTATCTCCGGCATTCCCCATGTCTTTGTTATGAGTTTGAAGATGTCTGGATGCAGCATCCATTCGTGTGCATCCATGGTAGTTCTGCTTAAGCTGTCTGCCAGTGCATTTTCTTTTCCTGGTACGAATTTGGCCTGCAGCTGGATATTGAGATTCAGGCATAGATTCCACAGATTCATAGCCATCCGGCATAGAGGGTAGGAATGT
The DNA here is from genome assembly GCF_019279795.1 of Protopterus annectens. Taxonomy (NCBI): domain Eukaryota; kingdom Metazoa; phylum Chordata; order Ceratodontiformes; family Protopteridae; genus Protopterus; species Protopterus annectens. Next base: position 115,777,220 of record NC_056743.1, read on the forward strand.
GTGCCTCCCTGTTTGTTTATGTACCACATGACCGTGGTGTTGTCTGTCCTTATTAACAGATGTCCTTGTTGGAGGAAGGGGCTGAATGCCTCAATTGCATGCCCCACTGCCAGCATTTCCTTTTGGTTTATATGCATGCTTAGCTGTCCTTGGGGCCATAGGCCTTGGATACATTTGTCCTCCATGTGTGCTCCCCACACTCAGTCTGAGGCGTCCGTGGTGATGGTCTGCCCTGTTTTTGGTTTGTTGAAAGGCAACCCTCTGTTGGACTGGCAGGCCTGAGCCCACCACAGGAATTCCTTTTGAAGGCGTGGAATGATTGGTATCATGGTTTCTAGACTGTGACTGTGTTGAGACCATACACTCCTTAGGTACCATTGTAATTTCCTCATATGCAGCCTGGCATGTGGGATTAAAAGTATGCAGGATGCCATGTAACCCAGGGCCTGCAGGACTTTCCTTGCAAGTAAGCTGGGTTTGTCTTGTCAGAATCATGAAGTAATCTGGAAGTTGTTTTTGTTTTTCTTCGGTGAGAAAAGCCATCTGGGTGATTGTGTCCAGGTCTGCACCCAAAAAGGTTATCCTTTGGGATGGTACTAGTCTTGACTTCTGGATGTTGACTGTGTATCCCAAGGTCTGTAGCAGGTGTATGGCATAGGCCAAGTCCTTTAACAATTTTTTCTTGTTGTCCGCTTGTATTAGGCAGTCGTCCAGGTATGGACAAATTTGAATTCCCTGAAGTCTGCAATGTGCGATTACTGATGCCAGGCATTTCGTGAATACTCTGGGCGCAGTAGATAAGCCAAAGGGCAATGCTGAGAATTGATAATGCTCTGATCCTGCAAGAAATCTGAGGTGTCTTTTGCAATCTGGTCAGATAGGGACGTGCAAGTATGGCTCCTTGAGATCTAGAGTCACCAGCCAAGACTCCTTGCCCAACATGGGAAGAAGTTGCTGTAGGGTCAACATTTTGAATTTTGGCACAATGAGATAAGTGTTCAGTGCGGACAAGTCGAGAATAGGCCTCCATTGGTGTTCTTTTCTTGGTACAAGGAATAGTCTGGAGTAAAATCCTTGGCCTTGTTCTGTGCATGGTACCCTTTCTATAGCTTTCATCTGAAGTAAATTGCTGATTTGTCTTAAAGCCTCTGCCTTCTGGTTTGGTGGAAGGTTTGGCATTCCACTTCTTTTTGGCAAAGTGTGGAAGTGAAACCTGTATCCCTTGTCTATTATTTGCAAAGTCCATGTATCCCTTGTAATGCAATGCCAGTTTTTTGAGAATAAAGCCAGCTTTCCGCCCAAGGGTGCTTCCAGTTGATCCCTGGTAGGCGGAATCAGAGTCAAGTCATTGGGTCTGTCCTGTAGTAATGGTTGTAGTTGTAGCTGTTGCACTACTCCTCTGGTTGGCAGGCTGCCACTGACAGCCTCTGTAGGGGCCCTTTGATTGACCTATGCCTCTAGGGAGCCTGTTCCTGCCTCTCTGTGCTCTGGACGAGTCTGGAAAGGACCAATTCTTTGTAGGCCAATTTCTGCTGAACCTCGGTGGTTGAACTTGCAGGAAATCTTTAACTGTTTGCACAGATTTTGCTTTTTCTTCAACCTTTTTGAGAATCTCCTGTGCAGGGGAGCCAAATAAATTTTGTTTCTCCACTGGAGCATCGAGGAGTTTAGCTTTGACATGGTCTGGCAAAGATTGCTCCTTCAGCCAGGCATGCCTACGAATAACTGCCCCAGTCATAGCTGATCTAAATGAAGCCTCCAGTGCATCATAGCCATATTTTAAAAAATGATTACTAACCTGTTATGAGTTATGAACCAAATCCTGAAGGGATTTACGGTCTAAGGGTTCTGGAGAAGAAAGTTTCTTATTCAGTTGATCTAACAAAAATTCTTGGTACTGTATCAAATGGAATTGACAGTTTAATGCCCTGGCAGAAAGAGTAGCAGATGTATAAACCTTTTTTCCCCATCTCTCTAAAGCTCTAGACTCCCTTTCAGAGGGTAGGGGATTTTTGGCAGTAGTGGCTGCAACCCCTTTAGGGCCCTGAGAAATAGTTTCTGGGTCTGCAGCATGGGCTTTATACAGATGGAAATGAGAATCCGGGACCCTGTAATATCTGTCAGGTTTGGCAGGGGATGGAGGAAGAGAATCAGGGGCTGTACTGACATCATTGAACACATCATCAATTACATGTAGAACAGGAGGTATAGCTAAGGGCCTATGCTGAGGCAAATGCAAAAAGGTCCTTAATCTTTTTCTAGAATCAGAGAAATCCTGACCTTGCCATTGAAAGTGTTCTCTCATGGAGTGTAAAGTCTCCCCAAAGGAAAATTCTTCAGGAGGGGAGGCCGAAGGGATATATTCCTCTGCATCTGAATCCTCATAAGGCGAGTAAGCCCCTTCCTGGTGGTCTGACAAATCAGATCCATCCGTGGAGTAATCTGAGGAGTGAGGCTCAGAGGGGTCAGTCCTGGGCCTTTTGTCTGGAGGAGGTTGAGAGGCCCTGTCTGGGTGAGGTTGTGAACCCCTAATTAAGGAGATAAGGTCCTCAGCAAGGCTGAGGATCTGAGAGCTAAAGGAAGGCCTCTGGGATGTAGATTTGGCAGGTAAAGCTTTTGAAAGTTTGGCAGCTTTAGCCCTGGAGAAGGCCTTAATAGACATAGAAGCTGGGGGCCTAGCTGCCCCACGTGCAGGGGTAGAAATGTCCAAAGGTATGGTGTCGGACAATTCCTGAACACTAGCTTCGGTAGGGAGTTCTTTAGCCGACTCAGCCGGGGCCTCTCTGGCCTCAGTGGACGGAAGTATGGTTTCGGGAATAGGAATCACCGCGGACTCGGTTTCGGCCGAAACCGAGACACTCGTGGTAGGCCTAGCCGAGGTTTCAGCCGAAACCGCGGGCCACGAGTGTCGGTCCTTTTCCTTGCGTTTTTTGACCATATGCGAAGTCTGAGTCTCCGACGGCATTTTATAAGCAAAAGCGGCTCCAAAGAATTCCTCTGCAAACTCCGACCGACGTCTAAGAGTTTGTCGGTTGAAGGAGGCACAGGCTAAACAAGCTGATACGTCGTGGTCTGGGCCTAAGCAAGGAAGGCAGTAAGAATGGAAATCCTTATGAGGTATTTGTTTCCCACAAGTTAAACAATTATTTACTTTGTCTGACATCGGCTGGGGCAAGAAAGAGTCCCCAACGGGGTACTTAGCTTTTTTCGAAGTCTTCGGTAGCTGAAATCTCTGGATCTGACTGACCGGCACTTGCGAACAGCTTCTGCTTCGGGCACCGCGCGGCAAGAAAGACTGAGGAAAATGGCGTCGGCTGATGCTTTTATACCCCAGACGCTCTGACGTCGGGGAAAGTGCGACATCAGCCGAGGCCAGACCCAGACTTTGGAATCCGGCCGACCGAAGGGCTGCCTGAGGCAGGACAACCCATATGTTATGACTGCAGATGCATCCTTGAAAAACATCTTAGCAAACCAAATCTTAAAACACTCATTTTCTTTTTTTTTTTGGCAACTAATGCAAACAACTTTAAAGTAAGACAAGATACAATGGTATGAACTGTGAAACTAAACAATGAGTGACCTACACAGTTAGTATTTTGTTTTGTGTGTGTGTGTGTGTATGTGCGCGCGCGTGCGTGTGTGTGTATAATTTTTTTCTGCGGTTTTTAATCAGCAAAAAGTACAGTTTTGTACCTACCATAAATGTAGATGTTCGAGGATCCCCATTGCTGCAGTCCTTACTATTGGGTATAGTCCGCGTCCAGTTGGCCCGAATACCAGAGTATAAGGCTGACGTCGGTCAGGGCGCATTAGACTGACGTCAGTACGTCAGGGTACTAATGCGCATGACCGACGTCATATCCTCAGTCTTTTCTTGCCCCAGATGTCAGAAGACCCTAAAAAGACAAGGCCCAAAATACCTGCACCAAAAATATGTACAATATATACAAGAATATATACAAAAATATAAGTAACCTCACCTACACAACCACCCCTAAACACAGAGGGGAAGGAGGGAGGGTAAATTGGACTGCAGCAATGGGGATCCTCGAACATCTACATTTATGGTAGGTACAAAACTGTACTATGTTCTTCGTCCCCCATTGCTGCAGTCCTTACTATTGGGTAGAATCCCAAAGCAGAGGTAAGGGAGGCTGGCAAATCATAAAGAAGCAGGAGCTGACAACATGCCTTGCAAGACAGCTGTGGCAAAACCAGCCCTAGACTTAGAGTAGATAGGAAGGTGATAATGCTTAGAGAAAGTATGCACTGAACTCCAAGTAGCTGCTTCCAAAATATCCTTAGTTGCCACCCCCCTTAGAAATGCAGTTGAAGTGGCAGTAGCCCTAGTGGAATGAGGCCTAATCCCAGCTGGAATCTCCTTGCCATGATGGGAATAACAAAATGCAATGCAAAAGCCAATCCACCTAGAAATAGTTTGTTTTGACACAGGCTTACCCTGTGAACTCAAAGCAAAAGAAACAAACAACTGCTGAGACTGCCTGAAATCCTTAGTCCTGCTTAAATAATAACGCAATTGCCTGTGTACATCTAAAGTGTGCAAAATCTTTTCCCCTTTATTTTGGGGGTCTGCATAAAAAGTAGGCAAATGAATAGTTTGGTTTAAAGCCAGACTAGAAACCACCTTAGGCATAAAGGAAGGATTAGTACGTAATGATACCCTATCCTTATGGAAAATCAAAATGGCTCTACTGCCATAAGGGCCTGCAACTCAGACACCCTTCTTGCAGAAGTAATAGCCAACAGAAAAGCAGTCTTCCATGACAAGTATTTCAATTCAGCAGTAGCCGCAGGCTCAAAAGGTTGTAGAGTAAGTTTTTCCAACACAAAATTGAGATCCCAAGCAGGAGTAGGAGCTGTACGTGGGGGTCTTATATTCTTTGCCCCTCTAAGAAACTGCTTGAACAAAGGATGCGAAAACAATGGTGGGTCACAATCATAGTGAGCTGAAATTGCTGCAGCATGAATCTTAATGGAAGAAAAGGACAAACCTTTGTCCAATAACTCAGTAAGATATTGAAGAGCCACACTCAAATTAGGCTCAGAAACCTGCAAATTCTTTGCTGTACTCCAAAATAAAAATCTCTTCCATTTTTCTGCGTACACTTTCCTTGTACTAGGTCTTCTAGCTTCCATAATCACATTTAGAACTTGTTGAGGAAGTTGAGACCTGCTGTGTTTCAACACAGAATATGCCAGGCTGTTAGATGAAGAGAGTGAAGCTTGACATTGAGCAGATGACCATCCTTCTGAGATAACAGATGAGGAATCAGAGGTAAAGGCCATGGAGGCTTCCTTACCAGACTCCGTAGTAGTGGGTACCAGTGTTGCCGAGGCCAATCTGGAGCTATCAAAATCATCCTTGGCCTGTCTTGTCTGACCTTTAATAGTACCTTTGGAAGAAGAGGCAGAGGAGGAAAGGCATACACATGAAGGTTTTTCCAACTGAAAGACAGAGCATCCACTTTCCAAGCTGTGTGATGAAACCCCTTTGTGCAATACTGTGGCAGCTGGTGGTTTAGTGGAGAAGCGAACAGATCTATGTCTGGAGTTCCCCATGACACTGTCAATTTTTGAAATACATGAAGATCCAGTTTCCACTCGTGGGGATCCATGATTTGTCTGCTTAACACATCTGCTAAGGAGTTCTGTGCTCCGGCAGAAACCTTGCCTGAAGAGTTAGTTGCAAGCTTAGCGCAATCTCCCATAAAATCATTGCTTGCCTGCATAGCGGATAAGAATGTGTTCCCCCTTGCTTGTTGATGTACCACATGACAGTTGTGTTGTCTGTTAGAATCAACACCTGCCCTGGAAGAAGTAACTCCTTGAAAGCCATTAATGCAAACTGGACTGCTAACATCTCCTTCATGTTGATATGTAGATGCTGTAGTCTGGCAGGCCACTTGTCTTGTATCCACTTTCCATTTAGATGAGCTCCCCAAGCAATGTCCGAGGCATCTGTCGTTAAAATCTGACTCGCCTCTGGCCGGGTCACAGAGAGTCCCTTGTTTAGGTGACATTCCTGAGCCCACCACAGAAATTCTTTTTGAAGGCAAGGTATTATTTGAATGACAGTGTCCAAATCCTGGCAGTGCTGTGTCCATACGTTTTGAGATACCATTGTAACTTCCTCATATGCAGTTTGGCATTGGGAAGCACCAGAATACAAGATGCCATGAACCCTAATGCTTGAAGGACTGTCCTTGCAGTCGGCACGGACTGATGAGATAGTTGATGGAAGTAAAGTGACAGACTCTTTTGTTTGTCCGGGGTTAAAAAGGCCATCTGGGCTGCTGTATTCAGTCTCACACCCAGAAAGCACATGTCTTGAGAGGGTACTAGACTGGACTTTATTTCGTTCACAGAATACCCTAGGCATCTTAGCACTGCTATAACATATTCCAGATGCTGTAGAAGGTCTTCCTTTTCTTGAGCCAGAATCAGGCAGTCGTCCAAGTAAGGATAGATTTGAATTCCTTGAAGTCTGAAGTAAGCTATCACTGGAGCCAGAACCTTTGTGAATACTCTGGGCGCAGTAGATAAGCCAAAGGGCAATGCAGAGAACTGATAATGAGAATTTCCAGCTCGAAACCGCAGATACTTCCTGCAACTTAGTCTTATAGGCACATGAAGGTAAGCTTCCTTGAGATCTAAAGTTACCATCCAGTGATCTTTGCCCAGCAGAGGTAAAAGCTGTTGTAATGTCAACATCTTGAACTTGGGAATGTCCAGAAAAGTGTTGAGGAGAGATAAATCCAAAATTGGTCTCCACGTGTTCCCCTTCTTTGGTACTAGGAACAGGCGAGAATAAAATCCTAGGCCCCTTTCTGATACAGGGACTGGCTGAATGGCCCCCATCTGGAGTAACTGAGAAACTTGCTTGTGAGCCTCCTTTCTTTGTGGAGGAGGAACGTCTGGCATGCCTTTGAAAGGGGGCATTGTAAGGAAATAAAATCTGTAACCGTGGTGAATGATATCCAACACCCATTTGTCTTGAGTAATTAAATCCCAATTTTCTTTGAAGAGAGACAGTCTTCCTCCCAAAGGAGCTGCCAGACGAGAATCTACTGGCAGCTGAAAAGACAGGTCATTGGGTCTGCTTACGAAAGGACTGACCCCTGCCCTCACCGGAAGTCTGAGCAGGGGAACTCCCTGTTCTAGGCCGAAAAGAACCTTGAGCCCTGCCCCTACCACGTCTAGACCTACCCCTAGACTGGGAATCATAAGCAGGATATGTCCACCCCTTAGCAGGCCAATTTCTACTAAACTTCGGAGGCTGCACCTGCAAAAAATCCTTAACAGTTTGCATAGACTTAGCTTTGTCCTCCATTTTCTTTAAAACTGCTTCCACAGGCGATCCAAACAACACATCAGACTGTAAAGGAGCATCCAAAATCCTTGTCTTAACATGCTCAGCTAAATTCTGATCCTTCAACCAGGCATGCCTGCGAAGAACAGAACTAGTAGCAGCCACCCTCGAGGAGGCCTGTACAGCATCAAAACCACACTGCAAAGAATGCTTACCCACTTGTTCAGACACATGAACCAAATCCAGCAACTCTTTACACTCAATACCTTCCGCCAAAGCATCCACCTTAGATTTTAATTGCGAAAGGAGATAATTCTGATATTTTAGCATGTGGAACTGACAATTCAACGCTCTCATGGCTAGAGTGGAAGAAGTATACACTTTCTTTCCCCACCGATCCAAAGCCCTTGCCTCTTTATCAGCGGGAACAGGATTTTTAACCACAGAAGCCTTAACACCTTTAGGCCCTTGAGAAATAGTTTCTGGGTCCGCCCTAGGACTCTTAAACAAATACTTATGAGCTTCGGGCACCCTATAATACCTATCAGGCTTAACAGGAGCAGGAGGCAAAGAGTCAGGGTTCAGGGAAGCCTCTGCAAAAACATCTTCCACCACATTCAACACAGGAGGAATAGCTAAGGGCCTATGCTGGGGTAAAAACAAGAATTCCCTAAGCCTTTTCCTGGAATCAGAGTAATCCTGGCCTTCCCATTTAAAGTGCTCCCTCATGGAATGCAGAGTCTCTGAAAATGAGAAATCCTCAGGAGGAGAAGCTGTAGGAGTGGAATCATCCACATCAGAATCAGAATAAGTAGGATACTCCTGCAAGTCTTTCCCAGAAGACTCTGAAGCCTCTGAACACTGTTCAAAACTATCAAACTCGGTTCCACCCTAGGCCTCTTATCAGGCGGGGCATAGAACCTCTAATCAAAGTAATCAAATCTTCTGCCATTTTAAGCATATGTTTCTTAGGTACAGAACCCGAAATGCTAGGAGAAGCCCCCACTGAAACTGAAGTAGGCCTACCTCTCAAAGAAGTTTTGGCAACAGAAGGAGAGGTTCTAACTACCTTGGGAAGAGAGGGAAGAACAGTTACCTGAGAAGCCCCCTCAGCCTGGCCTACCTCCTGAGAAGGCACATCCTGTAACAGTAAAGTTTCTGCCTGAGACTCCATGGAAACTCCTGGCAAAACCTCTGGCTCCACTGAGCCTTCTAAAGAACCGGCATCCGGGACTGCCGGTTCATCAACCCTAGGCTTCGCTGTTTTGTCCTTGCGCTTCTTGGACGAAGCGGGCGTCGGAGCATCCGACGGCATTTTATAATTACAACGCTTCCCAAACACTAACCTGGCACAGTCTAACCTCCTCTTAATAGTGCGTTTGTTAAACCTAGCACAAGAGCGGCAACCAACAACGTCGTGCTCAGGCCCTAAACAAGGTATACACAAGGTATGATAATCCCTATGAGGTATCTGTTTCCCACAAGAAATACAGTTATTCACTTTTTCTGACATCCGGTTAAATACTGAGGCAAGAAAAACCAAAATGTTCCCCAGCGGGTACTTAGCCAACTCTGTTTCGGTCTGAAACTCCGGTTTCGGAAATATTTCAGAACGCCAACCTGCACTCGCAAAACTGCTTCTGCATCGGACCATGCGGCAAAAAAGACTGAGGATATGACGTCGGTCATGCGCATTAGTACCCTGACGTACTGACGTCAGTCTAATGCGCCCTGACCGACGTCAGCCTTATACTCTGGTATTCGGGCCGACTGGACGCGGACTATACCCAATAGTAAGGACTGCAGCAATGGGGGACGAAGAACATCATGACAATTATAACTGTAGACTTTGTTAACAAGAGTATATAACAAAATATAAGTGTAAAGCAAAATTTTAATTGCATTTATTGTTATCCAGTACCTCTTCAGCATAAACATTCTGCATGAAACTGAGAAATATACTGTATACATGTACCATGACTGCTGCTGCAAAGAAGAAATAGCAAAATGTGCCAAAGTATTAAAATAAATAAATGTGAATAAATATGAAACAAAAGCAGGTAACAGGGCAGTATAAACATAAAAGTTGTTGAGCTCTCAACTTGCTAAAAAAATGAGGGGTGTTTTTTTACATTGGCCTATTAGTTTACTTTACAAACCGAGCAACTTGTAAATATGTTTTGCCCTTGTTTTTTTACTCTGCAGATGTGCAGTCCAATTTTGAGTAGCCATTTGCAATTTTTAAGTCTGCATGATCTAGCAGCTCAGGAGTTCAGATAAAGAATTGCAGGTCTGTCATGTGATGATCAGTGCGCAAAACAATTATGGGGCAACTACCCAGAATATCAGCACTATGCTCATTTGCTGGGGAGGGGCAGGATGTCTAGGAAGGTACACAAAAGGATGACAGTGTATACTCTGCACTTCCATAGGACTGAGGTGCTTGGTAGGAATGACCATTTAAGCAGCAGGGAAAACTGCAATGTGTCGTTCAGCACCCTGTACCTCCAAGGGGCCAGCTAGGTACCCACGGGAAGTGATGACTGACACTGAAGGCTGCTAATCAAAGTGGCACAGTAGAAAATCGTCTTACCGCTAAGAGGAGATAGTTTTTTTTTTTAATTTGGGAAATGCTAGTGTAACTATGTGAATGTCCTACAAATATAACTCTAATATATAAAATGATCATTCACATTCCACTAGAGGTACGGGCATCTAAACAGGAAACTCAGGCTGGCAATCAGGATCTGATCAGGAAATGGGAAAAATGATGACCTCCCATAAGCAGAAATCATACCCATCTAGTAAGCAGGCCCTATGTATAAAAACTGGAGCCAAGTCTTTCTGACTGAGGACATGATACTTTCTTAAACAATGTTGTAGTTAAAAATAAGGTTTTGTCTGTTAACTGAAAGGATTTTTTAAGATGTTTCCTGATACGATGTGATGGCCTTATACAAAAAAAAGAGGTAATGTTTAAATTCATCAGATATGTATAGTGACGACTGAATAATTACACTTGAAAAAGAATAGTAAAATTAGTATGTGAGGTACCAGCATCTAGGCTTGAAACACTTTGTTGCATTTATTTTAAAGTGTTGTTAACTAAAAACCAGTGCTTAGCTCCAAGATTCGGCAGAATACAACACTCAACTATAGACTGTAAATGCATGGAATATATACACAGTAACCTGTAGGGTGAAGCAAATACTACACACCCAGTGGAATACCATCAGGCCCATAATTGAGTACAATGCCCCTTTTGGGATGTACCTTATCAGACACCTGCAGCAACTGGAAAGACCCCAAAAGTACCTCAGCAAGAGGATCAAAGGGCTCAAACAGATGCCATATGATGCCCGGTTAAAGAAACTCCAGCTCTACTCAGTGGCATACCACCTGCTCAGAGGCGATCTGTGCCTGACGTATAAATCCATGTCCAACCCGGAGTTAATAGGCATGCTGCACCTCAGAAAATCCAAATCCCATCGAGCTACGCGCTCGACAGACTTGAACCTTTTCTGGTTTTTCATAAGGATATAGTGTCCCTTGGTCACTGAACTGTCTTTGAATCAGTCTTTAAACCTTGCAGCATTGTTTTCTAACACCCCAAATAAAGGTGTTGGATGTCCACAGGTAACTAAGACTTTACTTAGAGACAACTAAAGAAATAATATAATCTGAACGGTTATTCATTTTCTTTGAGTGTAAAAAGCAACATTTTATTGCAGTCAAAAAGCATTTCTAGATGAATATCCTTTGCCATAGTAAATCTCTACCGGGTAATGTCAAAGCTCACTCTACAACAGCTGCTATTTTGTTCTGGTGTTTTTTGTTCTTAAAGTGCTTGATTCCAAATCCATACTAGGAAAAGTCTCTATGTCTTCCATACGCAATCTTTACTAAGCATTACAAGATTAATGCCTTCTCCAGAGCCAGGACTAGATCTACCAGATTCTTACTTAAAGGATTACTGGGTTCCAGCACTGTACCACTTCCGCCTCCCAGTCTATCTATAAGCTTTGGGAATCACCCTATCTGTCATCATTGCTGTAATGGTGATTTAATGATAAACATAGTACAGTTGTGAAAGAACTTACCATAGCATTAGATGTTTGAATAGATTCCTGTTGCAGTATATGCACCCTCCATCCCCCTGTTTTGATTTTATTTCCATTGGTTGAGGCGGAATCCTTTTTTACATTCTTCCCCTCTGCTTACTACCCGAGTTCTTCATCTGCTTAGTAAGCCTCAGTATCCTATGGAACAAGATGTCTCAGATGATTTTCACACTCATTCCTCCCTTATGTACCAGCATGCAGACCTCACACTTAGATCTAAGAGCAGACATATGACACATCAGGAATGTGTGCCTAGGCTTTGGCATACTGGCTGCATGTGCTGTATCCTTGGAAGGAAGCATCCCATCTGTAAGTACTACTGCAAAAGTGAAGCATCCCATCTGTAAGTACTACTGCAAAAGTGATCCGTTTAAACATCTACTGCTATGTAAGTTATTACACAGCTCTACGTTCTGCTTGAAAAACACCATCACACATATACATGAATTCTACAGTAGTGCATGCCTACATGCCTACTATTAAATGTAAAAAGGTTTCCCAGACAGTCCTGACCATCAAGCCTCTATCTACTCTACTTGAGCCATTTGCTCCAATATTTACCCACCCAGGCTTTATCTTTCTCTGCCAAACAAGGGGCCACTTCTTCCACATTATGGTAACCCCATGTGCTGCTCAGGCTGGGGAGGGGGGATCAGCTGATTGCCTATAGGTTGTCATTCCTGTGAGGCTGATATATTTTTGCTTTTGGACTTATCCCATTACCTGATGGCTGACATGCCTAGCTTGATATACAGTGCAAGTTTGTGCTTTTGCATATGTGCTCCCGGGTCTATGTCACTTCATCAAAACCCAACTTCAGGGAACGGACGTTCATCGAACGTTCACATCAGCGAATGTGTTTCCCAGGGAACTGGGTTCGTAGCCCAACATACAGAGTGACACACACACACACACACACACACACACACACACACACACACTGCTTTATATCAAACCCACCCCCCCCCAGTGTGGGGGGCAGCAACCACCACACCCCCCACTTATATATACCAACTCTGAGAGCACACTACAGTGGGGAAAAGGGGCAAATTTCCATATGTTGGCCAACTAACTCACTTCCCTGGGGAACGTTCACTGATGTGAATGTTCAACGAATGGCAGTTCGCTGATTTGTGTTCAATGAACAGCTGTTCGCTGAAGATGGGTTTCAACAAACTGATATAGACCCGTGCTCCCATACCTACTTCATATGTGCAAACTTGGCTAATGTTGAGTTTCATCCCTGAGCCACAACATGCATGCATGTATAATACATGCCTTGTTACAAGGGGCTATCAGAATTGCAGTGATCTGGACTGTCCGCATTGGTCACTCAATATACTCCTCCCTCAGCTACCACCTCTGTATCCTAAGCCACTATTTGAACCTGGCTTGTTTGGGTTGTAGGGAGGGATATAATCACCTAATGCATGGAGGTGGCCTATCTAAAGCAATATATTTCTGAGTATACAACCAGATAAGAAACAAAATCCTGGAAATAAATCACGGGAGAGTGTGTGTGTGTGTGTGTGTGTGTGTGTGTGTGTGTGTGTGTGTGTGTGTGTGTGTGTGTGGAGAGGAGACACTGGACCCCAAGAAGGATCACATTTAGTTATTGCATTTATTACTGGGATAGTCTGACTGGGGACAAAATTGTATCTTTTCAGCTGAGACCAAGGGAGAAAAGCTCTACAGTAGTTAAAAGCTAGACAAATAAAAGACAGGTATTTCTAACAGGACTTGAATGCACAAATGCATGTGGATAAAACTTTCTCAGATGATACAAGAATGACATTTGGTCTTGATAAATGTGGTTAAACCAGGAAAGGTGCAGTACCAAGAGAATACCAATCTGGGACAGGACAGGGCTTGGATAAAAAAGGAACCTGAACAGGAAGAAGTGTATAAATATTTGGGAATTGATGAAGGACTGGAAGTAAAACATGAACAAATATGAATAAAACTCAGTAAAGAATACTTCAGAAGACTAAAACTAATACTGAAAACAGCCTTAATCTAGGAATAAAATCCAAGCTATAAAACAATTTGCTCTTCCTGTTCTAATTTACAGTTTTGATTTGACTGACTGCCCAAAAAGGTATTGGATCAGATGGGCAGAAAAACAGGAAAAATACTTCACGCCTATCAAATGATATAAAAATCAGAGTTTATCAAGATTATATATTCCACACTCTGAAGGAGGGATGGGCCTCCTTGAAATTGATTGCATGTATGGAACAACAGTTGTGGGACTGCATACATATCCTTTGACCTCATAAACTAACTGAGCTATCAAGAGAGGCTGGAAGTTCTCTCTCTCTTTATTCAGAGTCTTACAGACTTTTGAGGGGAATTCTCCGTTTTGCTTACTGCCACATTAGAGATTGTCCTAGGCCTTCTGTATCTCCACAAGTCTCATGGCTCTGCCAGAACTGTGATCCAAATATTCATTAACAGATAAATAAAACATGGTGGAGCAACAGGTTCATAACCAAGCACCACCCTAATTTCTGTAAAAAACTTCATATGGATGTTAAGCAGTGTAATGCACTTTCTTCCATTAAACATAGCTTAGATAACTGGATAGGTATCTTGCTCAAAGCGAAAGGAGGTGTAGCCCAAAGGTCAGTACTGGCAAGACTTAAATGCTCATAAGACCTGAGAACCTTGGAATATCTATAAATCCATGAATTTATATGAACTGCTACATGGAAACCATTCCTGAAACTTGTTAGACATAGTAACAGAAACATGAGATGTGGCAAACAATCCCTTTTAATAGTGTTATACAGTATTTTATAGGCCTGAAGGCAGATTAATTACTGTAATACCTAAAGTAAAAGAACATAAGGAGAGAGGGCCGGAGACATAAAGAGCATATAATAAAACTGCTTGTTTTAGAGAATTCAAACCAGGGGATAAAATACTTGTGTTAGCATCGACTGCTGAAACTCAGTTCCTCCGAAAGTGTCAGGGACCTTTTCAAATCATAGGGTGAGACAACCAAGGAAAAGGAAATCAGAACACATAAATGTTCTGAAAATCTTGGCAGAAACTGCAGTTTCTGTAATAAGTATGTTTGCAGAAGAAGTTACGGCCCATATAACATATCCTGAAGTCAAAACAGGTAAGAAATTATCAATGTATCAGAAACAAGAGGTAAGGAATTTTTACTCCATTGTAAAGACACTTTGAGTGGCCTATCTGAACTAGCTAACTCAACAGAACACAGAAATCATGCCTAGTGAGAAAGTAAATCTAAAACCACATGGAGCACCAGAAACCTGATGTCAAGCAGTTAAGGAAGAGAGACAAAACATGCTCAAACTTGAGGTCACTGAAGAAACACAATATGCATGGAATGATCTCACCTGTACTGGCCCCAGGCCTGATGGGCCTGTGAAGTGTCGCAATGACGTCAGAAAATTAAATTGTAGATCTAACTTTGATTCATATCCATGCCCTGGGTGAGCTGATTGAAAAGCTCGTCAATGCAAGGTTTCTGACCACTTTGGGTCTCACTAAAGGGTACTGGCAAATTTCACTAGCCCCAGAAGTGAAGATAGAACTAGCATATTCCACACCATATGAATGCTTCCATTATTGAGTTCTGCCTTTTGGTCTCTGTAGAGCACCTGCAACATTCCAGACACTGAAGGACAACACTGTTAGATGCCCCCCCCCCCATACCAGATATGCAGCCCGCCTGGATGATGTAGTAATACTTGCTGAAGCCTTAGAAAGCCACCTCCTTAAATTCAAGCCATTTTAGATTTCCTGCATTAAGCTAAGTTGACTGCTAAACTAGTTAAGTGCAAGTTAGGCATGGCAGAAGTCCACTACATGGGCTATGCAATAAGCTAAAGAATGTATTGTTAAACCACATGCTGAAAAAGTTGAAGCAGTGTATAACTGGCACATACCAACTGCAAAAAATGTATTTATTTATTTATTTATATTTGTTGACCGGGAGTGTCCAACTGGACATAGGTCCATTTTCAGCGGAGGCCCGGGGAGAAAAACAGACAGTAGTTACATTGGATTACACAGGAATTAATAATTTACATAGCAATTACTTACAACATATTTACAGATGAAGAACATAGTACATCAGTAGACAACTAGAATCTATCTGTGAAGTACATAACAGACATTAACAAATGTTACAATAAGAAGTTCCTGCTGTATAATAAGTACTAAGCTTATGAGCATCTTAGCTTGCTATAATCAAGGTAGTTAGTGGAGTGGAAAGAAAGGTATTGGTTGGATGGGGTGGGTGATATTAGAGTGGGAGTTGCAAGGGCACAGCCAGCATGATTTTAGGTGTGCTTTTAGTAAAATTTTGAAGTGGGTGCATGATGGTATGGAGGTAATTGTGGGTGGGAGGGAGTTCCATAATTTGGCTATGGCGCAAGAGAATAGTGCTTCACAAGCAGAGTTATTGGCTTTAGTGATCTGCAAGTGATTTTTGTTGCTGGATCTTAGTGGTCTGGTGGTGCGATAGGGTTGGAGTAGATTCTGAAGGGATGGGACATTTAAAAAAAAATTAAAGAAAAAAAAAAAGATTAAAGCTCTTTTAGGCCTTGTTAGCTATTATCATAAATGTGTTGCTTCTTTTCCTGCCATTTCTTTCCCCCTGACTGATCTGACCAAGGGCAAGGCTCCTTTGAAAATTAAATAAACAGTTGAAGCGGAAGAAAGCTTTAGGCAACTGACAGAAGATCTGTGTTCAGAACTTGTACTAGTAGTTCCAGACTTTTCCAAGCAGATTTAGAGTACACAGATGTCTCTGAAGTTGGCAAAGACACAGGCATAATCTTATCTCAGGTTATAGATGGTGATGAGCATCCCATCTGTTACAGAAGTAGAAAACTCAGTAATGCTTTGAGAGATTAAACTACAGAAGGACAGAATGCCTTGCTATAAAATGAGCCCTTAGCACCCTAAGTAATACATGTTGGGTACGGAATTTGTGTTAATCACTAATGCTGACTCTACAACCCCTAATTATGCAGTAGGCTTTGACTGTCCAGCCTTATAGTTTTAAAATCCAACATAATCTAGTCCATAGTTACTTGAATGTGAATGGGTTCCTTCTTGCTTTGGCGGGGAATGCATGCAACATAGTGGCATCAGAGTTGGGAAAATGTACTGATCGTCTGTAATGTTGTAAATAGGTTTATACTAGGCTAATGACCACCAGAGTCTTTAGAAGACTAGCCATGCAACCCAACCCAGCTTTATCCTAGGGTTCCTTGGATGCCTATATGGTGGGGTACATTAGTAAGGAGGTAGCTGAGGGTGATGTGTGTGGGTATGTATATAGCCCTTTAAAAAACGTATTCTAATTTATATTTATTTCACGACATACTATTGCTGTATATTCTCCACTAATGTACTCATGCCAATTGTATTTGCTTTATGTTATGTGCGTGTTATTGTATCTATTGTATGTTTTCTTTTTCTTGTTACCTGTGGAGCGTTTCTCCCTGGGCCTCCACTGAAAATGGGCTCTTTGGCCCTGTACACTATCCTGGTAAACAAATGCAAATAAATAAATAAATGTTAGCTGGGATTAATTTACTTATCGTCAACCTCTGTCCATCGGAAACACAGGGGCCAGGCAAGGGGTGAATTTAGGATTTCCTATCCAATGATTAAGGGTTCTTTTCAACAGGGTCAGAGATGAACTCCGCTTCATGTAGATCGGAAGCTTATTCCACAGAGAGGGAATCCTTTGAGAGAAACATCAGTTCCTCCAGCAGGCACTGTTTATGTTGCAGACACATTTCAGGTCTTTGGATCTAGTGTTTCTAGTGTTGTTTGTCTTGTGGATATGAGATCCATCAGATCTTGATTTGAAGATGACTTATATGCCTCTCAGTAACTTGTAGGAGGCTGAGTACAGAGATCTGTGTAGGACAGGATAGTCATACCCTGCATTCTCCTGGTGAGGAACCTTTGAAGGCATTCCAACTGGTGCAAGTGCCTGGCTAAGTATATGCCAGAAGGGTCATTCTACTCAATGATGGGTCTGTTAAGGGCTGAGCAGAGTGGAACTATTACTTTGATGCCATGCCTTGGTTTATAAATTGGGTGACCTATAATGATTTTCTTCCTATCTTAGCTACGTGTTGGTTGAATACCCGATTACTGTCTAAATATGCTCTCAGATCCTAACTACTGGGTCAACTCACAGAAGTGTTTTATCAATAAAGTAATTAGCTTGGGTGGATGCTTTTCCAAAGGGCATTATAATGCATTTCTTTAGATTGAGTTTTAATCTGCGTCTTTCACTCCAGTCATTTGTTTGTGTTAGACCCTTGTATAGAATGTTGGTGTTGTGAGGGTCATCTGTGAACCTAATGAGCAAGAGGCCTTTGACATTAGACTTGACTTCTTAGAAGTAGATGCCAAACAGGGGCAGGCCCAACACAGAGCCCTGGCATACTCGACTGATAACTGGTCTCATGGTGGAGGTAGTCTCACAGATCCAGACTTCTTGGGTCCTATCTGTGACCAAGTCAGAAATCCAGCAAGTTACTTAGGAATTTATGGCTAATTCTGATGCTTTATGTAACATTTTCCTCTTATCCATAGCCATGATGACCCTCTCAAAGAAGTCTACCAGTTTAAGTAGGCAAGACTTTCCCTTAACAAAGCTAAACTGGGATGGGTCCAGTATCTGTAGGCTGCCAATGTCCTTGCTGATCATTTCCATGATAATTCATTCCATGGCTTTGCATATTAGTCTTGTCATACTGATGGATCTGTAGTTCCCTGGGTCAGTTAATGGTCCACCCTTATAAACAGGGATGACCGTTGCAGCCCTCCATTCACCTGGCACATAACCTGTTTTGAGGCTGCAGTTGTAGAGTGCCGCAAGTGTTCCTGCTAAGTCATGTTTTAGTCTATTTATAAAGTAAATGGGGACTAACCAGGGTTGCCAGACATCCCTATTTGAGCGGGACTGTCCCAGGATCAGCAGCCCAATCCTAAGTCCCGCACTGCTGGTTAAAATCCCAGTGAAACAGCTTCCGCTTTGTTTTTTTTTTAATTGGCAAGTATGCTGATATACGAACTAATCAAAAAAAAAATCACAAAATGGAGCTACTTCTGTTTAATGTGGAACTGCCTGATAT
Organism: Protopterus annectens; assembly: GCF_019279795.1. Taxonomy (NCBI): domain Eukaryota; kingdom Metazoa; phylum Chordata; order Ceratodontiformes; family Protopteridae; genus Protopterus; species Protopterus annectens. Next base: position 115,795,816 of record NC_056743.1, read on the forward strand.
TCCACATTGAACAGCAGCAAGTTCACTGTGCAATGTTTTGATTGGATTGTATACCGACATACGGGCCAATCAAAAATCGCTAAACATGGAGTTATTTGTGTTTAATGCGGAACTGCGATGTTCCGCATTAAAGACTTTTTTTTTGGACTTCACTTAGTGTGAAAGACCTTTTTTTTTTTTTGTCTCTACCCCATCAGAAATCTGGCAACCCTGGGACTAACATACAGTAGCACCTAGTGTTGCCTTCACCAGAGGGTACTTCATGGAAGAAAAATCCAGAGCAGGCAGGCAAACCAGAAAGAGGCAGATCTCCACAATAGTCAATACTAAGTAGTTGCCAGCAGTATGTATGTATATATCATGGATAATATCTCCTGATGGAATGAGATCACTTGACGTCTGGGTCAAGAAAGGGTTTTGAAGAGCAGTCTCTGGGAAATTATGCAGGAATGAGAAGGGCAGTCTGAATGGCATCTTCATTTGGAAGAAGAATTGAGAACAAACAGAGAATTTACCATTATGTGTTAGTCCTGTACCGACAGACAAGTCCCACATGGGGTGAGTATTACAAATATTCAGAAAAACTGCCTGTTGTAAGAGTGGATTTGTTACAGTGCAGGTGCATTGAAAATACGCTATCAGCCTCACCTCTATATGCTGATTATCTATTACCTAAGGTACTGTTTAAGATTTTGTTGCAAGGATACATAAACAGGCACTTGCTATGGTTAGGCTTGAGTTAACAAATGTACTTGATCCTTGGACTAAAGAATTAAACCAGGCTTTGGTTTCCTTCCATTTGACTGTGCTGTTCCTCAAAACTGCATTTATGTTGGCTGAATGAAGCACCTTTTTAGTTCACATTTGTTAAAAGAAAAAAAAAAAGATGTGCAGACAAACACACACACATACAGACAAATCGGAAAGGCAAATACATTTCTAATAAAGTAACTTAGCCTACTGCTCAGAGTCCATTATGACCATCAGGGCTGCTGTTCATGCTGTACTTTTCATTCTGCAGCCCACGGAAATTTCAAAATGCTGATTATTACAAAAATAAGCTTCAGTTATGGAAAGTTGCCTCCTCTTCCTCCCCCGGTACATGCTGTTACTGAAATAAGTATCATTGTGCTGTTTTACTGCTCATACAAAAGCAATTTGAATGGCAAATAAGGTATATTCTAGCATCATCTTTTGCATTGAATGCAAATTGTCCTTCCTGGTGTTTGGAAGAAGGGAACAATACAGTGAAAGCCGAAAATACTGACTCATTCATTTTCAGAGAGGATGACTTCCCATCCTGTAGCCAAAAATAGTGTAATGCAAAGAAGTTTGCAAATAATAATCTATCCCTTAATATTATAAGCTATTTTTAAAACTCGTGTAAGTAAAAATGTACTCTACTTTGTCTGCAGCCAAATAAAACATTACCTAAAAATATCAAGTATGACACAGGTCATAAAACATACGTAGTAGGAAATGTGTAACAGGATAAACATTTGTTTATGAACTATGCTTTCATGGAGCAGGTGCCTCATTAACACTTTATAACCTAAAGGTTACTGACAAGAACCACACACACCTGGATTTGTGGCAAACCATTTATTAAAGAGTAAGGCTATGATGGAACTGTATACTACAGATCAGAACTCTACATATGATGACTGTTGTCATAGTATTCCATATAACAAAGTTCCCCTTGGATTTATCCCAAGTATATGCTTCTGACAAACTCCACTAACAAATCTAACAGCCAGCCATTCAGCATTTCTCTGAAAACATGCCACTTTACTGCTGACTCACATTCCAAGAAAGACTACTTTTCACAGAACACTGCTAATTAAGATGTATATAGTTAACAATCTGTAAGAATATTTTGCTGACAACCTGTGATATAGTCATTCTGTTCAGGCTGTGTAGTTACTTAGCATAACACCTTAGTTTTCCCATCTCCCACAAAACAACTGAAAGATAAGTGCATCCTACAGCATTTACTTTATGAATTATGACTGTCAGTCCATTATGTATTATTCCTTAACTAGAAACTATCAGTTAGTTGTCTGGACTAGATGCTATATCACAAAAAATGAACTACAAGGTCTTCCATAACATTACTTTACAGACTGCATGCACTTGTCACATAACTAGTTCTTGCAGAACAAGCACAGAGATCCTTAAAATTTTTTATCTGTTACTGTACCTTAGTTTCTTTACCCAGACTATACCAATGGGAGATTCTTATATGCACCCAGTAGCTGCTTAGTAAACAGCAAAAGCCAAAAGGGAAGCAATGGGTCCATGCTGTGTGGATGTCTCTGAACTGCGAAATTTGCAAATAGGCGAGAGGAGGTAATGAACTTTTCTGGACTGGGCAGTTGGAAATTGGTCCATAGAGGTGCATGAGGACCCTCACCCCACAAATGCCACTGATGTAGTGTATGACTTGAATCATCTTTCGTGGAAGGGGATATGATGGGAATAAAATTAGACAAAGCTGCCTTATTTTATTCCCACCACATCCCCTTCATGTACCAATGACCACTGCCAATACAATTGGCATGCTGAAGCCAGCCTGGCAAACTATAGCTAAACAGCCTTTCAATACTATGGCAGTTTAGATAGCATTGCAGTAACAGTTCAAACGTTTATGATTTCTAATACAGTAAGTAATGTACGCTGTTAAAATACCACTACTATGAAGCAACCACAATGAAATGAGCTGATACAGTTAACTAGTTGCTCTTGGGGTACACTGCTAAGGCAGTGTTCATTCAGAAATTAGCTCATTCAAGCCTATCACCCCTTTTTTGTATAATTTCACTTAACCACCAAAGTACCTTATTGTTACAAGACCTTTTGAGGGTCTGACTTCTTTAACTAAGTGACTCACCAGCTAATAATAGAAAGTATTAGAAAAGACAAGGAGTTGTTAACAAACTTAAACTAAGATTGTTAATTTAGGATGACCTGCATTAAAGAAATTAAGCACTGTTTATCACTTATTATTCATATTTATGTTCATATTTTCATAACTAAGAAACTTACACATGAAATGTCATGGTGGGAGGCAGGAAAATTGTCAATGTCCATTTATACAATAATGACGCATTACTATTCAAAAATGAGCACACTGACTGGACAGCCCAACTCACATACCCTTTGCAAATTGAACATATACTGATTTAAAAAGTCCAGCCGCAGAAGTATGACTGAGCAGCCAGACTTTTCTAGTGGTATATACTGGAGGACACACCAAAATATGAGAAAAATCTGGTATGTTCTGCAAAACTTCTTCTTTCGGCTTTTCCTGGTTAGGGGTCGCCACAGCGGATCACATGTCCGCTCATGATTGGCAGTGGAGTTTTACGGTGTTGAGTTGTCAGCCCGGCGCCCAACCTTCCACAGAAGGCACATAAATGCACACACTCACACCTAGGGCCAATTTAGAGTGTCCAATCCACCTACAGTATGTCTCTGGGATGTGGGAGGAAACCCACACGACCACAGGGTGGACATGCAAACTCCGCACAGAAGGCACCCCAGCTGAGGATAGAACCAGAGAACCTCTTGCTGTGAGGTGGCAACGCTAACCGCTGCACCACCGTGGCCACCCTAAAACATAGAAACATATCTGATTTTCCACATATTTTTGTGCTGTCCCTGTAAATGTCTATTTTTCTAACTACTGAAAGAAAAAATAAACAAACAGCAACAGAGATTCTGTTTTCTCTGTCACTTCTCCTGTACTAATGTACTATGCAAGCCTGGGAACATAGGTCCCGTACGTATGTGCAGTACATCAGTATATTGAAGACATTGTGGAAGCGGAGATTATTTAACAAAGTTAAGTAATTTCTTTCTTAAATAATTTTATTGTATAAAAGCAATACTCTACTCCTTTTGGTGCGTATATCAGGATTTACCCACAGTTGACTTTGTTTAACTACTTGGGCTTTGTCCTCAGGATCAATCCATAAGCATGTGTAAATCCTAATATGCCCACACTGTCATGGATTATTGCTTCATTATACAATTAAGCACGTTTTTATATTTCTGTAAATATCTTAATAAAGTTTTACTAAGAGAGGAACTTCTTGCTGTCATGTGAAGACTTGTGCTCGTTAACAAAAAGTGTTCTAATATTATATATCTGGATTGTACAGTTTCCAAGATATTACCATTTGTTTGTGAAAGTTTAGCAAAAAGTATAATTTGGGGTTTGTATGCCTTATACTGTAGTATGTATGGAATGACTATGAATGCAAGGACTGTTATCATTATAAATGATACGTCTTACTGATAACATTTCTATTTTTTCAGTTTTAATAGCTTTAATCATTCGCAAAATATTTACATTTTGTTATCTTATGTTTTTTTAAGTTGATTTTTCAGAAGATACTCTGAAATGCAAAGACTTGTGTAGGCTGCTAGAAGTATGACATTCCACACCACATTGGTGTTAATGAGAAACAAACAGAGCGGGCACTGCAAGCCTCTTGTGTACCACAACATTTTAACAGGTATTCCAAACATTTTAAACACCTTTAAGCTTTTTCTGACTATACTGTCACATCTCAAACAGCAAAAGGAGTTAAAAGATTAAAAATTCTTTGACTAAAATTCCAACTCAATTCCCTTACCCTCAATAAAATACAATCTATCTTAAGGGGCTGAGGCTTACCAAGAGTTGTTACTGGGATTGTATTCATTTTAATCTTCAAAAATAGAGAGTCCACAGATGACAAGCTGTCAGTTTTCATCAACAGTACATTCATCATTATGTGGGGAAGTTTATACTGTGACTAAATACAAATGCTATCTGTAAAATGTCATTCATTCAAGTTTCATAATTTATAACCTGAGCAGTCAGTAAGGAATAGCAGTCCATTTTTCTGGTTGTCAAACTTAGATGTGACATGCACTTTGTGTGTGATGAAACAACTGTCTCCAGCATCAGCTGTCACAAGTCAATGACTGGAAGTGTGTTCCTTTTACTATAACTGAATACCACCAAACCAGTAACCATAATGAAATACATAAAAGATCAATAATGAAGGAAAGCATTACTGATATCAGTGCTTTTATATACTTATGTACCTGGGCAGGTATGCTATATAACTATGGATGGATGTGTAGCTCGTCTTCCTGACAGCAGTTTTTGGGGAACACAGGCTGCCCAAGATCTACTGCATAGAGTGTTTTAGCATCAAGATAACTATAACAGCAAGGCACAGGGGTTGGCGATGTAAAAAGCTAAGTGGCAACTCATCATATGGTCTACCTAAGCCCATCCATCATAAACAGAAAAGTTGTTAACTAAAGAGTTTCCATTTGTCAGTGGTTTAGTCCTTAATTTTTTTGTCATCTTTACCACAGGATAAAATCCTAGCACTATATTCAGTATACACCTGTACAGCAGACAGAATTTTTACTGTTTAGTACATACTTTGTTTTTTTTTTTCAGCCCGTATCAGCTGCAGCAAATGTACCCAGCTGATGGAAAACGCCAAACTTTCAAGCTACACTGTTTTTCACAATTTATATTTCCTTACTTGTAAACAGTTCAAAGAAGAGCACCCCTCTTCTCTTTGTATGGCAAGTCACTAAAATGTAACTTTTTAGTTTCACTGCTTCGATCCCCCACCTTTTACAAATGTCGAACTCCTTGAATAGAAATTGTGCTACGGAAAAAGGAACTCACAATTTAACCACCCACACAGAAGACTTCTTACAGAACACAATATACACCTCCTCAGTTGCCAACAAAACATCTTTTGTGGCACACAAGCAATGTGTGCCTAAGGTCCTCTTTGTAGCAAGCAATAAAAGCGTACTTGAAAATATGAATTAAATGAAAATACTAAAAGAGAACTCCAAAACGCAGATGAAATGTCGCTGAATGAACAAATAATATGACAAAACACCAAAATGTGCAAAGTCAGCTTCACAAAGACAGGGAGAAGACAGTGTTACACCACTATAATGTATCAGTTTAACTGATGCTGAAATTCTAAATGACTATTAACAACTGCAATATCAAAATAAAGAAAGAAAGACAGAAAGAAAAGCAATTTGCACCACTAATCAGACTTCACTCACTGTAAAAATCAACTTACTAAATTGCACTCTGACACCTGGGAATTAGCATCTGTGTTTTCTATAACTTGGAGGAAAGGTAGATGCTAGACAAGGCAATTCAAACAATTACCTCGTAATACAGGTAACATAAGGGATGTAGCCGCTGTGGTGCAGCGGTAGCGTTGCTGCCTCACAGCAAGAGGTTCTCCCGTTCGATTCTCGGCTGGAGTCTGCATGTCTTCCCCGCGGTCGAGTGGCGTTCGAAAGACATGCGTGAATGGGCGTGCCTTCGTTGATGGTTGGGCGTTGAGCTGGCACCTCACCACAGTAAAAATCTACTGCCAATCATTAGCGGACTGGAGTTCCGCTGTGGTGACCCCTAACCAGGAAAAAAGCTGAAAGAAAAACAGGTAACATAAGGGATGCCAGAAAGCTAAACAGGAAGATGAAGGGTAGAAGCTGCAGTCACTAGTTCACCTCCTTCACTGGGGTGTGGGGGGGGGGGTGTGTGTGAAAAATAGAGCTTGGAGTCCTAATATCACAGTGAGACTCCTGTTGAAGTGAGAGCCTGAGGAAAGCTGGATTCACTGTACAGTCTGCCAGGGTGGGGAAATGTGGGATTAACATATGGCCAAAAAGAAGACATATATTCCCGTATTGTGATGGAACTGGGGAAATCTCTGAATAGAGCTTTTACAAGATACAGAACAAATATTCTGGTTAGCAGTGTGCAGATGAATGAGTGGAATGCTCTGGCTGGCAGAAATCAGTGGGGTTAGTGAAAATATATATCAGAGCCAAAATTAAATGGATTACTTTATTTATGTACTCTAACTCATGCCATTATGTATTTGGTAATCAATAAGAACAGAAGCCCTTTATGTAATGTGAGCACAAGGAAGCCACGTGAATTATTCAGTGTTGAACAGCATACAAATCAGGAAACTGAATCATACTCTCAGGTGCATGCACAGACACACAAGTGACTTGGTTACCTTTTTTCATTTTCTCTAAAGTTAGAGATGCATCACATGTTGTACTGCAGGTGATGTGGCATGAACAAGCCACTGATACTGCTGTTTCTTCAAAACTGGTGGAAACTGAAAAATAATGCTCTTTGACAATGTTGCCCTGCTGTACAGACAGCAGTTTGTAGCAGACCTGATTCACAAGGAAACCACAATCAGAATGACGAAGACTGGGGGATCTAACCCAGGTCCCCCCACATTCCGTGGGACTGTCACTGCCACTGGATCAACAGGGAGGATATGGAAAGTTAGGTACCTGGTTTCCCCCAAGAACAGTTTCTCCTTTCAACTTTGAAACCACCATGGTCGTGATTTCTTTGAACATACAAGCATCCAGTGCAGAACAACTACAAACCTAGTATTTTATTAACAACTCAACAGAAAAGAAAAACACTGACCCTTGTCTGGGGATTGAACCCAGGACCCCTCCCCCCATTCCAGAAACCAGACTCCTTGACAACGGTCAATGTTTTCCTTTCCTGTTAATTTTTTAATACAATACTACAACCATTATTGTTTCACAATCAGTATGTGGTAGCTGAAGGAAGGAAACACACAATTCTGTTAGTTATTTCTTCCATGGAGAATGACAAACATGTTGTGTCTCACAAAAGCCTCCTGAAGATAGACAGCATAATATATGAAAAAATGCATTCAATGGCTGGCAACTGAATCTGTTATGTGACATACTGTACAGGGATGACTAACAAACGAAACTAAGAGCAGCGAAATAAGGCTTTCCATATACGAGTAATCATATAGCAACTGCACTTTAAAAGCAATTATAGCAGGAGGCAAATGAGGCTGAAGTCGTGAGGGAGTTTTTCCTTTGCTTTTCAGACTCTGTAGTTTTGGAACTTACAACTATAGCAACAAGCTGACTTTAGAATGCCCTCAAGATATACTTATTTAATTTGTCATAAAAATAAATCAGTGTGATATTTATACCATTCTTTATTAAAGTTAATCTTAACATTCCTTGATTTGATGACATTATTGTATTCATTTATTTATTTTATTTAACATTTGTTTACTGGGAAAGTCCAAATGGGACAGAGCACATTTTCAGAGGAGGCCTGGGGAGAAACACTCCAGACGCATGTCTTTGGAATGTGGGAGGAAACCGAAACACCTAGAGTAGACACAGGCTAACGTAGGGAGGGCATGCAGACTCCGCACAGAAGGCTCCCCAGCCAAGAACTGAACCTCTTGCTGTGAAGCATTTTTTGCCAGTTCATTATCTGTGAAGCTGTCTAACTCAGAACTGTAGAACATGTGCACAAATAAATTAAAAAATTAATCTATTACCATGACTGCCCGTGTAGATATTACTGTAAATACCATTGCATATATGCTATAATGCAGTACTGCTGTTCTAGTTGTATCCAAAGGTATACAATGTATAATGAAGCAGAGAAGGTGTTTCAAAGAGAAGTGTGTCTGCAGTTATGTCTTTGCAATGTTAATTAATATGTAGGTCATGGATGAAAAGGGTCAATTTGACCAGCTAACCTCCTTGGTAAACAAACGTCAAATAAATAACCAAAAATAAAAAAAAAACTGCAGTGAATGCTTTAGCTGCTAACATACCAATGTCATGGACAGTGACATTTTCAACTTTCAGTTGTCTGAATCAGCATTCACAGCAGTTAGCTAGTATACTAAATATTTTTAGTTACACTTGTTTTTGCACTGCTTTGAATAGTTTTAGAAATTACTGATCACAGCGCCAGTCACATTTTTATATGCTTATTTTTGCCTCTCTCACCCTCATGACCATGAAGGCATGTCCCCAGGTGGCCCATTTACTCCTCCCCAATCCTGCCATCACAAGACATGAGCCAGTGGGAAGAAAAGACAAAGTGGCCTTATACAACCAAGTTATTTAAGAAAGGTAAGCAATTTCTTTCCTAAATAATGTGATTGTACAAAAGCAATAATCCACTACTGTTTGTGTACATATATCAGGATCTACCCATGGGTGGCTTTCTTTAATAACTCCGGCTTCACCCTTGTGATCAAACCACACCAACCACAGTCATGGATAATTGCTTTAAGAAAACACTGTGAAGCATGTTCAATGTGTCATTACACTTAATGGGATTAAAGGAGCATTTGGATACTTACGACACCCTAAAATGGGATTTTTGTGCTGCAAAAGATAATCTGATTAATGAATGTATGCATGAAAAGGTAACGAGATGTGAGTGGCTAATTAGGACATACAGCTGAAAACTGTAGGCTATATATTGTAGGTATTATAAATCTAATGAAAACTGTTGGTATGAAGGTGTTAAAGAAAATGAAATGCAGCAAACTGTACAAGCTGAGTTAACTAGTACAAAATAATAATACCTGGTCTAGATGAAGAGGTGGAGGAAGATAAGGAATGTCTGGTTGTGAGATAAACAAAGTGTTGTTACATGGTGCATAAAGTGCCAATCTGCATGCTCGTTATATATTTTCAGCCATAAAAAAAAAAAAAACATGAAAAATTAATTTTTCCCACACTGATGACACTGAGGTTTAACACTGATCTTTAACCTCAGTGACATTAGCTGAGGGGAAAATGTGACAGGTATGCATAGACTTTAATGGACGCCTTTTTGTACATGCGCAAAATGCATCCATTAAATACTATGGACAGTCACCTTACATGATGTCAGGCAAGGAAATGTTAAATTTATTTGGACCATGGATTTAATAAAAAGTTCATGAAGTATTTTATTAAAAAAAACTACCCTTGTACAAACTGCACTGTGGTGTTTATCTCACCAGATGCTGTGATGCAGCCTTGCACTGTGACAAAACATTCTAAAAAATCTAAAGAGATGGAAAAGATATATAAAATAATCAGAATGAAAGATGTCACTATAGGCAATTGAGCTACAGAAACAACAAGTAAAAAAAATGGCTTGTAAGACACGATACAAAAAAGGTAAAGTTTAAGCTTTTTTGTCCTTTTCCTTAAAGTAAACACTATAAGAAATGAAAGCAGAAAAACTCCTGTGGTACAGTAGTGTAAACAGTTAAAATATGATATAATATGCTTATTAGACATGTTTAAACAACATAAAAAAGAAGGAAAAGTAAAAGCAAGTATGCAGATGTAAGAAAACTCTATGGATAATGATTTATGTTCAGGAATCATAATATTGTACAAGGTGAATATTGCATAACTTACAATATAGGAGGTTACTACTGTTTGTCCAGGAAGATTAGTGATATTAAATTGTTCTATTAAAGGACAAGTAATGAGAAGGAATGGTAGTTTGTGCATTTATATCGGGTACCAAAAGAACGCAACTTTTTCATGAATTTAAAAAATATTTGAATGCTAACAGGAATACAATCATTTTGAGAGACTTTACTTGTGAAGTTAAGGGAAGAAAAAAGAAACAAGAAACCTATGAACCTATCACAGCTAGTGGGGTTTGGCTTTATTGGCCTGAAATTGTCCATTAAAACAACGAAACAAGTCACGGGCATTCAGAAATGCCAATTAGCTGAAAAGGGCTTTTCAAATAGTGTGGGAGGAAATAGCCAGGGAATTGTTATGGCTAGGCTTGTATAGGCCCTAGGGCCGATAGCCTAGTGCCAACTTATGAACCTAAACCAAGGAAGAGAAGTTAAAGATACAAAGAATGTTTTTCGCAATTTTGACTTAACATAGGACACGGACGTATTACTATACTTTTATGAATTGAAAAGTAAGAACAGCTATTGACTTTTATTTTTTTGTATTCTCACAGAGATTAAAGGAGGTCAATGCTGCCACTTTGTGGATTTTCTGGTCATGAAGCAGTATGGATTGCTATTGGACATAAACAGTTTATTACTTAAAAAGGCAAGGGGTGTAAAGGATTAACTAGGCAATATTCAAAACTGCAGGTATTACAAGATGAAATGCAGGTATTATTTACCAATGAGAGATTATTATAGAATTATTTAGATTGATGGGTTTATTACAAAAGAAAATTTCTATCTTAATATAGAGTGTTTATGGCATGATAGTGAGAAAAAAAAAATTAAGTGGAGCAACCCAGTATAAATAAAATGAACAATGCTGTGCCATTGGTCTACTCGGAGATAATGGGTTGACCCAAATTAAATACACAGCCAATTCGGATAGAGTCATGGAAAACATAAAAAAACTCCAAATGATCGAATTATAACAGGAGCTTTCTAAAAATATAACTTATGTCAGAAATACCAAAAAGTGGGTAAAATAAAATAGTATTTATTCCACTTCACAATGATAATGGTTAAAAACAGATGTTTAGCACTTTCGTCCCATTCATCAGAACTAAAATTTTTAACAGTCACACTCATTTAAAAAAAAAGTGCCTCAGTTGTTGTTCACCAATCAAATTATACAAACATTTAATTTAGGACTGCCCATTATCTCTGAGGAAACCACCAGCACAGCATTTGGCATTTTATTTATAATAGTAAAAAAGAAAATTATGAATAAAGAATATCAGAAATTAGAGGAAACTACAGCTGCTAAAATGAGAAGACAATGCAGCAAAAAATGATACCTGTGTTGAATGAAGCAAACATAAGAACAGGTTAATAAGGTAAAAATTTGCTGTTGAAGGTTGAAAAGACGAGATCAATACTTTTTAAGTAAGCAAACATACTATAATAGAAGTACGATAAGATACAGAATGAGAAAGGCATGATAGTTTATACGCAAGAAGAAATAATTAAAGCAACATAATCTTTTTTGAAACTATGTGTGCACAGAAACATGATTATACAACATACAGAACGGGGTGTCAAACAAATTTATAACGAAATAATGGATATACACCAAGCACAGAAATTACTACTAAGTTAAAAAAAAGCATAGGGGGGAATGATTGCGTCTGTACCAGGAGAAAATTGTACTGATTACACATTTTAAAGAAAAATGTGCTAAGATGAACTGAAATGTTCCCATTACATGATACATGAGTGGCTGAATCAAGGCATAAAAATCATCAAGAGAATGTGTAGAAGTATTACTAGACTTATTTAGAAGAAAGGGTTGTAAGAAACTAACTGGAGATCTACATCAAAATGTAATGTGGATTCTACAATAATTATGACGATTTTTTAAATAAGGTCATAACAGAGATAACTGATGATACTGTACACTGGATGAAAGGACAGGACTGTGGAGATATGTCAGTAATAGTTAATGGAAAAATACACGAAATTTCAGAAATCTAAACTGAAGGTAAACCGATCTCATGTGACACTAAAAAGGCATAAGATACTATATATCATTGTTAGCTATGGAATATTTAAAAACAGTATGACATTCCAGATCATATTGTTAACTTTTATAATTTTATTTATGAAAATTTAACTACAAAGATATTAGTAAACAGGTGGCTAAGCAGAGGAGTTTGAATTTAAAAGTGGGGTACATCAGGAATGCTCAATGGGTACAATACTTCTTGGTTTGGTAATAAATGCTGTTAAAGAAAAACTCCCAAAAAATAATTTTAAGGTAAACTTGACCCATATCCATAGTACCTTTTTTAAGGCATCACAAGGACAAAATTCCCAACGTTAAAAATACCAACCATAAACGATCTCAAAGCACTAGAAGTCTTAACATGAAACTGCACTCACTGGAAGCAGTCCTCACCTGACATTTGTGCAGTCATGGTGACCTGGTTCAAAGCTGTGGACAGCACCCCAGCCATACCGGGTTACACTTCTTTCTACACGTTCAGACCACAAAATGAAGGCAAGAAAACTAAAGGAGGTGGTGTATCAATATTCATTAAGGATAAATACACCACCTGCTTGTTCAAACAGTATGATGGCCTAGAGGTACTTCAAGTGCAATTAACCATTGGTGGGACACCTATTCACGTCACTGCCAGCTACAGAACCCCCTCCATGAATCAATATACCCACTCTGCCTATTTGGATCAACTTGAGTCTATCAAGATACATCTTAACACCATAGTTTTGGGCAACTTTAACTACCCTAGCATTGACTAGGTGAATTACTTGTGCTCAAAGTCACCTGCCCAAAGGTTCCTCAACTTTGTCAACTCCAATGCCCTGGACCAGATGGTTGACACCCCCAACAGGGGGCGCCACCATCCTGGACCTGGTGCTTACAAATATGGAAGACCACAGTCAGTAGCTCCTCCACTATGAATTCATCCCTGATGAGATATGACCACATATCAGTCTCATTTGAGGTAACTATCACACCTAACCCTCCCCTAGCAGTAAGTAGACTAAAAAGCTTCTCCAAAGCAGATTATAACCTATTACAGGATGGTATAAATAGCTTCACTGCACCTCTCCCCTAAGATGGAACCAGTAGCTATGCCGAGCTCTACACCAATGCCCTATACAAGCACCTGTATAACTGCATTGACTAGGCAGTACCTGTTATGACCAAAACAAGCTCTTCATAGAAAAGCAAACCTGCCTTGTGGACAACCACCATTAACAGGCTTTACAATAAAAGGAAGAAACTGCTGTCCAAGAGTAAGAAGGAGCAGGTTCTAAACTGGAAACACTCCATCCTCATAGGTTCACAGGAAGGTACTAGACGATTGGCCCTAGGGTTTATATAAGCCTAGCCAAAAAGGTACCCTGACTTTTGCCATCCAAGAAAATTATTTTCTTGTGCCAGTGTCGCCCAGCTTAAATAAACAAATAAGACTTCTTGTGTAGTCCTCCAAGGCAAAATATGAATCCAAGTTAGCTTCCTCAACCAAGGGCAATCATAAGGCATTCTTTAGTTACATCCATAACCTAAAAGTTAAGGCTCAGATTTGCGCCGAACTGGTAGCTAATGGTAACACATACACTGAGCCAGTGGACATAGCAACCTGCTAGCCAACAGATTTGGTGAAAACTTCACTCCCCCGTCTCTACCACAAGTCCTTCATGACATCTCAACTTGAGCAGACCATAAACGCCCTCTCTAAGGCCAAAAATACAGCATCAATGGAACCTAATAACATCCCGGACTGCATCCTAAATGGGCTCAAAGAAAAATTATCAACACCATTGGCTACTCTTTTCAATCACAGTCTAAGCACTGGCTTCATCCCAGCTGAATGTAAAACAGCCACCATTATCCCCCTCAACAAAGGTGGTGCTTCTACTGACCCCAGGAACTACAGACCTATTAGCCTGACTAGCCTTATCTGCAAGGCCATGGACAGAATCATCATGGACCTTATCAACAAAGATATAGGTAATCTCCAAACACTAGATCCTACCCAGTTTGGATTTGTTAAGGGGAGATCATGCTTATTAAAGCTGGTGGACTTCTTTGAGACAGACACAAGGGGCCTGGATGAGGGGAAATCTGTGCATACAGCCTACCTAGACCTGGCCAAGGCATTTGACACTATCCCTCACTCAGGTATCATTGACAAACTCTCCCAGATAGACATCAACCCTTAAATCATAAGGTGGGTTGTGGACTGGCTCTCTGATAGAACCCATGCAGTTAAAATAGGGGACTCTACCTCCAACAGCAGACCTGTTACCAGTGGTGTTCCACAGGGATCGGTCCCGGGACCTCTACTGTTTGGAATCTATTTCTTCAAAGTACAGGCTAAAACCAAGGGACTTTGGCTGAGAAAGTTTGCTGATGACTGCAAACTAGATACGGTTATAGAACCTCCAAACAATGCCAGCATCCTTCAAGAAGGTCTTATGCAAACAAATGATTGGTGCCAAAGTCATGGCCTCAAACTCAATGCAAAAAAAAAAATGTAGATAATCCCTTTTGGCAAGAGCAATGTTTCTGCAAATTACCACATAAATGGCAATACCCTAAGAATGCACTCAGTGATAAGAGGTCTGGGTACTCAGGTTGACAGCAACCTTGCGTTTTTTCACCGTGCCTCCAGAGTGGTAAGAAGGGCATTCCATATGGCTCACCTCATAAGTAAGGGCATTGCTTCAAGAAAAAGTGGCTATCATCTCCCTGTACTCTTCATTCATTAGGCCAATAATTGAGTAAAAGTAATGTCTTTAGGCTTTTCCCGGTTAGGGGTCGCCACAGCGGAACGCCAGTCCGCTTATGATTGGCAGTAGATTTTTATGGTGCCGAGGTGCCAACCTGACACCCAACCTTTAACGAAGGCACACCCATTTATGCACGCACCTACCTGCATGTCTTTAAATGTCACTCAACAGCAGGGAGGACAGTCAGACTCCACACAGAAGGCGCTCCAGCCAAGAATCGAACTGGAGAACCTCTTACTGTGAGGCGACAATGCTAACCACTGCACCACCGTGGCCTTACTAGGCCAATAACTGAGTACAACGCCCATTTTGGCATGTACCTTTCAAAGCACCTGCAGCAAATGGAGAGACTACAAAGGTTCCTCACAAAGAAAATTCAAGGTCTTCAGCAACTATGCTATGTGGATCGGCTGAAATCACTGTCACTTTATTCTGTTTCATACAGACTACTCAGAGGTAATCTCTGCCTTACATACAAGGTGATCCCTGACCCCGCTTTATTGGAAATTTTGCATATTCACAAGTCAAATGGCACATGGGTTACTCACTCTAAAGATTTAAACCTGGTATACGGCATCAATAGTACCTGCTGGAGGGACAGATTTGTCTCCCAGAGGTTACCACAGCTTTGGAATAGACTCCCACTTCACATCAAACAGTGCACCTCACTGGCCCTCTTCAAACAAAATCTGGACAACTGGATGGGAAACCGTAAATTCACCTGGGGGTTCCACCTGTGTCCCTCTTGGACAGGGGCAATAGGTGCTGATCATGGTAACAATAGTAAACTTTGGCTAGGCTTGTAAAGGCCCTTGGGCCATTAGCCTAGTAACTTCCTATGATCCTGTACCTATGATGATGAAGGATGACAATCAAGTATAGCTTCAGCGATCTTATTGCATTACACAAGTCGTCTTAGCATGTTTTGCATGTTTGATGACTTTTTGATTCAGCAACTTGTCAACTGTATTAAAGGGAAGCCACACCCAAAAACTAAAAAAAAAACATGTTTTGAGCATATTTTGAACTTTTCTGCATTGCTAGTGCCTCTGTAGTGAAGTAAATGGTTACTGTTATTTTCTAAGCCATTATACCCCAAAATGATATGAAGGAGGCTGCCATGGCCAGAATTATTTGGTTTTACAGTCAATGGCTTCACCTTCCTGATATCATGTAATAGGGACAGAAAGAAATCATTCACATGAGGGGATCATTTACTGTAGTTTTCTCTCTCATCAGTTGACAACATTGCTGTGACTGTTTATTTTTGACTGTCAGCATCAATCTGCATTTTAATTACTTTGCTTCCTTTGATTTAGTGGCCATCTCTGTTGCAGCATTTTAAGGAATGTTAGAATGACAGGCTTGAAAATGTAGCTGAGTTAATTGTTCTTTTAAAAGTAACAACTGCAGTAAAGAGTTCGAGTATAAGAAATCTGACCCTTGTCATTAATAGGTGTTACGGGCTGAAATGGGTTGTGTTGCACTCACAGTTTTAAATATTGTAGTCAGAATTAAAATCTTTGATGTTAATCTTCTTTCACCAGCTCCAGAAGAAAATGCACTTTTATAGAAATTACAGCTTAGAAAACGTGCAAAATCATATACTGACAAAAAGAAAGAAGTTAGATTAACATATTTGCTTTCTTTCTTTGTGGGCACTGAGTTTTACTGCAGGGGAAGACGTTTGCATCTGAAAACTAAGTTTGGAAGCCCTGCAGGCTACACCATTTATCTGAGATGTGATGCTGGCAATCTGTAACTGATAAGGCACATTTAAATGTCACTGTTTTCTTAATGGCTCTGTTGTTGGGATAAGTGACCTAAATTAATTATTGTGCCACTCTTAAGTACCTGTTGTGATGTAACACGTGAGGCAGATGCAAAAAAGAAAGGCAAACATAATTATTAAATTATGTTTTCTCTGTATGTGAAATGTTTAGTCTTGGGCTACAGGGAAGGAAAAACACTTTTTGGAAAGAAAAACTTGACTTTTGGGCTGAGTTATCCTTTAAATAAATAAGTTTCTGTAGCAAGGAACTGGCCTTTCCAGATTTATCTGAAAAGGAGCTGTAACTTCTCTTGGAACAAAACTCAAATGGCAGATCTTAAACTGGTATACAAGCATATACACCTCAATCTGAGGACAGGTGTTTCTTCTAGCTTCTCAGTCTTTACACTGCTCTGAAAATCTACGTTACTGAACTGATGAAAAAACAAGTCCCTGACTGTAATCTTTGTGACAAAACATTAAAAGGTGTCAATAAATGTATAAACTAGAACTAACCTTACTATCAGCAACAACTGGCTTGCTTGAACTGTTTGGTTAGCTCACACTGATTGAATGTGCTAAACATCACCAAGCTCTCAGGGTCTACGTCCACTCAAAGGAGGATACCAAAGCACAATGGACAGGGCTTTTCAGGACAGTCTCCATAAAGCAAGATAAAGGAACAAAGATCAGATCACGTAGTGGATTTCACCCACAATCTGATGACCAACAAATTGTATAAAAAAGTGGAACTAAAGGCACATATTTCACATTTGTAATCCATTAACAGCTTGCATATTATAACTACTGTGGGTCTGCTTTATTTTAAATTATACACATTACCTACCTCCTTACCTGCTTTAAGTACCATTCCAGCAACATGCATTTACTTTTTATATTTTGGATATTTTGAAAATTATTGCCAACTCAATGTGTTTATCCATTTATTCTCATCACCCAGAATGTATACCTCATTATGCTGCTATTATTTATAATTAATTTACTGAGTGTTAAAATCAGTGCAGACAGCCTGCTCTCTCAATCTTGCTTAAAGTGATTTTGCTTAATCAAACATTAGTGCTGGCATCTTGGATTTTAAATTTGCAATACTGTTACATATCCACACAGTTTCACTACTAATAAAATTTAAAAAGCATCTTTAGGAAGGCAGCAATAAGTGTTAAAAAAGAACAGGAGAAAAACTAGACTATATAAAGCTAGTTTTGTCTCAAGTTATCTATGTTGCCTCTACATCCAATGCTGTGCGTGGGTGAGTCTGGTCTGGAGAGACAAAGTAACAAAGGTGCCCTGTTCTATATCTGTTGTACTGTAAACAGAATGTTCAAAATCTTATCAGCCCATTTTCAGAGAAAGCCTTTCACTTGAGGTTGGCAAAATGTCATGACACAGAAACTGGCACCATTTTCAATGTAAAGTAAAGTGGTCCATTCCTAGTAATTGCTATCTGAAGTGCTTAAAAGTATTTTAATGAAGCCAATGAAGCCACTTTAACTATTTTAGACTATCACGCAGTCAACATCTTCATAAACAGACAAGAAAATAAGTGAAAGAAGGACCACAATTAAAAACAATATGCTGTATCTTAACCATGCTATCTTTGCTGCAATAAATAATTCTTTTGTGATTTGTTTTCTAGAACATTCTCAGATTTCTTATCATCCTCTCCCCTGTCTATCATTTACTGTTGAGGTGCTGCAAAATACTTCATATCTGAGAAACTATTTGGATTTTTAACTTAGACCACTGACAGAGTTCATAAACCAACCTTTGCTATAATATAACCATTGTGTGTTCTGTGGTTGCATCAGCCAACCAGGATAAAATTAAATACTGCTGCTTTTAGGAGTAGGAAGCTCAAACTTATCCTTTTATGCAGTCAACCTCTACATATACCAAAAATTGATAACTCAAGAGACAGAATATTGCCACAATGTATATATAGATGCCTTCATACAAGAGGAGTAAGAGTTTCCTGACTGAAGATAATGCACAACATCCTTAGACACACAGGGTAGTGCAGGTCATAAATTATTTAGTATATTATAACCCAAAAGTTATAAAACACCAGATATCTCACATTTAACAGAAGAATAAAGGTTTACAAACAAAGAAATTGCATCATGAATAACCACCCCTGCTCTCAATAAGGTCAGAAACACCAGAAACCTGGGACCACATAAGATACTAGTTGACTTATTTGGAATTGAAACCTGGTATACCTTTTTATTAACATTCTTAATAGCGTTAATAAATAATTAACAACTGGTTATATTATTTTGTAATTTTGCATGTTCAATCACTGTATCATTTATGCTATCGTCCTATTAATGCTTTCTTTTCCATTTCCATTTATAAACGTATGCATTAGTGTTGTACATGTTCACCGTTACTTTGTATTTGTGTACTGATGCATTTATCTATGTCATTTGTTAATGTTTCTGTTAAATATAATTAATATAGTTTAGTACTTGACAATTCTGTTTTATATACTTTGTTTTTTACCTGCTGGACCTGGGTTATAGCTGAAAAGGGTCCTCGGGCCAATTCACTTTCCTTATTAACAAGTGAAAAAAAAAAAAAAAATCAGCCAATCTCTGAAAGCTGGGAGCAGGTTGTTGTGGTCCCAGTTCCCAAGGGACGCATTTCCACAAACCACAATAATTAAAGACTGATCAGTCTCACAAGTATTTCGAACATGGAGAGAATCATAATGGAAATTACTCAGACTGACAGAAGAGACCTTCACCTCTACAACCTATCTTGGAATGAGTCTGACAAAGGTAGATCTGCATGCTTAACCTGAAACCTATGAAGCTATAATTTGAAGAGCACTGCCAAAATACTGAAAACATCACAAACAAAAACCCAACCAAGACCACCATACCCCACTGCCAAGACAATTATATGTCTAACAGTAAATGCATAAATATAGTGTAACATTACAAAATATAGCTTTAATAAATGTAATAACATTAACCTCAAAATGATGAAAGCAAAAAGCCACATGTTAAACAAAAAACTGAGATGGTAAATAGAACACAACCAAATGTTAAAATATAGCCAAATATGCAAGTTTCTAACCGTAACAGCAAACTTTTTTTTTCTGATTTAAAATTACATTATAAAGATTATAAAGTGGCAGCTTCAAATAAAATGCAAAATATGTGTTAATAACTAGTTTCTTTGCATCACATGATGTCAGTGCAAGGTGTCAGCTCTCACTGGGGAATCAAAAAATCATCAGTAATACTTTACTGGTACAGCAAGTATGTAATAAACAACTGCTCAGTATTTTGACTTATGTAAGCTGTCAGTCTGGAGCTGACAGATAATTGCATCTATTAAAATATAGTCAGGTTTTATGCAAAAGTTGGACTTTTGAAGCAAAACTATACAAACAGTGCATATATGAAGCATTACATACACATATTCATATGGGCATACATATGCAAGAAGTATAATATAATTTAGCAAATACATTTATGATTAATATCTGCAGATTATACTCCATCATCCTAAATTAAAGTTTGATACATGTTGCATTTAATTTAAAATACTGTTCGTTTCGAAGAAAGATGCTTGCTACAATTTGTCAGCTCCCAACAAAGGATAGTATTGTCTGAAAGCTGATTTTCTTCCCAACGCAATTAATGATCAAAAGAAGTTAATTATTGTGGGTATACCTCAAATCACTGAACGCCCTAACTGTTCTAAACATATAAAACCTAAAAATAAAAGCTTTACCCAGTCATATGAATTAGAAATACTAAGTAACAAATAATGAGGAAACGTCTCTGTGTAGAAGATCTAAGATTCCCTAGATTCGAGGCACCTAATAAAAACCATACTGTGAATATTCCACCTAATAGCAGGTGGTAGAAATACTTTCTTTAAAAACTTTCCAAAGTATAAATCCACTAATGAAAGTAGGGAAGCACAAGCTAATTCAACTAATCTTTTTTATTAGAAACACACAAACTAACAAACTAAGAAATACTAAGTAAAATAGACTGAGTAGTACTGCATTAATCTATATATGGAACAGACTTTGAAAAATGTGGGGCATTTTTGTAATAGCAGAGAAGATGCATGCTATAGTCTTGACTGTGTGCAAAGCTGAGCAAAGGTTATAGCTGTGGTGTTGTGTTTAATGAAAACAGATGTACTGAAAATGCACTTCTAGGACAACATCCTCTTTGGGGAGGATCTTTGAGTTAAGTTTTCCAAGCGGTCTTACTCCAGTGCAAATTATTGTGTAGCATAAAATGTGGGATTCTTTCTGCAGAACTATGATGTGGTAGGAAAACAGTTTTTCAGGTGAAACACTCAACATCTGCTGTAACTACTGTATTGATCAGCAGTCCCATGAACATGAGTTTACAGGCATTAATTTTACAGAAAGGCAGGGACTGCATAGGGTTACCACCTGTCCCTCTTTGGGAGGGACAGTCCCACTTTGGGCAGTTGTGTCCTGCAGGAAAACCTAAAAAATGCTAAATGTCCTGAGATTTTAAGACAAAATATATTTCTTAAGTTTTCTTTAATAATTGCATAATACAGTTATTTTGTATCTGGAACACATAAATATTATATGAATACCATAAGTAACTCAAATGCTGCAAAATACACTTTTATTTTGACAAAAAAAATGAAGTTCTGTCCTTTGCACTGGCTGTGGGTTTGTTTTGTCCTGCAAAAAATCACATTTCTACAAAAATGTCCCACTTTGGGCTGTTGAAAAGGTGGCAACCCTACTGCATGAGTAGTAAACAAAAAATGTTAAAGTCCTTTGAAGAATCTCAAAACAGTGCCGAGAAGTTAGTATGTTCATCTTTGTGTTGAAATGTGGGCTTAAGGCCTTGTCAGGAGACAAAGGTTACATGACCAAGACAGTCAGCAGATAAACCTTAGTGTTTATTTAATTTGTAAACATTATCAATGTGTTTACGCAGGTAATTTTTAAGGTTGGGGTAACTTACATCGCTTTACAAGCATTTCCTCAAAAATCAGTCAATTCTCGTTGTCTCTCACCTAAAATATTGTCAGCGTGATGGTGATTCTAGGGTGTTATAGATGCTTCTTGATAAGCAGGTTTATTTGAGTTCTAATTATGCACACATTACGACCAGGAATTTCCAAATGGGCAGTACACATTTTAAGTGGAGTTCTGGAAAATGATTGTTGCAGATTATGGTGTACTTCACAGACTTCACCAAGACATGAAAAAAAGGCAAAATTAAAGACCTAAGTGAGGTGGGGAGATAACCCTCCCCACCTCTCTAAGAAGGGGACTTTGTCCCTATACTCTCTTACTTAATATAATCTACCCCAAGACACTCCAGTACTGGATCACATTAACAAGTCACAAAATAACAATCTGTCTAACCAAGCTTAAAGTCAGTTTGGTAAACAGTCTTAAAATGGTAAGCCTGGCTCATTGCTGTTTTTCTGCTGTGGCACATTTAGTGGCTCACTGCTGTTTTTCTGCTGTGATAAACATTTTTGTAGTGTTTTCTGCCTAAAAAAGTGTAGCTAGTAGCTGTAATAGTTTCCTACCCTCCCTCCTGTTTGGTGTCTTGTTCTTATACTTGGTGGCTTTGCAGTTGCTCACCCCTACTATAAATATGATCTGGGACACTCCTCCCAGTCTAGTATCATTAGCTCATTCCATCTAATACAGAGAGAACATCTGAGAAGGCCAACCCACTTGGGTTCTTAACCTTGAATTATCTTCTGTTCCTCCTTTCTCCCTTTTCACATTACTATAAAAAAAAAAAACTTTGCTAGCATCTCCTTGTGTTCTGACTGAGTGTGCTTCTCAGTTGATTAGCATATTTTTGGCACTTTTTAACTGTTCACAGTTGAATCAAACATTAATTGAATTCAGTTCAGAATACAGTTTGAATAAACTGCATTTACAAGAGGAGTGGTTTCTGGCCCAGAAATTCTAGTTTATTGGCTGTTGGGCAGTTTTTCCATCTCTTTCAACTTTCTGGTTAAAAAGCCCGCATTTGCGCTTTTCCCACCTTTCCTGTAACAAGTCTAGTCCAGTACAGATTTGCTGTATCCAGGACTGTTTGTAAGCTTCTAAGCGGTGCCAAAGTCCGCTCCTCAATTTTTCCCTTAGATCTGCTAGTTCTCTCCTCTCCTGCACTTTTACTAGCTTATTAGTCTAGCACTTTACCAGACTTCTTGCAGCAATTATTGCAGCACACAAAAGTGCTACCAGCACTAAACATTCTACAAGGAAACAGCTGCAGTACTTACTATTAATGCCCATCCCTCCAGGTATGTCTAAAGGTCAGTTCCCTGTGCTTTCTCATATTAACCCGGTGAACTTGGACATCCTGAGGCAATGTAGCAACTGCCTCATGTACACTGACAACCCTCTCCTCTTACCTCCCAACACTCAGACTTGTGAGAGATGCACTTACATATCCAAATTGGAAGCTACACACTCTCCAGCCAAGACCGGAATAGCTGGTCAAGAGGAGAAGGTCAACATTTGCACCAAACCACAAGGAACACATAGCACTCCAGAACACACACCAACACTGCCCTCACATAAAAACACAAACCACACACCCACCTTCATGGAGGCTCTCAATAAAAATTTAGCCAAACAGCAAAGACCTCAAAGGCAGAAACGCACTCGACCACCACAACACAACACTAATCATGAGACACATAACTCTCCTAAACAGTGTGCCACTCAACCAAAGCCCCTAAGGCAAAACAGCATGCCCAACACAATAGTCATAGGTGTCTCGATAGTGAGGCACACTGATCCACCACATAACGCATGCACTCAGGCCCCTCAACAACATATGCAAATCTGACTCTGTCATTGTACATGTGGGTGTGAATGACCTGAGATGTAGCTCCCTGGACTAAATGAAAAGAGACATGGAGGAGCTCTCGGATTATGTACCTCAGGCGGGTATGACCCTTGCCCTGAGCAGCATCGTACCATCACCCAGAATGCTACCACAGTACAAGCAGAAAATTATTGATTTCAACAACTGGCTAAGTTTCTGGTGTCATTCTAAGGGGATCCAGTATCTGTCTGCCTGGGACGACCTGACTGACCGACCTCAATGCTTTGCCAGAGATGGCCTGCATCTGTCACCCCTGGGCTTCTGGATACTGGCCAAGGCTCTTGCCGCCCCTATAGTGCCTTTTTTAGATGGTGTTCCAAAGACCACATTACCACTGTAACAGCTACAAACAAATGCAATCTGACGGTCATACTGCTCAATGCTAGAAGTCTGCAGCTCAAAATGCACTCACTCGAAGCATTCCTTAAAATGGAGAACATCAACATTTGTGCTGTAACAGAGACCTGGTTCAAGGCAGGAGAAAGCACCCCTGCACTACCAGGCTATAACTCATTCCACATCTTTTGGCCCTAGAACTTGGACTGAAGCTCCAAAGGTGGTGGTGTTTCCATATTCTTAAAGGATGCTCACACCTCCAGACTGGTAGCCCAACATAACACATCAGAGATACTTCAGGTGCAGCTAACAATGGGTAAGACAGCGATTCAGGTCATAGCCTGCAATAGGTCCCCAACAATGTCCCAAGACTCACACTCCATGTTACTAAGCACCTTGGAGAATGTTAGGGTCCAACCTAACACTCTCACACTGGGCAGCTTCAACTACCCCTCTGTTAACTGGGAAAGCTACTCATGTACCAATACACTTACCCAACGTTTCCTAGAATTCATTAATCCCAATGCCCTGGACCACCTCGTTCTTACCCCCACTAGAGGTAGCAACATCCTTAACCTGGTCATTACTAACATGGGCAACCATTGCTCTACACCAATAGTCAACTCCTCCCTGGTTAGATCTGACCAGAAACTAATCACCTTGGAAATCCACATCCATCCCTCCCTCCCTCCCCCCACAAAGGTAACCACCATGAAAAACTTCTCCAAAGCTAACTTTGGGCTCCTAAAAACAGAGGTGGCTGACTTTACAGCACCCATGCAAATGGAGAATAGTTGCATGACTGCAGACTCATACACCAATGCAGTGTACGAACATGTACACAAATGCATGGATCTCGCCATACCCAATAGAACCAAGACACTCTCCTCCAAAAGAAGGAAGCCAATCTTGTGGTCCCCTGCCATAAACAAACTCTACAACAGGAGGAGGAAACTGATGCGGAATAAGGTGAAGTCCCAAGACTGGAAAAACTCCCTTATCAGCATCAACAAAAAGTTGAGATCCCTCATCAAATCCTCTAAAACTAGCTATGAAAACAGAATTGCAGCAGATAGTAAAGACAACCACAAGGCCTTCTATAGTTAGGAAAAGAATCTCCACGGCAATACCCAGATTTGCTGTGAGCTACTGCACAATGGTACCTCCTATACCGAGCCAACAGATATTGCCAGTATACTGGCTGACAGATTCAATGCCAGCTTTACCCCTCCCCCTCAAAGGATCAATCACAATATCAGTAAATTGCCAGGTACCCAGTATTACTGCTGCACAGGTTAAAACAGCACTGTCCAAGGCCAAGAATACAGCTCTATGGGACCTGACAATATCCCTGGCTGTGTTCTACATGAACTACAGAGTGAACTGGCACCTCACCTATGTGCCCTGTTCAATCACAGCCTCACCACAGGCTTTGTCCCTACTGAATGGCGCACTGCTACAGTCATCCCTCTCCACAAAGGATGACTGACTACAGATACTTGGAACTATCGCCCCATTAGCCTGACGAGTCTGATATGCAAAGCTATGGAACACATCATCGTGGACCTAATAAACAAGGACATAAGGAATCTCCATTCCCACACAGTTTGGTTTTGTGAAGGGTAGATCACGCCTGCTCAACTTTGTCGATTTCTTTGAGTCAGTCACCAGAGCTGTGGATGAAGGCAAGGTGGTTCATACAGCCTATCTTGATCTGGCCAAGGCCTTTGATACCATTCCCCACTCGGGAATCATAGAAAAACTCACTAAGCTAGGCATCAACTCCTATATCACTAGGTGAGTTGCAAACTGACTCACAGATAGAACCCACAGTGTGAATGTAGCCGACTCCAAGTCAGACTGCCGACCAGTCACGAGTGGAGTCCCACAGGGTTCTGTCCTGGTTCTTCTTCTGCTTGGTATCTACTTCACTGAAGTCCAAGCCAAGATGAAGGGACTCTGGCTGATAAAGTTTGCAAGTTGGGAGATATTAACTCCCCAAGTGATGTTGACATCTTACAAAAAGTCCTGACTGAGACCAACGGCTGCTGCCAGAACCATGGCCTAAAGCTCAATGCCAAAAAATGTGTCGTTATCCCCTTTGGGAAAAACCTGGTTCTCAAGAATTACCACATCGATGGTAGTCCACTGAACACAGAAAGCGTTATAAGAGATCTGGGAACACAGGTTGACAGCAACCTCTCTTTTGATCACCATATTGCCACTGTGGTCAGAAAGTCCTTCCAGTTGGCACATCTCATTACTAAGGGTTTTGCATCCAGGAAGAAAGAGGTCATTGTCTCCCTCTACTCTTCTCTCATTAGGCCATTCATTGAGTACAATGCCCCATTTGGTATATACCTCACTAGACACCTGCAACAACTGGAGAGGCCGCAAAAGTGCCTCACAAAGAGGATCCTAGGCCTTAAACACTTGCCCTATATGGACAGACTCAAAAAACTCCAACTATTCTCTGTCTCATATCGCCTACTTAGAGGCGATCTCTGATTGACTTACAAAGCCATGTCTGACCCAGCTCTGTTAGAAATGCTACATCTAAAGAAATCCCATTCCCCCCGCACCACATGCTCCAGAGACCTCAACCTCATTACCACAATCAACAGAATGTGCTGGAGGGACAGGTTCATAATCCAAAGACTGCCCATGCTATGGAATACATTTTTCATACATGTCAAATAGAGCACCTCACTGGCCCTCTTTAAGAGAAATCTTGATGAGTGGATGGGAAATCGAAAATTCACCTCAGGGATCACTCCAGTGGCTCTACTCAACAGAAACACTTGGTACTAAGGTCGGGTGGCACAATGCCAGGGTAATCCTATGTGCTAGGCTTGTAAAGGCTCCAGGGCCATTAGCCTAGCACACACCTATGAACCTAAAATCATATACAAAAAATGGCAAATTAAAGACCAGAGTGAGGTGGGGAGGCGACACCCCCTCCAACTTTCTATGAACGGAATTGTGCCCCTATATCCCTTACTAATTAGCAAGTTTCAAAGGAACAACCTGTCTGCTGATTGAGTTTCAATTAAGATTACTCTCAGCTTGTTAAACATTCTTAAAATGTACCATAAACAATTAATCTAAAATTAAAATGTTGAATTTTTTTCAGCAGTGGCTTTAATGAAAAATAGTTCCTATTTTAATGACAAGTTTCACATTCTACAAGCATAATAATAAACATGTCAAGCTCCAATAAAATGTCTGCCAGAAACATCCTTTTCGAATCTTTTCTAAAAGAACATTCGGCTATGGAATTTATTTTCTCATCATAAGCAGAACAGTGTAATGCCAGCTGCAGAAAGGCAAGAAGGCAGACCAAGAACCATGAACAAGGATTTGGTTTTCCTGTCATTTGAAGGACTCGGTACTCAAAACAGGAACTACAGACCTAAATGAACCACTTCCCCTTAATTTATTACCATACAAGAAGCTCATACACAAACACTGGGCCTTTAAAAACAATGCTAGACATCTGCAAGCAAAGGGAAGACACCGATTTAATTTCATAAATGTAATGACATTTCTTAGTATAGCAGGTGTAATGTTGCTTATTACATGGCTAAAACTACTAAGCCTGGATATTCTAACAAAGTGCCACCAAAGGCCGAAGATACTTCTAGCAAGTAACATGATCTCAAGTAATTTAAACAAGCACAATATGTGTAAAACTACCAGCTGGTACAACAGTGCTCTTTAAAGTTTACTGCAGAACAACTGTAGTTGTTAAAAAATGATTATATTATTTATATATGCACTGTGTAGAAAGCGGGGATTGGAAAAATGTACCCTTAAAAGTGGAAAAAAAAAATCAAGTTCCTATGTGAACAAAAGCCTTTATTCTTTAATGGTAATTTAAATGAGTTGTGAACAGTTTTAAACTGGGAAAAGAGGTAAACATCAACAATTCAGTTTAGAATAACTCAGGCAGTCATAAAAGCAAAGATCTGAAACAAACAGCTCATGAGTTTAATTTTGAACCACTTAAAAAAGAGCAGTTGTGTAAAATCTTACCATAACAGTAGATGTCCTTCCCTTCACCTCTGTAGTATTCTATACAGAAGGGATCTCCCACCCAGGAGTGCACGATGCTCGGCCAGTATGCCAAATTCTAATCATCTTGTATGCATCGTATGTCGTACTTATGCTCCCAGTACAGAACGTAGGCCATAAAGGGGACGTACGGACACAACTATCCAGAATTGAATTGCCCCAAAAGAGAAGAGTCTTCATAGGACAAACAAGTCCATGCACATCCAGTAGGAAAAAAAGCAGGAGCAAAAGGGAAAACTCATCAGCCAGAAGTGAATCTAAGATAAAAAAAAAAAAGAACAAACAAGAGGGGGTTGGAGGGAGGGAGTGAATACAGCAGCAGTCAAAAGAAGGACATCTACTCTTATGGTAAGGTTTTACATAACTCTACTATGCCCTTCTATATCACTGTTGCAGTATTCTAAACAGAAGAAAGTGTAAAAAACCTCAAGAAACAAAATGGGAGGTGGAAAACTGAGAACAGCCCTCAACAAACCCATATAAAATGGTTCTAGCAAAACCTGCTCTGGCCCTAGAAATCATATCCAACTGATAATGCTTAGTAAAGGTATGCACTGAAGACCAAGTAGCAGCTTTAAGGATGGAGCTGGTGTCCAGTCTTTGAAGAAGGCAGCAAATGAGGCAATAGCCCTAATAGAATGAACTCTAACAGAAGTAGGCATAGATTTGCCATGAAAAGTATAACAAAAGGAAATGGCCTTAGATATCCAAGAGAAGCTAGTTTGCTTTGAGACAGCCAACCCTTATGTCCTGGGATGAAAGGAAACAAAAAGCTGATCAGACTTACAAATGGCCTTAGTTTTATCCAAACAGTACTTGAGTTGCCAGTGCAAATCCAAGGTATGTAGGACCCTCTCACTAGCAGACTGAGGAGAAAGGAAAAAGGAAGGGAATCGTACCGACAGATTCAAGGACAACTTACTTACTACCTTGGGCATAAAAGAAGGATTAGTATGAAGGGACACCTTATCCCTGTGAAAAAAAAACAAAAAAGGAGGAATGGCCATAAGGGCCTGGAGCTCAGAAACCCTCCGAGCAGAAGTAAGAGCCAGCAACAAAACAGTCCCCCAAGTACAATGTTGCAAAGAAGCAGAATCTGCAGCCTCAAAAGGAGCAGGAGTCATGTTTTCAAAAAAAAAATTAAGGTCTCAAAGAGGAGGAGGAATACATTTCCTTGGAGGCCTGATATGCAGGATGTCTTTAAGAAATTGTTTGACCTCAAAAGGAGAAGCAAAAGGAGGATTCAAGGGCAGACAAACAGAAACGGGTGACAAATGGGCCTTCACAGAAGAACAGGCGGGGCCAGATTGGAGCAACTCACACAAATAAAAGAGGACCAGAGGAACTAAGAAATGAAAATAACTAACAAAATAGACACTATTGTATGTCAGAGGTTGCCAAGAAGAATAAGAAACAAAAATTAAATTTGCCTTTACTATGCAATAAATGAAACACTAACAAAACATGTGCAACTACAAGTTCTCACATTTTTGCAGATAAAGTCATTTACAAGACAATTCAGATGTCACCTTTGTACCATTAGGATGTCCACATAGCCCCTACAGATCTCCAGCCTCATGAGGATACTCACTGACCCTTTATGGTCTCTATTGGAAAGGCACAATTCTTGAACTGGTTTCCTGTCCTAAGTACTGAGGAACTGAAAGACCTCTCCTAAAATGTCCAGAAGCAGAGCTTTTTGGAAAGCAAAGCAGTGCTGTCACTGTGTATAAGGGTATTTAACAAGTGCATCTGCTGACATATACTGCATTTTGTTTCTAGTAGAGATAACTACAAGTACCAGGGTGACAGCAAAAAAAAAAAAAAAAATAGGAGGCAAAATGCCAAAAAACAGTGATGGAGTTTAATAATTGCTTTTATAAACTTAGAAAGTTGCTAGAATAACAAGTTATGCATTAGTATGCATTTCCCAAAGGAAATTAAGCTGAAACTCAAAATGTTTGTCTCTACTAAGTAATTCCAATCCTCAGTGATATACCAAAAAACAGCAAATATCATGTGCAGCAGACCAAAATATGAGGCAAACATATGGACACTCAAGTTCAGGACACATGAGATGTATGGAAAGAAGCCACTTAGAATGAACGGATGGGTACCAAATCTTGCCCTTGTGGACCTTTGTTCACATAATGCATAATTCCAGGCTATTTCTGTCATACTACAATGGCCATGCAAGCTATTACAGGATAGGAGCTGTGAAAGTGCCACACTTCAGAAGATTCTGACTCAGACAGAGCAGCAAGGCTGATGGGATGCATGAAGTGAGAGTCACTGTTCAGCAAACAGAATAATGGAAAACACAGTATAATGTTTAAGGACAATCAGCAGAAGGCCTATATAAAACCGTTTGGGATCTGAGACAGGATTTGGGTGTGGTGTTACTGTTCCGTATTCACTATTGTGGGAAGGGGGGGTCTGTGGTATCATACTAGAACCTTCATGACAGTCAGCAGTGGCCAAGAGTTTAAACAGGCACAGATTAAAGACCATCATATAATGCAATAAGCCACAATAATGTTACCACCCTTAAAATATGATTTGCTTAATGCTTTGGTTGTTGTACAGTAAAACATGACTACATCCAATGGACTCATCTGAGAAAAGTTACAAATTTAACATCATCCCCATTACAGTGTGTATGACCCTCCTATACAATCCATAACTAAATATTTTCTTTTCTTTCCCTTATTGCCAATGTTTGATTTTTACAGTAGTATAGTGCTTAGCACTGATGACTCAATGTGCTTGGCTCTCTCTTTCAGGTTCAAGTTGGGATGTCCAGAGTATGGAGTCTGCGTGCACATCTGTTACCAAAGTTGTGGCAATTTCCTCCCACATCACACAGTCAGGTGTGCATGCTGTGTTTGACTGAATATATGCATGCAGTGGCAGTCCTCAACCTACACAAAATTAGTTTCTTTGTTTTGAAACCACTATATGTCTGGACAGGCATTGGCTTCTCATAATCTTCAGCTGAATAAAGTAATTATCAATGAATGAATGAACAAAAAGTTAAAGTGGCTATGGTACTACATAAACAACAGTGAAAAAGAGCACTTCGAAGGCTACAATGGAAGCATAATTACCATGTTGCACCATTTTTTTAATTGAACATCTTTTTATTCTTCTACAGAATACTTTGACCATCAGGCAGTCAATTAGACCCCCTTGAGTCCCTCCATTTTGAGTCTAGCTTACTTCCCTGATGATGGACCACTCCCCAGTGGCCAGATGAACAACAGTACAACAAAACTTAATTTTTGTTGGTAAAAAGGATCCAGACCACGAATTAAGGCGAAATGAACTTTATGTACAAGCGCTTTCGTCTAGAAAAGACTTAATCAGATACATAAAACACAGGTGCTACACAATACATATATAATGCCTCATTATATAAAATTATATAGTATAATTGCAGAACTAAGATGTTGGTCTACCTGGCTGTGTGTGGTGGTTGTCCTGCATTTTATTTAGGAAAAACCGAGAGAGCATTCAGAGATAGGATATATGAACACATTTATGATATAAGGACAGGTAAAGACAGTAGCGCACTATTTAAACATTCATAGATATGTGTGTCTTTTTCTGGTTTTAAATTTGGCATTATTGAAGTTATGCATTGAAAAAGGGTTGTTAAACCTGAAAGCTTTGTTGGTGTCTTATAAAGGTTTTTTACTCAACTATCGTGTTTTTGGATTTATCTGGACCTATTTCTATATCTGCATTATTGAAGTTGTCAGGAATAATGCAAGAGGGGATGATTGTAAAAACATTTTATTAAATAAAGAATTAAAATGGCAGCTTAGGCTGAGGGCAAATATTATACCTGGTCTTAATGAATATGTTAGTATTAAGCCAGTTTTATTAGCCAAAGCGGATAGGGTTTAATGCTACTTGTTTTATAAACAATATAGGATTTTTGTACATGTTTTGTCTTTTGGTTATGGTCAAAAGCATTTCATTATTAATTTTATATATATATATTTATTGTTCTGAGTGAATTGTGTATGTTCCTTTAATAATGTAATTGGAT
Source organism: Protopterus annectens (assembly GCF_019279795.1). Taxonomy (NCBI): domain Eukaryota; kingdom Metazoa; phylum Chordata; order Ceratodontiformes; family Protopteridae; genus Protopterus; species Protopterus annectens. The sequence goes on from NC_056743.1 coordinate 115,828,060, forward strand.
GTTGTATGAGGCATTATATAAGTATTGTGTAGCACCTGTGTTTTATGTATCTGATGAAGTCTTTTCTAGACGAAAGCGCTTGTACATAAAGTTCATTTCGCCTTCATTCGTGGTCTGGATCCTTTTTATCATTTTATAGTGGTTTGTCCTTCTTGGTTTTTTGAACTCTTGAGTTAATTTTTGTTGGTCTCAGAACACAAACTCACCTACTACTAGAAACGGGAATCATGCTTTGGATTCCGTCTGGACTGTAATGTATACTCTATTGCTTTTATTAAGAACAGAACTATGTGCTTATTACTGTGGCACTAATGGATATGTTTCATACAGTCTTTTGCAGCATTAACTACAGCTGTACTAGGTAGAAATGGATATTATGTGCATTACATATTTTTATATTTGGGATTTTCCTTCTAAGTATGCAGATATTTTCCTCTGAAGCATCCATTGAAACCTGGCCATAACCCAATTGGATTGCTCAGCAAACAGAAAAAATAAATAAGCAAACAAACAAATAAATGAATGAAAAAAATGAAAGTCCATTGGTGATCATGTTTCACCGTTTGGTTTTATTATGGTTAATCCTATTTGTTGGAATACATTAAGAAAGCCTCAGTAAACAGCCTTTGTAAAATAAATGCAAATGTCTGCTACCTGACAAGACTGACAATCTGAATGAGAAAAAGGATGAGCTCTATGGATGTACTCAGACAACATTTTCTGTAAGTAAGCTTTGCAGGTACAAGGCAAGGTATAGGTAGGTATAAAACACATTTTGTTTATAACTTTTTTTTCTGTCACCTTAGTGAATTCCATGCTGGGTTGTTCAGGACATTGTTTCTAAATGTCAATATTTAGGATTCATTCTCTGTGTCTAGGGGTCAGAATTTAGAATAAGGCCTTATATAAATAACCTCTCTGTACGTTAAAGACCCCAGCCCAGCTCTCCAAGCTGTGTGGATATATGTTTTCTATTTCTGAGTACCCAATATTCTTCTTTCTCTCGCTCCCCTTTTGCTCCTGCCCTTCACAACTAATACTTAACCTACTAAACTATGCTTAATCCCCCACAGTTTCACTTCCTCTACATATGCAACAAATTGCTGATGTCTCACAGTGTGATTTATAAAGAGCTAAAAATACATTGCTTTAAAGTGCCCATTTTAAAGCAAAGACTTTACTTTTAAAGTCTACAATATGTATGCCAATATGTGCAGTCTATGACTCTGGGATGCTTTGCTAGGATTACTGAACTACTATATTGTTTTCTTGTTGCTGTAAAGGTTTTTATCTTCTTATTCAGTACAACTCTGACATTAACGCATGACAGTCAGAGGACAAGTTCAAGATCACGTTCAAACATGATGCAACTATGAAGCAAAACACAAGACTAGCTCCATAAGTAAATATGTACGTAGTGATGTCTACAGGGTAAGAAAATGATGCACACTATGGAAAAAGTATTTTATGAAAACAAAAAAACTCATCTACATTTGTTTATTTGGCTTCTCTGTCTGAGATGACTGGCACTCATGAAAACAAGTACAGAAGGTTGGCATAATGGTTAAGATATCTGCCTTGCAGACACAAGGTGCAGTGTTTGATTCTCATATGGGTTAATTGGCTAGGCTTAAAATGGCCCACAAGGGCTGTTAGCCTAGTATTAATCTATGAAGCTATGAACCTTATATCATACCTCTCAAACGTCCCTGGTTTACATGGATGCCCATGATTTAACCTGGAATGCTTGCTCTGCCCTCATATAACTTATGATTTTGGAGTCACAACACTGAGAAATAAGAACATTTAGTAATGCCAGAGACTCAGTCCCAGACTTCTTGTTTTTATGTAATGCATATTACAACAAATCATACTACTCTCCTAACTTTCTAAGCAAACAATATCAGTACTTAAAAGTGTCTTTAATTTACAGCCTTAATCTCTGATAATAAAAGTGCTCCACAAACTAGAAAAAAGGAATGCAGCCAATCTAGTACTCTGTCCTGCACTTTTCCACATTGTTCAGTCTGAGATACCATAAAATCCCAAGCTGTTTGTGTTATTATGAACAAACTTTTAACACATTCCACATACAATGGTCAAAAACTACAACATACAATTTAACATATTTTATATTTAAGCAATATAAATGATTAGACTGGTATACAGGTTTGTTTTATTCTGAAACATAATTTAATGGAAAGTAAATTGGGGGTCCATAAATTATTTGAATATATGTGGTTTGAAGATAAACTGGGGTCCATAGCATGTATTTTGCGTGTGCAGGGTTTGAAGGTTAGCAGAATGTTCATCAATAATGTAACGCAGAGAGAATAATGACAAACTAAAATATCTGATGTGCAAAATACTCAGAATGATAAATACAAGAAATAACTTTTTTTTAGGAGTTCTGGCTGTTTCAAAACATGAAAACAATTACAAAAATTATGTTTTAACCATTTGATAGGAATGCATTCCGCTGAGAGTGAGAGGATAAAGAGGCAAGTTTAAGGTAAATTATAAAAGGAAGTGCTTTAAAAAGAAATGTAACATATAATTTGGGATAAATGTGTTAGGAGGTGTTTTTGAGAAAAGGGAGAGAGAGCAGTATTAGAGTTGGTTGCAATGAAAAGAAAATATGCACGAGATTAGGCTGATTGGTAGAGCTCCTGCAGAGGAAGGTTTGGGGAGTTAGAAAGGAATACTGGTTAAGAAATTGTTAGGGATATCTGCACAATCACGTTGGAAGAAAGCAAGAGTTGTTTTGTGTGTGCAAAATGAGTTGCTATGTCCATTAAAAGGTCTAGCACCTTTTTAATTTCTTGCAATGCAGTTCTGAGCAGCCAAGGGTGATCTGTTGATTGTGTTTATTACATGTAAATATAGAACATTTTACGTCAACCCATCTATATTTTCATAAGGAGAGGAACAAGAACAGGCGTTCAAACCTAATTGATGCTTTCCATTCGAAACAGAGTCGCCTCTGCCTCTCATTTATTTTTGGGTCCTTTGTCATCTTGAGGGTTGATATTACCTCTAATCCTGAACTGGGATTTATTTGACATGATCAAATGACCAAAATATTGAAACCCACTCCGTTGAGACCACAGCGTCGAACATTGCATTTGTCAAAAGCCGACTTCTTCGAAGTTCTACTCATTGAATACCACAGTTGGTCAGCAGCTCAGACATCCACGCGTAATACTGTTTGCATGCACATATGTACTGGCCACATTTTATACACACCAGCAAAAGTAGTATTTTATTATTATTATTTATTTTATTTTACATTTGTTGACCAGGATGGTCAGACTGAGCTGAATATTCAGCGGAGGCCCGGGGAGAAAAGCTCCACAGTATACAAGTCATTAAAAGCATTAGAATTTCACAGTAGTTGCACAGAAAGTATATTAGTTAATACAGAGGTAATTAGTTAATTCATTGTTTTGAAATGTAATCATTAAACAATATAACACAATAATTCATAAATTAATAATTAATAATAATTAATTTCCATTCACAGCTACTAAAAAGTAAGTCAGCAGTACATTATCATTGTTAATGTTGGTTTATTTCAGTTAAGAGTATATCTGATCTGCTGAAACATTTTTTTTTTTCCTTCACCAGGTTACAGTGATTTCTGAGCTGCTGGTCGACTATGGTATTTGATAAGCTGAAGTTCAAATAAGTCAGTTTTCAACAAATGCAGTCTTCAATGCTGTGGTCTCAATGAAGTGTGTTTCGATATTCTGGACATTCGATCATGTCAAATAGATTCAATGCATAAAATCAGGGAGAGCAGTGTTAATGCTTTTCAAGTCATACAGAGTGGCTCAATCAATATTGTCTGGTTTCATCAAGAGGGCATTCTCTTTTGTCCAGGGGCAAAGTAGTATATAAATGGGCAAGGTTTTTACTGTTTTAAATGTTCAACACAGCATACAAGGAAATGGTCTAAAGCAATAGTAGGGAATATCTTTCCATTTAAACATCAGGGAGACGTATGTATGACATCAGGAAAGAGGAATACGAGTGGGTGGTAGATGTTACCGAAAGTATCAAACTGACAGATGTGAAGTTGTTTATTGTATAGTACACCTACTCATTCAAAAGTTAGATTCCTTAATAGTATAAAATGATCTAATTTACCTAAAACTACCTTTACTAATCAGTTTTCTTACCCCCCCTTTGTTGTCCATAAAGAACACTGATGTATGCTAACTGATTTGCCTTTACAACTCCAGTTAAATTACTTTACATAACATTTCAACCCTTTTCATTTTCTTATTACCCCTTATTCTGAACTACCTTCTAACACATCTACATGCTTTGTAATATCACACCTATATTTTGTACTCATACCTCCTTTCTCATAGGTTCAAAGGTTCATACTAGGCTATCTTCCATAGGGCATTTATAAGCCTAGCCAGAATGTGTTTGGCTTTCGCCACCCATTTTAAATGAATTTTGCTATGCCCTTTTTCGAGGTTAGTATACTCTGCCTCTGTCTAACAGTGACACAGAAGTGATACCCGGGGTAAACCTACGATCTCCCATCCACTCATCAAGATTTCTCTTGAAGAGAGTCAATGAGGGACTCTGCCTAACCTGGACTGGGATTTTATTCCAGAGTGAAGGGAGCATTTGGGTTATGAATCTGTCCCTCCAGCATGTCCTATTTATTTCAGTGCTGAGGTTCAAGTCTCTCGAGCGCGTATCTCGATGGGATTTGGATTTTCTGAGGTGCAGCATGTCCATTAATTCCGGGTTGGACATGGCTTAATACGTCAGGCACAGATCGCCTCTGAGCAGGCGGTATGCCACTGAGTAGAGCTGGAGTTTCTTTAACCGGGCAGCATATGGCATCTGTTTGAGCCCTTTGATCCTCTTGGTGAGGTACTTTTGGGGTCTTTCCAATTGCTGCAGGTGTCTGGTAAGGTACATCCCAAAAGGGGCATTGTACTCAATTATGGGCCTGATGAGGGAAGAGTAAAGAGGCACGATGACCTCCCCTGATCTAGATGTGAATTCCTTCATGATTAGGTGGGCTATATAAAATGTTTTTCTAACCACTTTGGCCACGTGGTTGTCAAATGAGAGATTGCTATCAACTTGGGTACCCAGGTCCCTAATTACTTCTTCCATACTTAATGGATTACCACCTATGTGGTAATTTGTGGGCACTTTGTTTTTGCCAAAGGGGATGACTATACACTTTTTGGCGTTTAGCTTGAGGCCATGGCTCTGGCACCAATTGTCTGTTTCTATGAGGCCCTTTTGTAGGATGCTTGTGTCGGCTGGAGAGTCGATTATGGTGCCCAGTTTGCAGCCTTTCTCAACATGTCTTTAAACAGCTTCCCCTCAATTGCATTACTTACAATTTTGCCTTCATTTACAACATTTCTGTTTACATTTTTACTGTACACAGTTCTTATTCTTTTTCAAATATACAACACTGACTGTTAAGTCATCAGATTTCCTCTTTCACAGCCACTACAAATGTGTTCTCTTGTACTCACTCATATAACATGGGTTTAACCCTTCTTTCTACTTCTTGTCTTTAGGTATCTTCCACTTTCAGATCAATCCCTCCAAACCTCCATACACAACCCACTAGCATCTCTATTTACATACTTGTAAAACCATACAGATTATTCAAAACCTAGTTAACATTCCTATAGGGGTATCTATCTCCATAACCTAGCTGTAAACAGTCCAAACTGGGTTGTAACAAAATGTGTCTTGTGGTCATGAATAATCTCTACATTACCTCATTCTGTCTTCTACTCTTCTCAGCTCCTGTTCTCCAAACTCCTTAACTTTTAAATTATACCAGGATTGTTAGTAATGCTTGGTGTACTTAATTTTTTACTGACTCAATCCCAACAGCAAACAAGCAAAGAAACACAAGTAATACAATCACTTTTCTTTTTAATTTAACTCAGTGTGTTTCTATACCTAGCAATCAGAGATCTTTCATCTACAAAGGAATATCTGTTTGCTACTAATAGTTTTGGTGAGCTGCATTGTAGTGAAATGGCACAATTGGAAAAAAACACATTCAGTGAGCCAAAAAAAAAAACCTTAATGTGTACTGGGGATGGACACCAACGACACCCCCATCCCATCCTTGAAACTAACTCCCTTGACACACAGCTATGGGGAAAGGGCAATGTTAGGCTTTCTGAAAGTAGTTTTAGTGAAACCATTTTGCTGCATAATGACTTCAATAAATTAATTTTGTTCAGCTGTCTGTTTTCCACCTGACTACCATCTTCTTACTAAAACCACACAGAGTGTTCACTCACAAAGCCTAAAATTTCCACAAAAAGAGAAACACTTAAGCATGAAAGGTATTTTCCACTGAATTATCTTTACTGTACTCTGCTCTAAAAAAATCAGAATGAAATACACCAGTGCCACAGGCCATATAAACCATCTCTCAAGAATTTCATAAGGTAGTGAAATAAATAAAAAACTTTATAAGCGTTAAGCATTTTCATCCAAAAATCAGGACTTCATCAAAATTTGGCTTGAAATGCACTGAGAAAATAAATAATTGCAATTTTTGTTATAATACTGGAGATAGTAAAGAATAGCTTTTAAAGATAAAGAAATGAACACAAATACATGACAGGAATATTTAAAAACGAAAAAGAAAGCTGAGAACAGCTGCATTATAAAAAGTGGAGAATTCAACAGTAGACTTTTAACTAAAAAGTCTTTTGAAATAAAGAAGGATGAATCTATGAAGAGATAAGACAACAAAAGTTTGACTGTTAAAAGGCAAGAACAGATTAATCCTTACTTGAGAAACAAGATAGTCAAGATAAAGAAATTAACGAATAAACAGGAGAGATACTTAAGAGGAAGATATGGGACTAGTACTGGAACATCTGATAGAGAAATTTGGAAATGGTTTAAGTTAAAGGAAAGTAAAAAAAAAATGTTTAGAGGAAATATGGCATAGAATCAGTGTTTCAGTGATAGAAGAGGCTATAAAAATAATCTAATGAACAACTGTGAAGTGAACCAAAAAGCTGCAGAAACTTGGATATTTGAAAGTAAAGAAGGTCCAAAGATATGTATAAGGCTGGTTCAACATTCCAGAAAAAGAAAGGGATGAGAAAAGTTTGAAGAAATGAAGAACAATATATTTGCAGGAACTGAGTAGAAACTGTTAACAAGAAATATCCAAGAAGGGTTAGAAAAAATGGTTTAGGTCAATTTGAAGGAGTAGACGAAACAGCAAAAAGGAAAGGTATGAGACGCATGTTATGGTAGGTTAAATAAACGATGGAAGTAGCAAAATGGAACAGGGAAACAACGAGGAAGGAAAGTGGAACATTTATGAGAATTTGAAAGTGCTATTATTTCTTACATATACTGATGATGTGGTGACAATAACAAATGGGAATAAACAAAGTAACATTAGAACTAAAAGAAGAAGGCAAAAGCACGGTCTCATTTTCTTTTATACAAGAAACATCTTTATTACGTTATCTTGTGACACAGAAAATCTTACATTTATATAAATGAAAATATATCACAGCAGCACAATCTCAGTTGCAAACATTATACCTTTACAAACCGTAGCAACAGAACTGCAGCTGTAAACATTATACATCACTTTTAATATATCGAATCGTTGTTAGTCAATCATTACATAGCTCATTCAGATCCTGCCTTCTTTTAAACATTGTTCCCCCTCTGCATGTATTGATCCCACATTTCCCATTTTTTCCTGTGTAATTTACTCCTACCCTTTTCTAAAGATCCCAGTTCCAGTTGTTTTTTCTCTGTTAATGAAAGCATGGGCTAATGTCAAATACAGAAAACTGACATGGTTTTAGAGTTAAAGGGGTAGTGGCAGACAGAGATAAGGAAAAAAATTACAAATACATATACAGAGAGATAGAGAGGGAGAGAAAAGGAGTGCATGCCATAGCAAGGGTCAAATAAAGGGCAACATGAAAAATGAATGAAGCTGACGACTTCTGAAAATGGTACTGAGTGACCTTGAAGAAAGAGGTGAGGTTGATCAACAACGTTTTATGACAAATGGAAAATTACTTAAGCAACACTTTCATTCTTTCTGTAACTTTTGAAAAACAATAAATTGAGTTGTGTTTTAGAGTAATTCGAAGTACACAGGTCATACCCAAATCTAATGAAATGTTAATATGGGTATGATTAAATATGGTGCAACCAGTAGAGTGTGTGAACATTTTTTTTAATTTCAAAATTTTAAGAACAGTCATTAAAAGTGAGTGACTGTGCTCTTCAGCAAATTACAACAAATGTCTTGAAGAAACCAAGAGATACTGTACCTACATACATTCCTATGGTCAAAGCATTCTTGGTTTCAGAAGCAAACTGAGAAGACTGACAAGTCTATATCTAGGATGAAATTAATATTGACTGCTGGCTTAATTCACAGCATAGAAGCTGCATTAAAAGTACCTGTGAACCCATCTTTGATGCTTGACATAGAACAGATTAGTGATGTGGATACAGCGTTCTAAAGATCAGCCTTTTTCTATAGCTGACGTACATCTCCATCTTTAAGGCTGCACTTCAAGAAAAAAATAATCTGGCTAAGCACATGTCAGCAGCTAGGTTAGAAGTAAGGAGGGCCTGCATTAAGTAGTAGATGTAGAGATTAGTGTATATTACTGATACTCATCATATTGCTAGATTTGTGAGTTCTAGTAGCGAGAAAAGACAGGACTTGGGATTACACATGCTACATAACTCTCAACTGTCCATATTTTCACAGAATGTCCAGAGTTTTCCCTCATATTTTTGGTCTGTTCCTTATAAAATTTGTGGTTGTCTGGCAAGTCAGTGAAAACTGAACTCGCCAAAAAATACTAGATATTTGAGTTTCAGAATTCATATCCTTCAGGAAATGCATGTTAACACAAAACCTTTTATTCTGACAACTTTCTAAGTTTATATGAGCAATTTTAAAATTTGTCCCCATTTTTGGGCCTTTCTACCCAATTATGTTCGGCTTTGTCCAGGTTTCTTCTGCTAAGAGGTTGAGCAGTATAACTTATTAAGCCCATTTGACACACATAGTTTTCCGGTTTTGCTAAACTCCTCCCATGAGCAAGAAAATGAAATGGGTTGGCAGAGCACTCCAGTTCTTTTTTTTAAACACCCTTATTAAATTATCAATAAATAAAGCCTTACTATGCCTAGGTAATTCAGAACCTGTATTACAGCTCTAAAGAATAATTTTCTTACTTAAAGCCATTTGCTCACTCGATATTTTTGATAGAGTACTCTGTAGGGAATTTTTTAAATCTGCCAACTCCCAAAATAATACTCCATTTCTTTACCAACGAATGATGGAAAGATGAGACATAGGACTTGGGGGACAGGCTGTTTCTTGTATCACAGGAAATGGATTAAGATGATCTTCATAACCTCTCTATTTGGTTTCATACTTATTCTAGCAATAGAAAGACAACCCTGCAAAATCCTCATGGGTGGCTGTCCTACAGCAACAATTATAATTATCATCTTTAATTTTAATTGTATTTGACTGAGAAATTTCAACAGCACATAACCCATTTTCAATGGAAGCATAGGGAGAAATTCTGGAGATAATACATATAGCATGTGCATACTGTAGGATGTAAAATTAACTTAAACGAAAATACTCCCACACAGAACATCTTCAAATGACACATGCAATCTATAATACAGAAGTAACACAGATGGTGACAGAAATACTAGCGGATATTGAAGTGTACAATCCTCATATACACAGGCAGATAATATCACTGAACTTTTCAAAGCATATAATAAGTAGTTATGAGAAGAAGAGAACCCACTGATAAGTTAATGTGACATCTGAGGAGCAGTGCATTTACCTTACTGTTAAAGAGGTTCACATTTTAAAGGCAGTTTTGAGAGGATTTTGGCAAATATTAACAGGACGATTACTGCAGATCTTGTGATCTCATCAACAAATATATGATCACCTCAACAATTTCTAGGCTGGGTGGTTTGAGAGAAATTCATTGATTTAGATTATATGTTCAGTTCAGACTTCTTGGCATCTTGGTTTGATAACTATAACCCTACGAGCAAACATATCAATTGTAATGATTTGCAAATGTGGTCTGGGTTGATTAGGCTGCAGATGAACAGCTACCATCCGATGAGACACTCTGGAATGCTACAGAATATAGAGACAGCTCTTATAGAATGTGGTTTTGATATTTTGTAGAGTTCTATCATAATTTCATACTAGAAGAAAAGGCAATTAGGAAGCCATTTGCAAGCGTAATATTGGTAATTTCTGTGCCTTTGTGTCTGTTAATGATGGAAATAGGGCTGATCATTTTTCCATATGGGTTTCTTTCACATCTACAGAGTACTGTATCATATGTCCATGCACTGAAGAAGAGAAGCTTCTTTCTTCAGAGTAATGGGAAGAATGAACTGGCAAATTACTGGCCAATTTAAACTAGTCTTCACAACAAAAATTCCCTCTTTATGAAAGAGCTAAAAGGAAGGAACCAGATACTACTTGTGGCCCACAAATGTGCCTGAATGACATAGAGACAATTAAAAAATTATGCTGTCTAAGACAAGTATATTAACTGTGCACGGCACAGACCTCAGAAAGAGAAAAAGTAATCTTTTCTGGTATAAAGTTAATATCCCATTGGAGAAATGGGATAAAGGAAACAGATGTCACAGAGAAAAGCCATACGTACCTTCAGTGAAGCTATAAACATTCAGTGCTGCATTAAAAAACAGGGAATTTAAAGACAACAAGTAAATGGGTTCAGACTGCAAAATATCTAATGTCATCATCAAACAGATATGAAAGGTACTGAAGGAAAGAAGACAATAGAAAAAGGATCCATAATTTGAATTGAAGTCCATAATGAAAACATCTTCCATTCATTTCTGTATGTCATCTGAATGTAACAATATTAGTAAGACAATATGATTGAAAACCACCCTGGCTGAAAAAGTCTGAAGACCTAACAACCAGCAAAAATAAAGCAGTCCAGCTTTCAGCCTAGGATAGTAGACAACTGGATGGGCCTTCTCAGAAGGGGTAAGCTAACAAGAATTTGTGAGAAGTGTAGTAAAATGGAAACACTAGAGGAAACTGATGAAGTCTTGAAAAAGAGATCCGTATGGGCCAATAAGGATCCACCACAATTATTGTCAGCTTTGATTCTTTACATGTAAGAATAACGTTTATGTATTAGCAGAAGCTGAGTGAGGGTGCACAGTAAGCCTGTGAGCAACCTGTATATCAAAACATTTTTGCCATTGCCAATGGGAGGAGGAATCACTGAGAACTTCTTAATGCTTGGTCTTTGTAAGCGAAGCAAACATCGCAGAAAGGATTATGCTACTTTCTGAGCAATGCTCTTATGAGAGGTTGATGAGCCATCTTTCACCCACTCAGATGGTGTTCCCCGATGGTGAAATACAGACAGAAGTTTGTGAAAGTTGAAGGCCTACTGCAAAATGTCCATGGCCTCTCCACAGAAGGGTACGAGTGAGTTCCTCCATTTTTTTTACTACACAACACTATTACCACATTGTCAGAATGAAAGGGGCAAAGACCTTGGCAATCTGTTGTTGTACAGCTTGGAAAAGCGGGAAGATTCCTTTCACTTCTAGGACAGTAATGTATGGCTTTGACTGTGGTATGGGCTAGACGCCCTATTATTTCCGATCTTGGCAGTAGACTTTTGCTGTAAATGTGGTGTGGAAGGGTGGATTCAAACAGGGATTAATTATCAGCAGACTGGTCTGAATCATCTTCCAATCTAAATACCTTTTTTCTGGGTGTGAAAATCTTGATTGCAGCACACAAGGACTCTGACATTCCACTACAATAGAATCAAATGGACTCATACAAGTATCACCATGACTTGTGTGACACCACAATATCATGACCCTAATGCATAAGCGGGGTGAAAATGTCTAGTCTGATATACATAGAACTGCGGCAAGAAGGTCCAATATTCTCCCCAATGGTACAAATGCCTAAAATGTCGTGGCATCTAGGGAATAACCTATTCAAGTCAAGGGTCGGGCTGGACTTAGGTGAGAATTGATATAGTTTCAGTGATCTTACAAACTAAAAGGTAGGCAGCCACTTCCTTCACCATATGATGCTATAATTTACTGCTACAAGAAGCTAAAAATCTTAGCAGGGAAACAACCAAATCTCTTCTTGATACAAGTAAGCAGTTACTATCTTTACACATTTTGTGAATACCTGGGATAGAGGTGATTATGAAGGGGAGAGTCTGGAATTTATAATGCATAGTTCCAATTTGACAGCAGTGGGATTTACTCGATCTCTTTATATGCAAGCAAGGGTCTAGAAGATCTAATGTGCAAACCAGGTCTTCACTAGATAGGAGAGGGAAAAGACATTAAGCGCTACCGTGTGAAAGGAATCCGTTGAGACAAACATATTTTGGCTGCTCACTTCTACTCTGTGCCTTGAGTATTATCATTATAAATTGACAAGTTGTGTGTTAGAAATGGGAAGCTATGCTGCTGAGCAGAATCAATGAGGAGGGGAAGCAATACCTAGGAGTAATCTTTGGGTAGGAATAGGATATTAAAAATGACAGAACATCATACAGGAAACAGATAAAAACAGGCTACACAAGTCGCAACTGCCAGTGTTCTAGAGCAGCTTATAAAGTAATAGCAGCCACTAGGCATGAAATAAGTGCAATTATGTAGGCAATTTACCTTCACACGGGTAGTACCATCCAGTAATAATATTAAATAATATTAAATACTACACACAAGCATTGAGTAATACACAGCAGAAGCAGCAGCCTCGTAGAATTCACACAGTAGCAGAATTAAACACTAGGTCTGACACGAAGGAAGGCACAAAATGTATTAAATTACAGCTTCAAGGAATATAACAAATGCAGTACTTCATGAAAGAAAAGGTGGTAGGTACTGATAGTTTTTGAAACTCCTGATATATTAAAAAATGCAAAGATCAGAATAATACATTTTTGTTGACTTCTGATGTCTGTTGATGTACATAACTGTTGAAAATGATTGAAAAACACAATAATCAAGACAGAAATAACACTAGCATCATGGAACTTCATGGAAAAAGGTAGACTCAGAAACCTTGAAATCAGGGAAAAATGAATGCCCGTGCTGTACTGAAGAGATCGAGTGGGGCATTCTGAATATGGTCAATCCAGATACTTTGTAAATTGCAAATAACAATTCGAACAAATTACAAGGTAGATTAAGAATTGTGATGGGTCCATTACACAAAAATGTGTAGCCATACAAGTTCTGCAATGAAATACAGCATTGACAGCATGCTGGGTTTCTTCTGTGAAATCTGAACTGATAAACCCTTTGCACTAGTCTATTACACTGGGTTTGAACAACAATCTTACGAATATAATATATTGTAATAAATGACCATGACCATGACCTGAGGAATTCTAAGTACTACAAAATCTGACTGTTTACACTAGGCAAAGTGGAGGGAAGCTGTATTTCAAGGGCTTTCATGAAGCAAGGACATTTACTATACAGAAGTACAGCAGATGGAACTGGTTTGAAAAGTGCAATCAGTGAAACTGCAAAGTCTTAACAGCAGTATTGTTCTAGGAAGCGTTTTAAGTAGGAGGACTGTTAAGTTGTAACACCTTGTAAAGTGGTAACTCCTTGTTTAGATTTGTAAAATGTGTAATTATTTTTTTACTTATATTTTATTCACTTTCATTAAGTGCATTTTTGAACTGGTTAATATTGTAAGCAAATGTTCAATATTGTTGCATGTTTTTTTTTTTTGTTTGTTTCTCACATGACTAGGTGATATTATTTAATGAGCACTGTGTGTTATAAACATTTATTCTGAAAAAGTCCTAAACTATTTTGACAAAAGCACTTAGTTAATGTTTGTGTAGAACTTGTACTGCTGGGGTAAATCAATGGTTTTTGTGGTGCTTACTAGCATTCCTAGTGTTTTGGTTTTTCCACTTCCCAGTGTACCTCTGTAATTCTTTGCTCCGACTACTGAATGGGCTCCAAAGAAGAGAGGAGTGAAGCTGTAATTTAGATCTAAAGAGAGATTATGAGAGTTATGCAGCCTTCAAAGGCTGCAAAGTTATACTTATAGGGTAAAGAAGGTGGCAGACAATAGCAAGAAAAATAGGGCAAAGACGGACAAAAGGCCATTTTAGACCCAGCTCTGTCAGAGTAATAGGGTACTGAGTATAACCCAGTTAACCGGGGTTCGATACTGATTAATGGCTTAAGGTGCTGGGGGATCTGGGAAGAAACAGCCTTTTCTGGCTCACTTACTCTGGGACAAGGAGTTTCTGCCAGTGCTTTGACATGCCTACTGTAAAGCAAATTGCCGCTACAAATTAGCAGGAAGAGCTGACTGATATTACATGAGGTGATGTGCATGACATCAGTTGCTCCTCATGGTTAGGGCATACAAAACAAATAAAAAAAAACTCCAACAAGTAGCAGAAACGAACACCAGCCACAGAGATGGAAAATTGAGCACTTTAATTCAGTTAATGCGTTTGTATTTAAGGAGATGGGTTTGCCTGATGCATCGTCCCATTGAAGGCGAATTGCAGAAGTACCAGGATATGTGAATTAAAGTGCTCAATTTTCCATCTCTGTGGCTGGTGTTCATTTCTGCTACTTGTTGGAGGTTTTTTTTTTTTTTTTTTATGCGTTCTTATTTTTTTGGTGTTTCATACAAAAAAATCCCCTGATTTGCAAGGCAGTGAGTGTATGACACTCTCAGTTGCTGTGCTGTGAAACACTTCCCCTTTCCAACCTGCTAATGAAGCAGTCCCAGCATATGGGCAGCAGAAACATTAAGGAACAAATGGATCAAAAGAAGCCAAGCTAGAGAGCAGTTGATGGTCAGCTGGAGGCATGCAAAGGGTCCAAAAAAGGCCTTTTAATTAATGGATGGAGCATACAACTCGGCAACTGTGGATTATGCATCATAACACTGGCATTTAAAAATCATAGCACAGAGTCGGAAAGAGGAGCACTTGTTTTCATAATAGGTCTTCTGACTCAAAAAAACCCATACAGTTAATAAGTACTCCTTGCAGACATATGAATTAGTTACTTAATACTATATATATATATATATATATGTATATACATACACACACACACACACACACACTTGAAAAAGTCCAACTTTAGTGGAGAAAATTCTAAATTTAGGAGGATCAAGGAAAAATCTAACAGCAAAAATTATAGTTCCATACCTAAATCACAGTGGATAAAAGACAATGAATAAAAACGGGTCAGATGAGTGCAAAAACAATTAAGGGAACAGTCAGACTAACTACAAAATCAGGCAAGAAAAAAAAATTCCATAACAAAGAATTTCAGTTCGGCATTACACAGCACTGCTTACATGTCTGGTACTGGCCTCCCTGTACAGCTTTTTTTTTTTTTTAATACTTAGTCCTACTCTTTATGTAAAAGCTAGTTTTCTCCTATTCCTTCTATAAAAAAAGAACATTATTTTGGGGGCAATTGTATTGATTTTGTTTCCAGATGCAGCCCATGAATATTAAATACAAAATATAATACTGTTATAATAAATGACTGCTTAGATTTATAGCACGGTCTAAAATAAAGGTTGACTTGACAAACTTGTAGGTATCTGTCTTTATTATTAAATCTGGATCAGTGGTTCACTCATTTTTTTTCTGTAATAACAATGAACACTTAACATTCTGGTTCGTTTATAATTCATTAATTAATTCTGGCTGTATTTTTAACTAAAACTTGGTAATATGACATTTTTTAGCTAAACAATGCACCTGCACAATCAACAGCACAATACAGTAAGTAGGATAGTAATTTACTGTCTTACTGTTAAAATTAGAGTGCGCCCTACCAATAATCACTTTGTATTCCTCATATAACACCTCATTACTACAATCCATTGAAAGTAAAATCTGTTTTCCATCCATCCTTCTGATCCACAAATAAATCACAGTCATCTCCTCCACAAACTAGCTATCTACAACTTGAAAGGGACACAGATACTTGCCACCTTCCTGTACAAGTTTGTCAAACTGTGCAATTTTCCAACCTATCTTCAAACATTTTTGTAAGAACATATTATATAGTCTTACATCCAATAACAGTGGCATCCTCACCTTAAATAGACCATGCTTTGAGACACTTGGTAAAAAGCAGTGTCTAAAATAAGGCAGACATGTTGTAACCATCTTGCTACAGACATGTGCTGTGTATTCTCTCAGACAAATACGCAGAGCTTCTAGATCAAGTTCAAAGGTGACCTCCTCCATGGATGCTCTGCATTGGAAATGCTGCTATAAACTGAATGGAAACAGCAACACCTGGTAACTCTACTTAGCCTTACCTTACCTGTATTTTGTACCTGCTAAATTTATTATTTTCATTGGTATCTATGACACTTTCACTATTTTATTTTTCATTACTGCCCACTTTATATACCATTTGGTTTTGTGCTTTTATTCTGCTTAATGGCTATGACTGTACAGCTTTTGCAATGACATTCTATGCACGTTTAGCACACACTCAGTTACCCTGTTAAACTCTTAATTTAATCCGTACATAGTGTTGTTCATTTTGAGTGACAGCCACAGAGTAAAGTACCCTTTTGCAAGACCACTTACCCATTTAGAAATAAATTAGAAATGTAATATAGATTAGAAATGTAATATAAAATGCAATATAAAAAATAAACACATCTGGCTGGCTAAAAGAGAGCAATAAAGACACAGGGTTCACAGAGCAGGGTTCTAGATCAGAATGAAGCAGCTAGAATAGGGGAACTATTAAAATTAATTAAAAATTAAAGAATACAAAGTAGGGAAACAAAGTGAATTATTTAGACAGAAGGTAGAAAAATAAGAAGTATTGGCAAGGCTGACTTACGAGACAAAAAGTGGTTGGAATGGGGGCAGCAGCACGGTTAGATGAAAAGGCAGTGCATGGGGTACAACAGCTGACTTTATAAATTAATTAAAAAGTCTAATCGGACAGACAGACAGAATGCTGTTAAAGAAACACGGATAGACCAGAACACATTTAATTTCAAGAATAGTTATGTGTTGGTGTTTTAGGAGGAAACAAACTGAAATGTACCACATTTTACAAGTACAGAGCAGACAAGCAATGCTGATTCATATTAATTTGGCAGAATAAAAAGATTATCCATTGCAGACCGTATACATTGAAAAATAAATAAATCAATGAACAACTAAGAAAATATTGCCCTAAAGTGTAAAGAACACATATCACAAATGAAATTACAAACCTGAAAACACTTACAAATTAGTTGCATTTTTACATAAATTTCTATAGGAAAGCTGAAATATTTTAAATAAAAATGTTGGGTTATAAACATACCTCTCAACTGTCCAGATTTTCGAATAAATGCCCAGATGTTTGCCTCATATTTGTGATCTGTTTCTCTAAACACTGTGATTTCCTGGCAAATCACTGACAAATCATTGAGGACTAAAGTCAGAAAATAATGACAGAAATATGAATTTTAGAATTCATACCCTTTATAAAATTCATCCCAGTGCAATACCTGCTATTTTATCAACTTTTTAAGTTTCTATAAGCAGTATATATTATTTTTAATCTATAGAAACAGTATCCAATACTGATACCTAATTTGAAATAATCTGAAGTCTAGAAGGCCAGATGATTGAGGGAGGTCGTGTGGGGGACTCACCAAAATGGTCCAAACTGGGCACCACAATTGCAAAGGCCAGCCTTGAGAGGAAGGCTATATATTTACTTAACCTGAGTTATGCATGTAGTCTACAGTGACCACCCACGTGGTCTGGAAGTTTCCTACAGAATACAGCCACCTCTACAGTATAATAGGGATAACTAGAATTATTTTTACTAAAATGCAAGCAATATTAAGCATGACTGATCTTAACTGCCTCTCCCACGAGTCTTTCAAAAATGCCAGTTAAACAGACCAGTGCAGCAAAAATTAATATACTGTACAAAGCACTAACATAAAGTGGCGAAGCAAGGTTAGATTTCAAGTAGCATTTTCTCACAAACTGTTTAAAAATAAATATTCACTGTGATTTTACCTCATGTAATAAACTAAATGAGCTCAGTTTTCCATGTTCTTGCTTTTATTTATGCTCAACTGAGAAACTGCAAATACTGAGGAGCAAAATGACATGTACTGCGCTAAATAGCAATTAAATGCTGGGATGCAAGACAGAGATGCTTTGTTTCAGAGTTTGCACTGCTCCACTTCTCAGCTAGAGATGTGTTTTTGGAACCTTCCACATTAGAATTATGTTAGTATTTTGTGAAGTTATGTACAGATCTACACCACTCTCTGAAGAAGTGTGACTAGCATGCAATTTCCAGGTACAGCAGCAGGCACTCTCATTAACTGGCCTGTCAAGTCTGTCTTTGTCTTCATATGCTGTCAGGCTACAGCACAGACTACTAACTCTGTAAGGAAGCAGCTTTAACCTTTTAGTCTTGAGACGGACTCCCTGACAATACACATGCATTCTGTGCAAATCACTGAAACAGAACATCCGCTCTGGAGTCACACCTGAGTAAATGCATTTGCGCCTGAGTCACATCTGAGTAAATGCATTTGCGCCTGCTATGTCTGCTCTGGTTAAGAAATAGCTATCCGTTACAATATAACATGAAGCTAGTGCAGTGATGTGGTTGATGGCTAGCACTGCCCTACACATCTTGGACATTTAGTTCAGTTCTCAGCAGGTACATCTCCTACTTGGGGTGTTCGCATTCTTCATGAGTTCATATGGCTTTTTATTAGTGTCTGCATTTTGTATCAACTTATCAAAGGTATGATGTCAGTTGAGCCACTATGCTGCACTATATCCATCTTTGAGTGAATGTGAGTGTGCGCTTTGTGTTTTTGTGTGCACAAGTGTACATGTACCCTGAAATGACATGATGTCGCATCACTGATTAACTCAGATCTTGCACGCACTGCTTGCCTGGCTAGAATACCACCTTGCCCCCTTAAACAAGTACCAAAAAGAATGGAAAGTGTTTTTTTTTTTCCATTTTGTTGACTGGGACACTCCCACAAGGCAAGTAGGTCTCTTTTAAGGGGGGATGCAAAATGGTATTCAAGCGAACTATGGAAAATTTGGCCAGGGAACTGCACCTACTCTTTCTAATAAGTGGCATGGGATATTTTACATCCACCAGAGCTGTCACCGACTCAGGTAAATGGGCCTTGGTTTAACGACTCAGCTGAAGGATGGCAGTGAAATGAGTGGAAATTATCCCTCTTTTATGATAAAGTTACATTAATAAATGTTACTTGTGACTTTCTGTCTCATTAAACACAGGGTAGCATTTTTGTTTACAGCTGAGACAAAAGTCTGCATTTAATTACACCTGCCATTTCTTGTTTAATGCATGACCTTCAATGTTATTTTTCATGCTCCAACTTACATCTTGAAATGAGCTCGCCTTTGGTGTGCATTACACATTTAAAAATACCCCCTTTATTTCAAGTAATTGGGTTTGCCAACTAAAGTAAAAAAAATCAGTTAGTCCCTGTTGGTGTAAACCAGGGGAGTCCAGCCTTTCTGGTTCAGGGACCATTTACCATACTTTGCAAGGTTTGGGGGGGCTACATTACCATGTTCAACATGTGTCTATCCATTCAAAACAGTATGATGCTGGACTTACTGAGGGCTAGATAAAATGCTTTGATGGGCGGGATTATAGCACTAGGGCCACCTGTTGGGCACCTCTGGTCTAAACTTTTCAGCGAAAAATTAAATGAAAGAAGTAGATTTTGTCCAACTTATGGAGCTAATACTATGAAAGTGGAACTCTGCAGTAAAATAAATTAAGTCTGCCTGGTACCATAGTGGATGCTACCTTATGGGATGGTATAAGCAGACCTCCTAATTCTGATTATTATTTGAGTTCTGCTCTTCATTTCAGCTATTCTACACATACTCAGAGAAAAAAAAAAAAAAAAAGTGTCAAACATGCCTAAAATAAATACTGGATCCCTGATTTAGCAAAACTTATTCTTCCTTGGTAAAATTCAGCATGTAAACTTACACATTCTATTTGCAGTCAAAAATGTAACTTTTTACTGTTTCATGTAATAAAATAGGTGACTCTGGCCATAGGGATTGTTAATAATGTCACCTGTCCTTTTGACAGATGCACCTGTTGTAATGCAAAGAACCACTTCTGAAGCACTGGCTCTTAAAGTTTAAACAGAATTATCTGCAGCTACTATTTCTTTAAAATTGAGAATGTTTCTATAAAACATGACTAACACTTCAGTCTGCTTTTTTCCAAACTTAAGTTGTCAACTAGGCCACTTTCAACAATTTACTTGAGCAATGTAAGAGAAATATTCTGAGACGCTCTCATCTAACAACAACGCCTAGAAACATATGCTTTCCCTGAAGTCACTATATGCAAGCCCCTGTAGACTGAAGTATTAGCATTGGAAGCTACTGGATATCAAGCACTTTTGTGAAAATATGGCTTTCCCCAACCCAATTCATAACTGAATTGGTGTCAGTGAAAAAAGCAATTTGTGGAAGTGCAGACTTCCCAATGATTGTACAGCTCAGGACTGAGTATATGTAACCATGTGTGTATGTTTGTGTGTGTGTGTGTGTGTGTGTGTGTGTGTGTGTAGGGGGATAAGAGCTTGAAAAGAAACTTAACAAATGGCTTAGCAGTCTACAGGAGTACAGTGCAGTTGATCAGTTAAGTGTCAAATATTTAAGTAAACAAGCTCATGCTAAAATTATGTTCGCAAAGGAACAATACATGTTTTATTAAACTGTTAAATGCAAACATATGATTACAATGTTTAAAACGGCTAAATCCTCAGACGTTTCTTAATAACACAGGCCAAATCAATACAATCAAATTGAAGCAATATTCCAACAATGGTTAACTAGCTTCTAATAACTAGTTTTATTAGAAATATAAAATAAACACATTGTAGTATACCATAAACCTTACACAATCACACAATGAAATGTAATTTCTGTAATCAAATCAATAACCCAATCTCTCTGAGTCAATAATCGCAGTGAATTAGCCAAACTGATATCAGAACTGCAAACTGAAGATGCATTGCTTAAATAAAGGAAGAACTGTGTGTACCTGCTTAACAATATGAAAAATAGAGCTCTTCAAAGCCATCTTTTCCTCTACATCATAGAAAATGTCAGGAAAGTACACCTCACTGTCCTCATCGCACAGATCCATTTCTCTACTTCATTAGAGTTATAAGTGGTTTCCTCCAGGTTATGTGAATCTGAGTTTTTCCTGCCTCAAAGAACTAATCTCTATGCATCAGTATAACTTCAATCGAGGAATGCAAACTTGTCAACATTACAGAATAAACTATGAAATATGCCTTCTTTTGTTAGGCAGTCTTGATATTGCACAGGTTTTTAATAAAGTGGGCATTCCTTAATAAAACTTGACATAAGTGTGTGTGTGTGTGTGTGTGTGTGTGTGTGTGTGTGTGTGTGTGTGTGTGTGTGTGTGTATCTCTTTTGTACACACACACACACACTACTGCAAATATTCAAAAGAATAATGTATCCCATTTAATAAAAAGCACTAAGCAAGGCTGCCTTCCTTCCCCACTGTTTTCTCCAGTAAACAGAAATACTTGTGCAGATGACTAGTACAAAGAATAATTTCAGTAGACTATAAGGATGAGTCACTCCTCTGTTCTAATGACTTACTAATCTGTTTAACAAATCCTGAAAGTCCCTTCCCTATCTCACAGAAATGCTGTGCAAGTTAATCATTTTGTCACTTTATGCAGATCCCTCATTACTAATATCATGATGACACACACTGATATTGTCCCTGATGCAGCAATATGAAAGGGAAGTGGTCTGAGAGCTGCTTTCCAACATGGTGAAATACCCAAGGGACTACTAGTCAGTAAATACAAGACCACAGCTATGATGTATTCAGAATCTACACGTATCACCATTAAACATGAGAGCAACATATGCCCTGTTGGTATGATTTGAGGCCAGTAACAGTGTTAACTCATCTGGGGGGGCAAGGGCAGCCCATCTCCAGTGCCATTCCTCATGCTCTCATAACAGTAGCCTGTCAGCTGCACTGAGGATCATGCCAGAGTAACATCACTGACGGGCCTCACTGGATCTGTTGCGATTGCCCAAAGCATTCAGCATGTTTGGAAGATCTGTTCACACTTCATTCCTCCAGACAGTATTGACTGTCCATCCAAGAAGACTGCAATCATGCTGGGGAGGAACCTCAATTATACTGTCATTCTCTGTGTGTGAGAAATTGTCCTCCCTACTTCTGACTGACATCCTGTTTGATTCTCGGCTGGAGCACCTTCTGTGTGGAGTCTGCATGTCCTCCTCGTGGTCGAGTGACGTATAAAGACATGCAGGTAGGTGCGTGCATGAATGGGTGTGCTTTCTTTGAAGGTTGGGCATCAGGCTGGCAACTCGGCACTGTAAAAATCCACTGCCAATCATTAGCGGACCGGAGTTCCGTTGTGGCGACCCCTAACCGGGAAAAGCCAAAAGTAAATGCAGAGAAAACAGCTTAAACCACCTGTCATACTCTTCCTAAACAAAGTTCTAAGCCTTATAACTAGGAAAGAATCATCTGGGTGGCCATCTTGCCTATCACATTAAAGACACGCGGCTTTATTCAAAGATATCAGGGTGGCACTGTATCACATTAAAGACATGAGGCGTTATTCAAAGATATCAGGGTGGCACTGTATCCCATTAAAGACATGATGCTTTATTCAAAGATATCAGGGTGGCACTGTATCACATTAAAGACATGAGGCTTTATTCAAAGATATCAGGGTAGCACTGTATCACATTAAAGACATGAGGCTTTATTCAAAGATATCAGGGTGGCACTGTATCACATTAAAGACATGAGGCTTTATTCAAAGATATCACGGTGGTACTGTATCACATTAAAGACAAGAGGCTTTATTCAGTGATATCAGGGTAGTACTGTATCACATTAAAGACACGAGGCTTTATTCAAATATATCAGGGTAGCACTTTAAAGGCTAAATTAAGTGAGTAACAGCTGTGCTAGAGTGATGAGCACACCGAATATATGCCTTGTGATGAGGCCATATGGGAAGTAACAGCATAAATGAAAAGGACAAGGCAGCTTTCAGTACACCAGTACAGAACAGCAATATCACTCCTGTCTTGGATGTAGTCACTGGCCAAAGCTTCTCTGAATACTGAAACATAATAAAGAGATGCCAATATGTTTGTTTTTAATGATGTACAGTGACTGTGCAATGTGACTTACTACTGATATCACCATACAGATTCTGCAGGATGAGAAGGATGTGAGCAGTGTTAGGTACATGTACCATAATATACAATCTGGTGTACAGATATGCAAATGTACAATACAGATGACTTTAAGCTAGCTCTCTGAGAACTGTTAGGATCTTAAATCCTGAGACTAAAATTGGTCATTTTCCAGGATGAGACTGAAATTGGTCATGATGGATCACTGCTCTAAACTGGTCACCAAATTAAAGTAAATCAATAGGAGTATAGCAGAAAATGACATTTGCAGACATAATGGGATCCTCTGGCTTCCTTATATGACACACATGACATGGAAACACATATTCCTTCAGGAACAATGCAGTCATTACATTTTGCCTAACTGCTGCAATATTGCTGCAGTACATTACTATCAGTTACAAGGACCAAGGAAGATACACTAATGTGCACCTGTAAAAGTTCCTTAGTTAAGATGGGGTTACTTCTCCATTGTTCACAGAACACAGATTTAATGAAAAAACAAAATTCACTAAGAACTTAGGTACTGTGCTACTGTAAAGTAATGAAATGTCTGGCAAACACTTAAAAATTGTGGACTGATGCAAACTCTGTAAATGCTGGGGTCATCTGTACCCATGCAGGAAATATGCAGTATTATACTGGAGGTCATCTACAGCAGTGTACGTGAAGATCAGCAAAACTGGAAGGATTAGTTAACTGCCATATGTTCTATAGATGAATCAGTGAGTTTATGTACATATGGAGTTAAATCAGCTGCTTGTCACCTAACTGCTCATTTTTAAGTTAGTTAAGTTGTTTATAGTGTTGGACAGTAGTGATGTATGTGGATAATGAAGATGCAGCTTATACTTCTAATAGTCTAAGATCACATCCTCTTAGTGAAAGATGCAGCAGCTTTCACACATTGAGTGATCACTCTTTTTTTTTCCAAGAAGGTGTAACCTTAGTGTCAGTATTACAAAGTAAGAGTGTATGCAGCCAAAAAATCAACACAAGGAGTGCTCTGGGCATGCTCACATGCAAATATACTCTGTTTTGTTCTATGGTTATACTGATGTGCATGTTTAGATCTTAGGTATGCACAAATTTTTTTCATATGGTACCATGCGCTTGTGTTTTGAGCAGCTGAGTTCTGAGCTACCATAGTGAAACCACCACACACACACACACACACACACACACACACACACACACACACACACACACACACGTTAATAAGCAAATACAAGTTATCGGTTTGTAGTCTACTACAGGCTTAGCCAATAACCAGAGATTGGAATCACACCCTCTGCTTTATATCCGTGAGTTAAAGACCATGATCATTATGCCAACTCTCCTTCTTTACGTACAGGGTGGTTCATGGTGTAAATCATACTGCATAGGAGTACGTACAAGAGCACTCATCTGATATCTGCCTCTTTTAAAGGGCTGTTCCACAACTGAATGCCAGGATGAGTCATCCTAAAACTACAGTTTGTGGACGAAATGTTATGTATTTGATGCTTGAACATAACAGGATGATCAGCTGTCTGATGACTCCCACTGCTACCTGGAAGGGGTACTCATATCCATAATTACACCTGTACATTGTTTAATAAAAATAGAAACATGTCTTGCAAGGACGCATGCAACAAAAGGGATGATAACAAAGGTGTGTGCTCTTCCTTATTTATATACAATGCATGGAACATTGCCTTCCAGCATTTCAATTGTTCTGGAATTAATGCAAGCTTTGACCAGCACCATGTATTGATAAATTGGTTTGTATTTCAGACTTTGTACTATCACTTGTGATAATGTAACCAGATAGAGTAATTATTTCCTATAAATATACCGTATTGTATTCTTGAATATGCCTAAAAAAATTAGCTGATCCAGCTGATATTTCTACATCGACTGCTTATCTAGTACAAACCATCTCTTTCCTCCTTCCTTTAAAGCCAGGCAAGCAAAAACAGTTTCATCAATAGTTAAATTTATATGGAATGAAATGGCTTTAAAAGTTACCAACAAGATGTTAGGGTGTACATCGGAGGGGAAGGGATTCTAGGTAAACTGGGTTCATTCTTTGCTGCACATTGCAATGCCATACCACATACAGAGCATTATGCAAAGCTCCAGAGGCCAAATACAGGAAAGAAGGAAAATTTTGATGATAAAAAACTTGTAAGACAAACTTACAGAACAATGAATAGGATAGAGCGGCAGGGAACAAAACAGAAATCTAAAGATGTACACAAATTAGGAGAGAATAAGAACAGAAGTGGAGATGCTAATCATGCTATGTGGACAGGCAGCATCTTTGCAGGTATGTGAAACTGACTAAGTTAAGGAAGGAGCAGGAGAAAGAGAAAGTGTGGCAGCTGAAAGGGGGCATCTAAGTTCAGACCACAGTTCCTCACTGAAATGGAGACAGGGATCTGGGACACATTTTTTGAGTCAGAGACAGACAAGTCCAAAGAAGAATATAAAGCTGCTTGGGACAGCGCAAAAAAGGAAGGAGCAAAGGTAATTTAAATTTACTTTTTATTTATTGTGAATACCAAATCCAAGCTGCTGAAGTAGTAGTGCAGAAACTTTAGCCATTGAGCTACTCTTCCACCCATTCAGAAGGGGTGGGACAAGTGTAATTCTTGGATGGACTTGCCCAAATAGAAGTGGGGGAAGGGAGCAGCCACCTGGGAGCAAAGGGTTAAGGGATACAGTTGGCGGATGCTGATTGCTTGGTAGTACAGTACTGTCATCATTTCCATAGCAATATTTCTAACACTAGTACCAAAATGAATTATTTTACTGTCAGGACTGAAGCATCTACTTCAACAATTAATGTGGTATAACCTGTAGCAAGCAGGACTTTTTGTTTTTAAAGTTCAGTTGCAAAGTTGAAGAGAGGTGCATAAATGGACTTAGTGTGCCGCAAGTTTTATAGAGGCACATCAGGGAATGGACCTTTTTTTGGCTCCTCAACTTTGAGTTGAGGGCCACCAGACTGGGGAGAGGCACTGGGCATGAAGTGACCCAGCCACTGCTCTACATTGTCATCTGTCTTCCTCCCCAATAATCTGTTATTGTATATACATGCAACTGATGTGGGATGGGGTGGGTGAGTTGTACTGTTGAAGTTCCACTCGTGAGGAGAAAGAAAAAAAATAAAAATACAGTTTAGTTCATCACAAATGGAATGACTTTATATAACAGTTTTATGAAAAGCACAAAACTAATCTGTAGGATATGATCTCTGATTATTCAACTTCCTATAAGTAGGGCACAGATGAATGAGTGCCCAGACCTCATCAAAAATTTTTAGGGGTATATTTACCACCAATCTTTTCAATCCTTTAGTTCTAGATTCATATCTGCCATTTACAAAATATTCTTTGCCTAAAAAGTGCAGAGCGCACTGTAAGTTAAAAAAACTTCGACAAACATTGCAATATATTTGCATTTTTTTTACTAAAAAGAAATGTTGAAAAGTTATTACCTTTCTCTGGACATTGGTTATATTCTATGGAAATGGATTAAAATTATACAATTTATCAGATTTAAGAACTGTGCAACTTCAGCTAAAAAAAATATTAACAGAACACATTCTGTTTAAATTTCTAGAAACTTTCAGCAATTCAAGTTCCTTGTCTTATCTATGTAGCTCACCCTGCTATAACATGTCAAAACATGCTCAGCTAGCAGCAAATTGCAAACCCATTCTAGTTGCCAACAAGCATCTCATTACTTTTTTACTTATAAAACACCTTCACTGAATTTATTACTTGTGACACAGGCAAACTCACATTTATATAACACATGCAAACAAACTTATATAAACGTAATCTAACCATATTAACAAGTTTACAGTTAAAAACATTATGCATCACATATATTGTTATATATCAAATATTCAAAGCAACAGTACATAAATTGTCAATTCCTACATTCTCTTAAACCTCATTCCTCCTCCAAAACATTTTCTGTATGTATTGTTCCTACAATTTCCATTTTTCTATGTTATTTACCCCTACCCTTTTCTAAAGATCTTATTTTTATGTTACAACATTTACTACTTCATGTATGGTTGATTTACAGTTTGATTTCCATTTTCTAGTAACTGCTTTTTTTTTTTGGCAGCCACCAGAATTAAACTTAACAAGGCCTTACTATGCCTAGGCAATTCAGATCCTGTATCCCAACTCAAAAAAAAAATTATTTTGTCACATTAATTTTCTTGGCCACTATTCCTGACAGAGTACTTTGTATGGAATTTTTAAAGTTTGCCAACTCATTACACTCCTAGAACATATGCTCCCAGGTACCTCTTTCTTCCTCATTATACCTCCAGAAATTGGCATCAACTTGAGGAAAAATTCTTTGAATTCTCCTTGGGGTATAAAAGTATCTATGCAAACACTTCCAGGCAAAGTCCTAAATCTTCTAGCTTTTGTTGCATGATTGGGAGCCATACATATGTCCTTCCATTATTTCTTTGTGAACTGTAAATCTAACCTAATCTCTCTTTCCAATCGTTTCTGACCTCTTCTCACTGTTTCTACAGTTCTCGTTCAATATTTGATATGCCCTACTAATTCTCCCTTTTTTAATTTCAATTAAACATTCAGACTGTGAGGGATTTC
The DNA here is from genome assembly GCF_019279795.1 of Protopterus annectens. Lineage (NCBI taxonomy): Eukaryota > Metazoa > Chordata > Ceratodontiformes > Protopteridae > Protopterus > Protopterus annectens. The sequence goes on from NC_056743.1 coordinate 115,856,084, forward strand.
ATTTAGGATTCCCCTATCCATTTCTCTTTGTCTATACTCTAATGTCAATCCCTGAGAGAGAAGACGATCACTAGCCTGCAATCCAAATGTCTTCTTGGCCTCTTCCTTTTCATTATTTCCTTATTTCTTGAATTATCCCTTGCTTCATCATCATCCCTTTCCATTTCAAATTGCACCATGCTGTCTGTGTTATGTATAAGAGCCTTAACTGTGCAGCTCTAAAATATCCCTTCAAATTAGGTAATCGTAAACCTCCCTGTTTTATTAGGAAGATCAACTTATCCCACTTGACTCTTGCACTCTTCCCCTCCAAAATAAAATCCTTCAGCTCTTTATTACTATCCAAAACTCCTCCTCTGGTTGATAAAAATATGCCTGACCTGTGTATACAACTAAAGGGACTAAAAATTTGTACTGCTTCTATCTTATCCATATCTTCCATATCTATCCATATCCATAAGCAAGAATTTCCAGTTTTGCAGTTTTTGTGTTCTCTTTTGTTTAGTTTCTTCTCACATATCCTTAGCCGCTATAACAGAATCCTGTTTAATCCATACTCCTAAATACTTTTCATCATGCCCCCATAAATATGGGTATTACTGAACCAGTTCATGTGCAGGTACACAGTTCATGGCTATAGCCTTTGTTTTATCTTCATTAATTTTATATCTTGAAAGAATCCAGAATCTTCCACAACATTGACATGTCCTTTTCTGGTTCCATCAGGTACAAAATATCATTATCAGGAAATAAAGTCAACTTTTCTTGAGCACTATATCAATTATATCCTTGACTTTCTGAGTCCCTTAGTTCTTTGCCAATGGTTTTAAATGTAAAGCATAAATAACAATGAAAAAAGAGGACACCCCTGCCTGGTTCCTCTGTTCATAAGTGTGTACTAGACTAATGGCCCTGGAGCCTTTACAAGCCTAGCCCATAGGGTTATCCTGGCTTCGTGCCACCCAACCTTACTTCCCAGTGCCTCTGTTGAATAGAGCCACTGGCATAATCCCCGAGGTGAATTTTCTATTTCCCATCCACTCATCAAGATTTCTCTTGAAGAGGGCCAGTGAGGTGCTCTGTTTGACATGTATGGGAAGTCTATTCCATAGCATGGGCAGTCTCTGGGTTATAAACCTATCTCTCCAGCTTGTTCTGTTGATTGTGGTAATGAGGTTGAGGTCTCTGGAGAGTGTGGTGTGGAGGGACTGGGATTTCATTATCTGTAGCATTTCTAGCAGAGCTGGGTCAGACATGGCTTTGTAAGTCAAGCAGAAATTGCCTCTAAGTAGGTGATAAGAGGCAGAGAATAGTTGGAGGTTTTTGAGTCTGTCCATATAGGACAAGTGTTTAAGGCCTAGGATCCTCCTTGTGAGGTACTTCTGCGGCCTCTCCAGTTGTTGCAGGTGTCTAGTGAGGTACATGCCAAATGATTGGCCTAATGAGGGAAGAGTAGAGGGAGACAATAACCTCATTCTTCCTGGATGCAAAGCCTTAGTAATGAGATGTGCCACATAGAAGAACTTTTTGACCACAGTGGCAATGGGGTGGTCAAAATAGAGGTTGCTGTCAACCTGTTTTTCCAGATCTCTTATAACGCCTTCTGTGTTCAGTGGACTACCATTGATGTGGTAATTCATGGGAACCGGGTTTTTCCTAAAGGGGATGACGACATTTTTTGGCACTGAGCTTAAGGCCATGGTTCTGACACCAGTCGTTGGTCTCAGTGAGGCCTTTCTGTAGGATAACATCACTTGAGGAGTTAATAATAGCTCCCAACCTGCAATCATCTGTGAACTTTGTCAGCCAGAGTCCCTTCGTGTTGGCCTGGATTTCAGAGAAGTAGATACCAAACAGGACAGGACCGACACAACTTATCAGAGAGGAACTCCCCCAACTTTGATTTTTGCCTCTGATTCCCTCATATATCCTTCTAATTAACCTTATTATTGCATCAGGGAATGCAAATGGTTCCGTTGCCTTACTCATAAAATCCCATCTTACTCTGTTGAATGCTTTCTCTGCATCAAGATCCACCAATAACAGCCATATTTTCTTATATTTCACTTCCCTCTGTATCATCATTGCTGTACTAATCTTGTCAAATGTTTGGCTCCCCTCCACAAAACCACACTGGTCCAGATCTATCAATTTTGGCAGCACCTTTGCCTGCCACTCTTTTAGCCATTATAGACATAAACACTATAATCATGGTTTAAAATTGAAATGGCCCTATATGAAGCTGGATCAGATGGATCTTTACCATATTTAGGTATTACAGCCACCACAGTTTTTTTGAAGGCTGTTGATGCCTCCCTTCCTTTTAAAATTCTGTTAAACAAAACCTTCCAGATCTTTATCACTTCCTTCCCTCCGAGTGTCCAAACTTCCACTGGAAAACCATTCATTCCTGGAGACCTTCCTGCAGACCGGTTATGCATCACCATTTTTATTTCATCTCCTCCTATCTTAACTGTTAGTTGTTGAGCCTCACCTACCTGCAACCTTGGCATATTTAAGTCTTCCATAAATACTTCCATTTGTGCTTTTTCTTGATTTTCCCACTTTTCCGCTTTACAAAAATTTTCATAAAATTTCCAAAATATCTCTAATACCTCTACAGGATCTCTGGTTATTTTTCTTGTTATAGGTTCCCTAACTTTGACAACAACCTTTTCTATTTTCTGATGCCCAAGTCATTATGCCACAGGATTGCATGCTCTGGCATTATTATCAAAAAACAGTTGCTTACAAACAATCATTTTAAACTCATGCATATTACCCATGTATTCCCTTATTTTCTCTTTATCCCCCTGCAGTTGCACCTCTTCTTATTCTGTCTCCTTATTTTGCAATACTTTTACCTTCATCAGCCCATCTAAATTATTCTTATTACTTCTTAACCAGTTCTCTTTTTCTTTTATTTATACCCTACTTTAAACTCCACTTGCATTTGATCACAAACTAACTGCTGGAGTATTTTCTATCTTCCCTAATAACTTTAGGATAATTTCCACTACCCATTCCTTAAATGCCTCTATTTTTAACAGGTAGGTGGGGAAGTGCCAGTGTCTTGTCTTTATTTCATTACCCTGAATTTTTATTTTATATCTAATTTTATGAGTAATTATTGGTGCAAGATAATGAAATATTGCAAGTGTATCAAAGTTCTCAATTAAATACACATGTTCCTGTGAAATATAATTTCATTCTAGTCTATCTCAGTTGTTGTACCTTAGAGAAAAATATCTAAATTATCCCAGAGTTCCTACTACTGAACTCACATCTTTCATAACAAATATTTTCATAACTTTTAATAGTAAATTTATTGTATTTTCCATTTTAGACCCACAGATACACCCTCATTGCTACAAATCAAATTCTAGTCCCAACCTATTAAGTAAGTAATATTCCCAGGCGAAAAGCTTATTTTTTTCTCCCAATTTTTTAAGCTCTGTAACAGCAGTTTTAAGTGGAATAAATACATGCCACCATAATCATCATTCCTTGCCAGCTGCCTCTTATTACCACAAATTTTCCATTAATATACATTTTCTCACTTCTATCGCTACCAGAGCTCATCTAGCTATTAATATAAGTACTCCTCTTTTCTTTGTCCCTGATATTCTGCAGAATAACCATCCTGAAATTATTTTATCAAATTCACATGCTCATTCCTTTCCAAATATGTCTTCTGTAGCATTGCTGTTTGCACTCTGCATTTCTTAGTATAATTAAGCATTATTTCCTTTTTGTGTATACATGTGAGACCATTCACATTCCAAGATAATATGGAAAGTGTCACCATTATGGTAATAATTCATTATTTCCAACTATTATATACAGCAGCTTTTGTGACACATGCACCCATTACTGTTTAGCAGATTAATCCATTATGCAGTTTTTCTTATCAACATTGGAACCTATGTCATACTTTACAAGACTTTTTTACATCTTCAAATAATGAAGTTTAACTCCCTAATAGGAATATCTGTACCAAATAGACAGTGACTAACACAGGCCCTAATTAACCTGAAATTTAGGTTATCCATGCTATGATGGATGTTACTGACTGTACTTCTACTTACACCTAATCGGTGACTATTCTTTTTTTATCTGTATTCACATCTACTGATGTGAAAACAACTTGAATGCTTTCAGAAATCATTAACTTTTAGCCTTGAAGAAACCAGTGTTCTGTCTTTGATTGCCCTATCATCATCTTGTCTCCATGGAAACATAAGTGAAAGAAAATAAACACAGTCTTCTGTTGCAGGCTGAAAGACAAGCTGAAACATTTATTTCTAATGGAAAACTTTTCATTATATTCGGTGTTCACATATTCACTTGTTTCCACTTGAAACTTGTTATTGGATTAAATAAAGGGTCTTAATCCAGGCATTCATGTATGCAAAAGTAAGGGAAAACATATCAGCTATACATATATTATGATCTGTCCACCCCACCTCAACAACTCAAGATTGCAACCTATTTAAACATACCTTTATCTAGCTTTTCTTCTCTTTTTGAACTATAATGCCTATGTTTCTTAACACCAAAAAACATGAAAGAAAGAGAAGAGGAAGAAGATAAAAAAGACATCTGTTTACTTTAGTTATCACATACAAAAATGACTAAAAGTATTTTGCTATAAAAATGCAATTTATATTGTGAAATGTTTCATAGAAATACTAAGAGGAGTAACTGTTACTTACAGTTACCTGTTTTTCTTCTTCTTTCTATCCCGTCAGAATCCTTCCAAACATTAATGACATGAAGTAAGGCAATTGCTTTTCAGTTCTCCACAAAGTTACCAAAGTCAACAAAAGTTAACTTTTCTACTTATTCTTATAAAGTCATATTTCACAAATGTGACTGGTGCTTTGCAGTCTCACATTTATTCATTAATTTCTATCTTGCTGGTCTTCTTCCTGTACATCTCAATTTCCAAACTTCAGATTCATGTTAAATTCCAAGGTACTCCTAATTCTTCCAGTCAACTCCTGTGCTTTTCTCTGTCTTTCAAGTATTTTCCTATGGAACAATGCAAAAGGTTTCACTGGCATAGTCTCTCCATGTGCTTTGTTATCAGAAGAATGAGAAGCAGAGTTCCCTTTTGCTTGATGGCTCATTTTTTGTTGGACAAACTTTTGCATTTACTTATTAGCCTGTTCTGCATGAAAAAATGACATTGATCCTCCAGGAAAAAAATATTCTGAAGACAGCTGACTACAGAAGCTTGAATCGCACATCTGCCTCTCAAGATTCCTGATTACTGGAATAAATGGGTTTCTCTTCTGCCTGGTGTACAATGAATAATCATTTTACACAAACACTCCGCTGTTTCCAACTTTTAATACTTAGCCCTTTTGCCACAGTTTTGTCAATATCAACTCTTTCAACTGGTAGGATTGTAGATTTACTAATAAAGGTCCTGGCTGCTTTCTCATGGCCATATTTGGAGAATGCATATGGTATGCCCCTTCAACTAACAGTTCCTGCTATGGAATACCAGTCCATTTGCTTATTTGTCAGTGTTTTCTCTTCACCTTTTCTAGTTGATTTTCTTTCAGGCTTACTCAGTTTCTTGTTTGCTGGCATCCAGTTAAGGGCATTAGCAATCTAACTGAAAATGAGCAGCCCATTCCTGACCCCTGTCATATCACACTAGTTACCATCCTTTAATCAGATTGAAATCTAAATAGTAATAATCACCAGCAGTACTGCTCACCATTCTGTTTGATCACTGAAGGTGAAATACAAGAAGCTAAACTGTACTGAGGATGGGCAATCATATCACAAGGAGGCAAAAAGGAAAAGTAGAGATGAAAAGGAAGGTAACAGAAGGGGGGGGGCACAGGATGTAGTTTGACGAAATAAAGGTGAAGTCACCCTTAAATAAATTTATACTTATGAAGAGAGTAACATTTTGGAAATGTCCTGCCAGGGACACAGAGAAGTGCAGAACAGGCCAGCACATGGATTCTGGCCATGGAATCCCAGTAGACATGGAAGGGACAGCTGAAGCCAACTGGCTAGCTCATCACTTCCACACACTCCTCATTTTTGATTTACATTGTCTTTCTCCACAAATAATAATCAACAAGGTGTAGACCAAAAATAAATATGAATGTGGGTGGGAATGGGGTTAAATAATGGATATGAGACAAAAATGTTGCATTGTGCAATGTCCAGGACTAATGCCCGACTTGCCTGGACACTTCCATATCTCCTTTTCTGACATTCATGCATTCCATACGTAGAGCTGTAAATGCATACATACTAATTTCAAGTTGCAGTTTTGTTTATTAGTCACATACTAGTGCAAGAGACCTGCACCTAAAAGAATCCTACTATCCTGACTATAGCCATAATAATAGCAACCCCCACTCTCATCCAAAAGTGTCATGCTCTCTCAAATTACAGAAAGGTCACTTTCCAGGTTGGGTCTTCACTCTTTTCTAAACACACTCATCTTGTTTTCTTAAACATCTAGGCAGGACTGTGCTTAGTACTATTCACAGTTAAAGAACTACTCTATCTTTGAGGTACACTAGCTTCGGATTCAGACGCCTGAAAACATAGGATTCCAAAGATAATGGAGCATTACTCTTACCACAAATACCAGTTCAGACACCACATTAAATTCAATTTTATATTTCCCAGAAATTTGCCTGTATGTTTCTCATGAGTGCTTGTGGCTTATTAATTGGGCTTGTATCTAGCAGCTGCTGAGCACACACTCTTTCCCTCCTATCTCAGAACAATATAACTGTGCTCTTTAAAACACCATATTGCAACCCAGTAACTAAGACATTCAAAACAAATATTTTCCCAATCCTGAAATGTAAGGACAGCACAGTTATGCAGCATTTAGCATTTCCACCTCAACATTTTGCACATCAGTGTGATACTGCCATTTCCTCTTTTGTTCACATTGAGTTGTGCTCTGGAGCTTTAGTTTATCCTCACATCCCCAGAGATATTTCAGTAGGTGTCTAAATTGGCCTTGTGTGTATATATACATCCTGTGATGAACTAGAATCATATCCCACAATGTTTACTTGCCTTACAGCACTGCTCTGCTGTGATAGGCTGTAGCTCTCCATGACCATAAAGAAGATAAAGAAACCTCAGAAAATGTATGAATGAAATGTAAGGACCTGTAAGTCCAAGGAACTCTGTTTTCTGTCTTCCACTTCAGGAATATCTCTTATCTTGCCTGTAAAGCCAGATCACCCTGTAAACTTTGACAAAGACATTTAGGTTTCCACAGTAAGGTAGCACCAAGCTCTCAAGTTCCCTTTTTGCTTCAACTAACATTACATAATGAACACAGTAATGGATTAGGGCCATATCTTAGTGTTAGGTATTGAATGACACATTAGACTAATAAAATAAAAGTAGCAAGGTAAACCAGGTCAAATAAGCTTATGCAGACATGTCAAACACATTGAATGTATATACAGAAAAAAATGAACATATCTGCACATGACTAAACACTCTTAGAAATCCATTCATTCATCTCTGACCTTTCTTTATGCAAATAACTGTACAAGACTCAATATGCAGTGAAACAGTGTTCACCCTACTCATACCATAACACATGCACAGATCCATGAAAGCATCTTAGAACTCACAGCATTTTATATGGTTTCAGAAGATTTCAGTCTTACAAGGATGTATGCATACAGTGGTAAATCGCGCTCTTCTGTTGGACACCTGCATTCCATTTTTCGCACTCATTAAATCACCTGAGTTCTTCTTTTCTCTAAAAGCAGTCTCTGGCCTTCTTCTCTCAACTGTCCATTACTGATTATATTTTTTTGCTTCCTTTAACGGAGTGTATAAATGATGTTCTTTGCTCTTGAACACATGCAACTTTTAATGCTTTTTACTGTGCACATACTGGTCTCTGTCAGTAATGCACAATTCTTCCTGTATGGTATTTACAGGTCTATATACTTAGATTATTTTCTGTGCGCTTTTTTCAGCTGACCATTAGCCCCCCCCCCCCCCCATTATCAGCCATGCCCATTTGTTCCTCTGTCCTTCGTATTCCCCAGTGAGGGTGAGAGGTGGCTGGTAGAAGGCCCCAGCACTGGTTTGTGTTGTTTAAATGATTTCATATATGTAATGAGGCCATTCACATCTTCCCAGTACCCTCCCTCATGCTGGGCCTCTTCCCTCCAGAAGGTCATACCAGTGAATTCCAGAGTATATTTCATCCAGTCATCTAGGTTATGTTTAAAGGAAGATACAGAGTTACACTGCTTAACATGCAGTGGAAGTTTATTCCAGAGTTTTGAGAGATGCTGGGTGGGTATAACCGTAGCCACAAACTGATAAACAAACCAAATGAATGCGCTGTGCAAAACTGGCTTTATTCAAACTAATCCATTAAAAATAGACAAAAGATTATAGTGCTTTCTTCTTATGGTAAAAAAGGTATGAAGACATCTTTATTCAAACTAATCCATTAAAAACAGACAAGAGATTATAGCGCTTTCTTCTTATGGTAAAAAAAGGCATGAAGACGTCTTTTTTACCATAAAGTGCTAATCTTTTGTCTATTTTTAACAAATTAGTTTGAATAAAGCCAGTTTCACACACTGCATTCATTTGGATTATCATATTTAGTTTAGGCCTAACTACTCCCCCCAACCCCCCAGGCAGACTAACTGCATCATTGTGGATAACACAATGCCCTCCCTGACATGCTTATGTGACATACCTACCATCTACACTGCATCTTAACGATATACACTCTAGCTGCAGAACTCTAAGGACAGAAGTTTCTCACACACTACAAAAGCTGCTGAACTTTATCCAGTGCCTACATCAGGTGGAACAAAGTCTAGATTTCAGACATGCCTCTGTGAAACAAACATAAGCATGGGAAAACTAACTCTTTCACTGCTAAGACTGGAATTTCACAAGAGGAAGTGGGGAGACGTGTACTTGCAGCCAAAGCTTACCTCACAAAAGTATTACTTTATCAACACACCAACCATAAGTTTTCATCCTGGTATTCCTGATTCACCACATTACACCATTCTTGCATGAAGAAATGTTAAATCAATAGAAGGATCCTCCTAGGATCCCATCAAATGGTGGCCACTGGGGGACATTTCATGCCATTTAAGTGAGATGCAGCATCTAGTTAATCAGTCAGTGACCCACCACTAAGGGTGTGGCCATGAAGATTAATATAGGACTATGCAGCAGATCAAGTCAAAAGACATCGTCAAATCACTATTGAGTGGCCCCACAAAGTGGATATTACCTGTGGAGATCATAATGTCAGATATAAGGCTGAACAGTACCATCTCTATGCCTTCTCTAAAAAACTATTTCTTGTAAAGAGTATTAAAATAATGTTTGATCAAGGACATTCTGAAAACTGCATGTGCTTAACTTTGTCAAGCACTATCAGTAAACTAAATTACTACCCCACTTTCCAGAGAGAAGAGACCTTGCTGTCACAAATGCAGTTGATTCAGTTATAACACAAGTGAGGTAATGGAAACAGCTTGTGATCTTAACCGTCTGGTTTTAGTTTATAATATCCTGCTGGACAGCAGCCTTAAGGCCTTGTCTTTTCCTAACTGTAAGTTATATTTGGCATAGCAGCCAAGATTTCCAACAAAAGAAAGGATAAATGGAAGGAAAATTTCTTTACCAAGGTCATTTTTGATAATACGGCACATCTTCACATAAAAAGGTGTTTTAAGTTAGATTCCTTTACACAGAGAAATGGCAATAGCAGATGCAGAATTCACTTTCAGCTTGGTATGGATACCTTCATATAATTAGGCAAAAGTCATTTAAGCTCTGCAGAAGAAATAGTTCTTAACAGAGATGACTTGTTGAACTTTCATCCAATGCTTGGAATATAGTGATTTTCCACTCTTTCAAAGAGGTGGAGCATCTAAAGGTTTTCCATATTGACCCATGCTCTATGCAACAAACACAAAACACCATCATAGTTACTTCACTCACATTCTTGACTAACTTGACACCAGTGTGATATTCATCTACTACAAGTCAGATTTATTTAAACAAACAAAACTGATCATCAAGTGATGTGGTCAGACTCACAGTAAACATGATGAGTAAAAGTGAACCATACTTACATGAAAGAAATAAAACAAAATAATTAAACAAACTAAACATGTTTGGCAAACATCAAACTGGCTAATGATCAGCAATACCCACAACTAGAACAATACTAAACATCTTTTAAAAAAAAAAAAACACCTCAGCAATCTGCTGTGCTCCAAACCCTGCAAGAACAAAGTGCTTTTTGTGGGAAGGGGTTGTTTATCATGATATATGATATAGAAAGAATATTAAAACGTGAATGCAGCTGATCTTGACACATTATTCCACTTTGTTCCACTTTAATGTCTAGGTTTACAGTAAAACAACAAACCCGTTTAGTCCCATGGCGTCATCAGTATAAATCTGAAAGTAGCTACAGCAAAAGTATTTATGCTCATCACTTAAAGGTACAATCCCTTCATATATATATATATATATATATATATATATATATATATATATATATACACATATATATAAACTCTGATCCTACCAACTAATTAACATCCCCAAGAGAAAACAGAAAAGAAAGACAATTAAATAAATCAGCACTTGATGCAAATACTTCCCCATCTGTAACAAATATTGAAATACTACATTATTATGGAATTAATCCAAAAAACTCATAATGAGCCCTACAGTTTTAAATAAACACACACACACACACTGGTGTCAAATATAATACAAAAATCACCAAGCTCCAAAATCAGATAAAGTTAAGTCCAGGCCTATATAGTGTACCCAGTTTAATAAACCGCATTTTTTCTTTTTGTGACAATATTTTACTTCTGGAAATACCAGACTGACCCTCACCCACTACCATATCAATACAGTACTCCTATACCCTTTACACTTAATACTGCTGACATGAACAAGAAGTTATGTACTCACCATAACGTTCGATGTATGTAGTCCACCTCGCCTCACATTCTTACCTGTAGGTTCGGAGCCGAACCTCGGCTCTGACTCGGCCATACTCTAGCTCGAAGTCTTCAATTGGCAATTTCAAGCTGTGTTATACCAGGACACATTGTGTTCTGATACTGTACCGAGTAAAGAAAAAATGTGGATTATTAATTTAGGTGCACTATATAGGCCTGGACTTAATGACTTTCTCTGATTTAGGCGCTTGCTGATTTTTGTGTTATATTTGACACCAAAGAGTGTGCACATGCATGTGTGTAATTTAAATATATGTACAGACATTAAAAAGAGGGCTCATTATGATTTATTTTTTGGGATAAACTCAACAATAAAATAGTATTTCATCATTTCTATAGATGGGGAAGTATTTGCATCAAGTGCTGATTTATTTAATTGTCTTGCTTTTCTGTCTTCTCTTCCTTTTCCTTTGGGGGATGTAAATTAGTTGGTAGGATCAGAGGTTTTTTTTTTTTTTTTTTTAATAAAGGGACTGTACCTTTAAGTGAAGAGCTTAAATGCATTTGCTGTAGCCATTTCCAGATTTACATTGATAACGCTATGGGGAGAAACTGGTTTGTTGTTCTTCCAGTAAGCTTTGTAACTGAAGTGGGAATTGAAGTCGAATAAAGTGTTCAATATCAGCAGCATTTGTGCTTTAATATTATTTCGATAGTACTGGAAGTGTTGTTATGTTCGATACTGTGGTATTCCCTGCACTTTCTTCAACAACTCATGCACTGTTTTATATATGACCTAGATTTGTAAGACTCAAAGAACACTGTTTAACCATTCAAAGACGACTATTCCTGCTGCGATCACACAGAGCTCAATGTTGCCACTCTTGTGGCTTAGGGGGATAAAGCCATAACTACGACCAAAATGACCTGGGTTCAATTAGTGGCTCAGGTGACTGATGGAGCAGCAGGGAGGGATGTGCATGCCTGTCCTGGGGAGCACTCATTGGTGGCACTCTCTATGAGGAAGCATAGTCAAAAGAAGGGGATTGCCCTTGGATGCAACCAATGAGTTTGTGGGGGGAGTGTGTAGTTAATATAATAATTCCCTTACACACAGTTGATGGAAGTACAGATGGCTGAGCCCCCAGGACAACCTTAATATTCATGACACGTCCTAGCAACCCTGGAATAATTTTGGGGGGGGGGGTAGTTAGAAAGATGGATGGTATACCCAGTGTGGATGTGAAACACTGGATTGGGGGCCAGTAATGAGGTCAAAGGGGAAAAAAATTAATAAAATAAAAAAAAAAGCACAGCTCAGTGCAACAAGAACGACAACAGGAATAGTGAAGATCCTTTTTAATCACTCATATTCATATGTTCCTTGCACAAAAGGCATCTTATTACACTTTTTAAAACATTTCAATTTAAACGTGCACATGCTATGTGGTTCCAGAATAGTAAAATGTTATAAATTACTATAAGAAATACATTTTTTGTTTGTTTTAATTCAGACTTTCTCTTTCGAGGTTTTATATCAAGTCTTTTTAGCACAGCAAAAAATAAAAGCCTCTCTACAAAATGTGTGTAAAACACTTGGGTCTCCCCTGTCATCTTCATACTACTATAGGTTTACAAGATAATCATATTCACCATCATTACAACAGACTACGTCATAAAATGTAAATGGATAAATTAAAATGGGGATGCATTTTTGTAAGGCTTATTAGCTACTATGGTATCTGTAACAAGATCAAGAGGAGAATGAAAGAAAACAAGAGACAAACAGAAAACGGAGTAGTTGCCTGAGCATACTGCAGCACTGGTTTATTCAGGTACAAGTCAAAACAAAACCGTATACCATTTTAGATGTCCTTCAAGGATGCATCTGCAGTCCTTATTTTAGTTCCCTTTGCAACCATCCAGTTAGAGCAGAAAACTGAATGTCCTCCCATAGAAGCACAGAAGATTACCATTTTCATAACTGCATTAATTCTACCTGGCATATCTTCCTTTCTCCCTAAGGAAGCTGAAGGCTGGGTGCTACCCAAGTCAGATGCTCCTTGGAAAGGCAAGCAAAGTCATTTAATGACCAGTGCTGTACTCAAACACAAGATTAAATTCAAACTTTAGTCATGTTGAGGGGGATGTACCTCCGAGGTTACATTTCAATATTTCAACAGGTCTAGGCATTGTGACATTTTTTGTGACATTTTTAAGTATGAATGACTGCCATGTTAGGAGAAAAAAAATTAAAAATTACTCCTTGAGTACACAGCTGCTGTTTTTTAACCAGAAGTGGTCAGAAGACAGCCCCACGCGAATGTTTGGATTCAGCAGGTATTTATATTAAACAGGTTTAACTCTGGTATGTTACTTATACTTAGTCTAATAAAGTCTTTAGTATGTACTAGTATGTAGGTGAAGAACAGAATAGTATATAGCAGATAGGTGGCACAGTGTTGCAGCTGTTAATATTATCTCCTCACAGCAATAGGTTCTCCGGCTTGATTCTTGGCTGGGGTGCCTTCTGTGCAGAGTCTGCATGTCCTCCTTGTGCTTGCATGTTTTTTCTCCAGTCCTCTGGTTTCCTGTCACATTTTGAAGGTATGCAGTAGATGGACTGGACAATCTAAATTTGTTGTGGGTGTGTGTGCGCATGTGTGTGTAGTATGGAAGAGCAAATGTGGCATGGCTAGTCATCTGGAGATATGAACATTGGCTCTAGGGGATGGTCACTGTTGATATGATATCCTGATCCCATATGAAAAAAATTGGAAAAAAGGGAGTTATTTATGGATGGATGGATGAATGGCATATGTACTAGTACATAGTCAGTGTATACAAATACGTTTTGTTCTGTTTAACAACCTTAGTGGTGTAACAGCAGTATTTAATTCACTAAGCATTTTAAAATCTATGTTACTGGCCTTAGTATATATGTAGATTATAAAGGGATATTTTGGGCACAGACATCAGACACTTAATGATGGAATTGGGCAAAAGGAAAAAAGTCTTAAGAATGTGGCTATAACACATTACTGTAAGACATGAAGAAAACTCTCTTAGGGCTCTATACTCAAGAGCAAAAAAAACAAAACAAAAAAAAACCCCATAGATTGACCAGGTTAAGACATCAACACACACACACACACACACACACACACACACACACACACTGATAGGGATTTACCACATCTATGCAGTTAAGTGCACTTAACATGTTTACTAATAAGTACAAATACATCATTGCATTTGCAGTATGAAATTACATCCTCAAAGTGATCTCTCAGTAAATGAAATTCTACACCTAGTTGCAATTTCCCAGAAACCATTTGTTGCTCATTATGGAAGCTAAAGCATGCTGTGCTACAGATGCACTGATTAATGTTTTTCAGAAACCAAGCAGACTCCTAAGCAAGCATCCTTGATCCCTGTTCTGAGGGCACTTTATTTTACATTACTTGTGGAACAGCTGTTTGAACATTTTGTTTTGCTGTAACATGATAGATGAACATGGGTCTTGTTCCTTGCTCATTAAGTCAAATATAAAAATAAATTAAACAATCCTCCTACTTACAATGGGTGCCAAGCAATTGTTCTGTTGATATAAAAATAATACTTTGATGAAGATTGTCCATATCCTCTAGGAATCTGGAATGCAAGACTATCTACCCTCTCAACACTGCTGTCCACTTATCTTATTAAACAAGAAGGATATAACTGTGAAAGGAATTTATTCTCAGACGTGCAGCACCATTGTCCTGTTGCTGAATGACATACTTACCAACACAGGATCAGTGTTTATTCATCATCAGACGTGTCAGAAAACAAGTGTCTCTGATAAATGCTCTTTTATGATAAAAATAGAATGAGTTAAAAACAAAATGCAGCCGAGTACGGGACCACACAAAGTAGGTGACAAGTTAACTATGGTCACTCTCTCCAATATGGCTGGTGTGAAAAGAAAAAAAAAATAATTTTCACTCCATACTATATACAAAATTGTGAACGGGTGATCTAGCTGGCAGCCAAAGTACTCACCTGCATGCCTCTCAGTTTTCCCTGATTTTGCAAAATGTTCCTGACTGTTATATTTTTGTCCTGTCCAATCCATACCTCTCAATTTCTTAACACAAGAAATATGGACAAACCCAAAAATAATGTAGACAGAAAGTTCCAAAAACAGGGAGAAATTAAAAAAAAAATGTCTCTTATAAACTTAGAAAGTTGTCAGAATAACAGATTTTGCATTAGTATGCCTTTTCTGAAAAATATGAAGTCTGAAGCTCAAATGTTTGTCATTATTTAGTGAATTCAGTCCTCAATTATTTTCAGGAAAACCATAAATTTTAAGAGTTACAGGACAAAAACATGAGGCAAAAATCTGGACAGCTGAGAGGTATGGTGCTGTCTCTCCTAAATGTTTTGATTTTCTAGTAAATAACTGAGGATTTCAGTCAGACAGTAATGCCAGACAGAGTTTCATACTTGTGGTTTGGAAAGTGCATTCTCATGCAAACCTGTTGTTCTACTAACTCTTTAAATGAATTACAGCTTGTTTGTGTCTTTCGGCTTTTCACGGTTAGGGGTCGCCACAGCGGAACTCCGGTCCGCTAATGACTGGCAGTAGATTTTTACATGCCGAGCTGCCGGCCCTGACGCACAACCTTCAATGAAGGTACGCCCATTCACACATGTCTCCACACAGAAGACGCTCTAGCTGAGAATCGAACAGGACAACATCTTACTGTGAGGCGACAACACTATTGCAGCACCACCACAGTAATATTTAAAAAAAAAAATCCCTGACGTTTGGTGTTTGTTTCCCCATTATTGTATGGCTTTGTCCAGAAACCTAGTGAAAAGAAGTTGAGAACTATGTGTAGTAAGAATGTTTGTGTTCAACATCTTTGTATCCTGTATAGGAAGGGTTAAAATGTGAAACTACATTGCGTGCAAAGAAAATAAGCTAAAATAGGTTGTTTTTCTTATAAGGAATTTGCTGACCAGAAAGGAATGCACAGATGTTACCTTGGTCCAGGCACAGGCCTATCTTGGGACTGACCTCTGACCAAAGAGGAATGTATAGATGTTACCTTGATGTAGGCACCAACTTATCTTGTGTCTGACTTTTGACCATCTAAGGCTCCAGTGAGTGAATTTATAGCCTTGACTGAAATTCCTTGTCTAGTAACCAGCTGCTGTGTATGTGTAGAAGAGGGTATAAAAACCCATGTAAAGTGTACAGAAATTAGACTGCTGACATACCATGTACGTTGTAGCATGTCTCCATGCATGTAAAATAAACTCTGTTTTGGCCTACCTTTAGCTGCGTGATTCTTCCAGTATATGTGAGTATTAAAATCTTTTGGCATTTCTAGCACCCAAGAACGTGGGGCCACCTCTTCACGGTACGAATCGCATACGAGGGACTGAAAAACCTGTACAGGAAGGGGAGAACGAATCTCGGGCTCCCTTGAACGGAAAGACCTCCGACGAAGAAGTCGTAAGTAGAGGCCAGTCACTCTTAGATTCGATCCGTGGGACGGTGACGAACGAGGGCGGAAGATCCGCAGTAAGGTAAGCTTTTTTTATTTGTAAATTTTTTTTTTTTTTAAGGGACTAGTCATAAAGGAATTTCTTTTGTTTAAAATTTTACAAAAGACCGGTAGAGATCTCAGGAAAAAGGAAACAGTTTTTCTTTTAAATAAGAAAAATGGGAATAGGAAGCAGTTGTTGTGTTAGTAAGGGCTGCTTAAATAAAAGGACTGAGGATGAGGAATATATGTTTAAATTACATCCGAAAAACTTGAAATATATGAAAAAATGGAAGAAAAATTATGGGTTTAGTGGTACCTTAAATAGATCAGAATGTCAAAATCTAGTGAGAGACCTGCGCAGGGACACGGGAGGTAAGGTTAAGAAACAAAAAAAGGTAGGATTTCCTCAAGCACAGAAATGGTTAGAAGAAGCTAATAAGAGATATAAGGAACAATTTTCAAATAAGGGAAGTAGTGGCTCGAGTGCAAAAGGTGCCTTTTTTGTCCACAAAGAAGATGACGAAACATCTATTGTCTGTCGTAAACCAACAGCCCCACCCTTGTATCCTGACGTCACTGAAGACAGGGTTAGTCCACCCCAGTATCAGGAAGATGACACAGAGAATCAGGATAAAACTGTACCCCCCCGTAGTACTGACAAAACAAGTAGGTAAAACCCTGGAACTCCGGAGCCGTAATACAGATACATCAGAATGGACACAAAAGGATGCCGAAGTCAATTCGGCGTCCACAGAGTATCCCCTCATAGAAGTTGCAAATCCGCAAGCGGGTACATCCGGACAGGGTCCCACCATTTTAGTCTATTGACTCTGGACGCGGGAGGACATTCAAAAAGCTGTAGAAGGAATACCACACCCTAGGTTAGCTATGACCACGTTTTGTGACGATATCGCAGGCATGATAGAAATTTATAAGCTAAATGCCGTAGAAACGGAACAAGTAGTTCGACAAATTTTGGGTCCCGACTGGCACCTGGTCTGTGGGGACTGGAACCCCATAACCAGGGAAGACGATAGACCACTTGCCTACAATTCAGACTCATGCCAAAAGCAGGTTAAGGATTTACTAACCCGTATTATGGATAAATGGAAGCCTAGGGCAGACTGGACCTGTATCAATAGATGTGTACAAGCAGACGATGAAAAAGTAGACAACTATTTGCAGAGACTTACCCAGTGTTTTGATAACCATAGTGGAATGAACAAACCACCCGATCAAAAAGATGATTCACCTTATGAACAACAGTTAAAAAATGCCTTTTTAAAAGGATGTAGAACTGCAATCAGTAACTTCATTCAAAAACATATGATAGACCATAGGACGGCACGTCTGCAACCCTTACTGGAGTATGCAAGACATGGAGAAAAATATTTAGAAGAAAGGAAAAGGAAACAAGCTCAAACCTTTACGGTGAGTGAAGATGGGACACTTATGCTACTGCAAGGTCCGACTAACAGGGGTAGAGGAAGGGATAGAGGAAGAGGGAATGTGGGACATTCCGAAGATTATGAAGGCAGACAAAAAAGAGGAGAATGTTTCAAATGTGGTAAAAAGGGACATTTTGCGAGGGATTGCCGGTCTTCTGAAAGAACTAAAACCACCCCGGATCACGAGTCAGCATGACTATATGATGGTGGTGGAGGTGAATCAGACCCAGACAAAAAGGCTGATGGGCCAGACTCAATAAGGCAGAGTGAAGAGGAAGCTTTTGAGGACGTAAACGAAGAGGGTAAGGGAGAATGTGCAGGATGGGAGAATGAAATGACTGATTTTTCAGACGAAGGCGAATATCAGGTTGTTAATTTAACAGCGCTGGCTGTAACTATGCAGCTAGAGGCACAACCGATAATCACACTTCAAGTAGAGGGAAAGGATGTAGAATTTTTGTGCGATTCAGGGGCCTCCAGGACCCTGCTAAAAAATTCTGCAGTGCCATCCGATGTAACTTCTGATGACTATGTATTAGTCAAGGCAGCAAATGGCCGCATTTATAAGGAACCACTATCTAAACCCTTATTGGTTCACGGACCCTGAAACTAACCAAACTATCAGGTTTCGAGTCATTATCTCCAAAATTTGCCCTGTAAACTTATTAGGGAGAGATTTAATGCACGTGTTTGGCATAGCAGCTGTGCCGACGGCATCAGGGGTTGTAGCCAAACGAGTAGAAATTCAAGATGTTATGTTACAGGTGGGGCAGGGTGATTTACACTACTGGTACAGTAATGATCTTGTTGAAACTGGACCACAAAATGTAGTAAATGAGCTAACTAATTTGGCCTTAAGCAAATATGGCACACAACCGCCAGTGGTAGCTAAACAACTACACTGTACAATGTATTACAGAAAGTATGTAGGACCAGACGACAAATATGAAGAGCAATTCTTTAAACACAAGGTCACAAAAATCCTGTTACAAAATCTCTATTGGGATAAATCAGGAAACTCTGCAATTACATGCAGTCTTACAAAAGATATGCAGTTACTTTTTCGCAATAATTCTATCGCCCATGTCTCTGTAACAAGGGAAGAACAAATGGCATGGTATCTGGTGGGGAGGAAAGTTACTGAATGGGCTAAAATGACGCCAGAACAATTGGCATGTAAAGGAGTTCAGGTACAAAGACTAAATTGGGTCACCCAGGCTAGACCAACAGTGCACCTCCGCGAAGACAGGCTAACGCCACCCGGGGGAGGGCCATTCTGACTATATCTCCTAACCCCGCAGGAAGAATTAAAGTTACAGTCAGTGCCAGACTCCTTATGGTCCCGCGGGCAACATGACATTGGGCTAATAAAAACAGCAGGACAGGTTAAAATAACTCCAAAATCCGATTTTAGACCTCACAAGCATCAGTATCCGTTAAGTAAGAAAGCATTCTACCAGTGATCACGGCTCTACTATGAGCTGGGGTTTTAATTCCATGCACAGATTCACCGTGTAACACACCCTTGTTCGCAGTAAGGAAACCGGACGGGACCTGGAGAATGGTACAGGATCTGCAGGCTGTGAATGCTGCTGTGGTACCAAGGGCTCCTATGGTCCCAGATCCATCTGTTTTGTTAAATGATATCCTTCCCACAGTTAAGTATTTTTCTGTCATTGATATCAGTAACGCATTTTTTTCTATCCCTCTACAGGAAGATTGTAGGTTTTGGTTCGCCTTTACGTTTATGAGCAAGCGGTACACATACACAAGAGACTGCCGCAGGGATATTGTGAGAGCCCTACAATCTTTTCGCAAGAAATGTCGACCAACCTGGCACAGTTTCAACCAGAGCATGGCTGTCATCTACTACTGTACGTGGACGACATCTTACTGGCTGCACCCACGGAGGCTGTCTGTGAGTCCGAAACTATTCGGTTGTTGCATTTTTTGGCAAAAGAGGGACATAAGGTAAATAAAGCTAAATTACAATTTTGTAAAATTGAAGTACGGTACCTAGGCTATACCATTTCAAATGCTGGCAGACAACTAGATAGCTGTAGAAAAGAAGCTATTTTACAGGCACCAATGCCCAGTACAAAAAAAGAAATGATGTCATTTTTAGGAATAACAAATTTTTGTCGTAGTTAGATTCCCAACTATGCAAAGGAAGTAAGTTCACTTTTGGAACTTATTTTCGCACTTCCTATGGCAGCGCATGATGCGCTGAAATGGACGGATAAGGCAATACAGGCATTTACTAGGGTAAAACAATTGATAGCAGGATCTGCAACACTTAGCTTCCCTGACTATACAAAACCTTTTGTTCAGACAGTAGATTGTAAGCAGGGCTTTATGACATCGGTTCTATTGCAAACTTATGGGGATAAGTTGAGACCATTATCTTTTTATTCTAGTAAAATGGACACAGTGGCACAATCGTTGCCACACTGTGTACAAGCAGTAGTCGCAGCTGCACTGGCCGTGCAGGCGTCTGCAACCCTAGTTTTGTTTCATGACCTTACCTTAAGAGTACCGCACTCTGTCGCAGTAATACTTCTACAGGATAAAGTTACCTTTCTCTCTCCTAGCAGACATTTGTCCTGCATGACAACGTTACTATCACAACCACACATGACCATTGAGCGATGCACCACTCTTAATCCAGCCATGCTGTTACCTACAGCTGACGATGGTGCCCCTCATGTGTGTTTAGATTTGATACACTCTAATGTCTTACCAAGACCAGACCTTAAGGACCAACCTTTGGCAAATTCAGATTGGACCCTGTTTGTAGATGGGTCAGCACGTAAGAATGAGGCAGGTATTACACAAGCGGGTTATGCGGTCACAACTGCGACTAAGGTACTAGAGGCAAAAACTCTCCCCAGGAACCTGTCCGCACAAGCGGCCGAATTGACTGCTTTGACCAGAGCATGTACCATCTCTAAGGATAAGGCAGTTACTATCTACACAGATAGTCAGTATGCTTTTTCTACGGTCCATGTCTTTGCACAGCAATGGAAAAATAGGGGAATGGTTACGGCCTCAGGGAAGGAAATAACCCACAAGGATTTAATCCTTAGCCTCTTATAAGCTGTCCAACTGCCACGGGGAATGGCCATCTGTAAGTGCGCAGCACACACAAATGCCAAGGATCCAGTATCACTTAGAAATGCACTAGCTGACAAAACTGCAAAAAGTGTAGCCTTAACCTCTACTTTTGCACTCAAGACCACACAAAAGGAACTTCACCCTACAGATAAATTTGATCTACAAACTTTACAGGTAATGCAGGAACTTAGTACAGTTCAGGAAAAACAGCGATGGGTTAAATATGGGGCTATTCAGAAGCAGGGAGTTTTTGTAGGTCCAAATGATAAGTATGTCTTGCCAACAAACCTTTTTAGGTATGCCTCATTAGTGACGCATGGCCCATCTCATCTGGGCCCTGCTGCTATGGTTCAGATAATCCAGCAAATTTTCTGGACCAAGGGCTTCATAGCGTATGCTAAACGATTTTGTTTATCGTGCCTGCTTTGTGCACGATACCATGGTGGTGGGGTGCGGATCACCCCAGCAGCTTTCCCGCTGCCTCCGTATCCATTTCACACAATCTGTATGGATTTTATTGAACTAACTCCTGTTCAACAGAAGCGATTTGTGTTAGTCATTATTGATGCTTTTACAAAATGGGTAGAAGCTTTTCCGGTAGCACACCCAGATGCACTGTCGGTAGCCAAGGCCCTTACAAATAACATTATCCCTCATTTTGGGCTACCTACACGCATCTATTCTGATAATGGTACACATTTTGCAAACCAAGTTATTCAAAAGCTGGCTGCCATTTTCCAGATCAGGTTAAAACACCATTGTGCCTACCACCCACAGTCAGCAGGGTTGGTTGAACGCCATAATGGCATTCTCAAAGGCAAGTTACGTAAACTCATGGCCGAGACACATCATTCTTGGATAAACTGCTTACCTCTGGCACTCCTGTCCATGCGTACCACTCCCACTTCAAAAGGGGTCACACCATTTGAACTACTATACGGGAGACCTTATTACGTCCCGCAGTGGCAAGGTCTTTTGCCTGCGGAACGTGAGGGGGGTGAAGAGATAGCAGATTACATGAGGAAAATGCTGACAAAAACTAACACTTCTCTAATGAATGATTATTTTTCAGATCATAAGAACAACAGGATCCTGGAAGTGAAAGTGGGGGAGTGGGTGTGGATTAAAATTGTCAAGAGGAAAATGTGGGCCTCACCGAAGTGGGAAGGTTCATACCAGGTTTTGATTTCAACACCTACAGCAGTTCGAATAAAGGAAAGAAGTTCGTGGATCCATCTGACGCATTGCAAAGTAGTGAAACAGTTTGAACTGCACAAAGATTTGTGTTCCCCTGAGGAACACTGATTAGTAATAATCTTGTTTTATATAAATATCTGACTGTTGTAGCAATGCAAAAAAATACCGGAAGGGAGCAGCCTTTCCCACCAAAGCATTCCAAAATAATTTTGTTGTTAATAAGTGTGATTGTTACTTTTCTGTTTTGGCCATTTTTATTTTCAGACAAGACTAGCCAAGTAAAGAGAGATGAAAATACGGCCTGGCATCCACCTTTTAATACATATCAAGCTATTAAGTATGCATATGCTCTATCTTTTAATGTTTCAAATTGTTGGATATGTACGGCTATTCCTACTGTACATGGTGGTCTAATGTTAGGTACAGTCCCTTTGGGGCCAAATGATACATGGACTAATTTACTATTTGAAACTTCAGAAGTAGCCTTAAAGGACAAAATAGCATTACCCCTCATGGGTCGCCAGAATGGAACTGTATGCTTCCAAAGAGGGTGCAAGATTAAGGTTGGATGGAGTCAGTGTAATGTAAACATAATTCATAACTGTACAATAGATGGACACTGTGCAACGAGTTTCAAGCCCATAAAAGTGCTTATTAATAGTACAGGGCTTATTAATGACACAAGTTTCTTTGAAAAAATGTTATCTGTGTATGATCTGTTGTTTAAAGGGCTGCAAGATAAAGGAAATCATTCTGTTCCAGTCAATATTACACTTAAAGTAAATGATTGTTATTTTATCTGTGGTAGGAAAGCATACAAATGGTTACCAAGGAATTGGTCAGGCAGTTGTTTTTTGGGTTATTTAGCACCAGCTATAAGACATACATTTTCTCTTCCCCAAGGTAAAATACGAAATGTACGTGCTGTTAATAAACCTGTTAATCCTGTAGGTAATGTTGATGCATCCTGGATCTATCACCACGATTTGGCCCATAGTAGCAGCAAGGGGCTGTCACACATGGACTTGGGCAATGACATTATTTCTTGGGCTGGTATTCTTCCAGCTTATGGGACAGTAAAATCTATTTGGGAGCTCAGAAAACTGTCAAAACTGTTAGAAGCTCTGAGCAATGCAACTTTTTCTGCACTAGAATTGGTGACGGATGAGTTAACTGCAATGAGGACTGTAGTGTTGCAGAATCGTATGGCGCTCGATTTCACCCTACCGGCGAAAGGAGGTACTTGCGCTCTTATCCAGGAGGAGTGTTGTTCTTTTATTCCAGACAATGAGCATGATATAGACAGTCACCTAGAGATCTTATAACAAGTTTCTGAACTTACAAAACCAGGACAGAACCCATTGACTGACTTTTTCCAAAATTGGTTTGGAAATTGGGGAACAGTACTTATGAATGTCTTAACTGCTATATGTGTTGGTGCTATTATATTCCTACTGTTGGGTTGTTGCTGCATTCCTTGCATCTGAATGATAATATCAAATGTATTGTCTGCTAATGCAACTAAAGCCTATTATTCTGAATATACAGAAAATGAATCATGCGAAAAACTGTATGAATAAAATGTATTACTGGTGATACAAAGTGTTGTTAGGGGGGAAATGTAGTAAGAATCTTTGTGTTCAACATCTTTGTATCCTGTATAGAAAGGGTTAAAATGTGAAACTACATTGCGTGCAAAGAAAATGAGCTAAAATAGGTTGCTTTTCTTGTAAGGAATTTGCTGACCAGAAAGAAATGCACAGATGTTACCTTGGTCCAGGCACAGGCCTATCTTGGGACTGACCTCTGACCAAGGAGGAATGTATAGATGTTACCTTGATGTAGGCACCAACTTATCTTGTGTCTGACTTTTGACCATCTAAGGCTCCAGTGAGTGAATTTATAGCCTTGACTGAAATTCCTTGTCTAGTAACCAGCTGCTGTGTATGTGTAGAAGAGGGTATAAAAACCCATGTAAAGTGTACAGAAATTAGACTGCTGACATACCATGTACGTTATAGCATGTCTCCATGCATGTAAAATAAACTCTTTTTTGGCCTACCTTTAGCTGCGTGATTCTTCCAGTATATGTTAAGAGTACTAAAATCTTTTGACACTATGTCAGTTGCCTATTCAGTGCCAGGATTCATCAGATCAACATGCACTCCGGTATCTCAGCAACAAGTACCATTATGACTCTGTCATAGTGCATGCTGGAATGAACGACCTGAGATGTACCTCACTGCACTATATGAACAGAGACATAATTGAGTTCTCTGAGTATGTGTCCCAGGCAGGTATGCCCCTAGCCTTCAGCAGGATATTACCCTCACCTAGAATGATGCCACAGTATAAACACAAAATGATTGATTTCAATAACTGTCTCAGTTTTTGGTGTCACTCAAAGGGGATCCAGTTCCTTGCAGCCTGGGAAGCCATGGTTGACAAACCACACTTCTTTGCCAGAGAAGGTTTGCACCTGTCACCTCTAAGCTTTTTGCTGCTGACAAAGGCTCTTCCTCCCCCATGGTGCTTTTTTTAGGCAAGATCTCAAACAAATTTACCAACGTGAAATTTGCCAATCATAACAAAATAAAGGTCAGGTTGCTAAACACTAGGAGCTTAAACCAAAAACTGCACACCATGGAAGCACTTCTATCACTGGAAGATGTAGATACTATCTGTACAGTCAGAGAAACCTGGTTCAAAGCCTCATAGAGTAACTTGGCCTTGCAAGGCTACAACACCTTCCACACCTTCAGACCTCAAAATGAACAAGTGAGAATCAAAGGAGGCGGTGTTTCTATCGATATTAGAAATAAACTCGCCTCCCGTCTAGTTAGACTGGACAACTCCATGGAGTTACTCCAAGTTCAGGTTACGGTGGGTAAGACCCCCATTCATGTCACAGCCTATAGATCCCCCTCTGCGGGTAATGATGCGCATGAAGCCTACTTGACCAAACTGGAGACAATCATAATATTACCAAACACTCTGGTTATGGGTGATTTCAGTTATCCCACCATCAGCTGGGAAACCTACGCTAGCCCTAACTCACTGGTGCAAAAGTTCCTTGACTTTGTCAACTCAAGTGCCCTGGAACAAATTGCTCATACCCCAACAAGAGGAACAAACATACTAGATCTTGTCCTCAGTAACATGTCAAACAGATGCACTACCCCAACTGTTGGACCCTCATTAGTTAAATCTGACCACAAATCAGTATCATTTGAGCCAATACTAACACCAGAACTCATAATGGGTGAAATCAGACTAAAAAAACTTCACCAAGGCAAACTATACCCTCCTAGGTGAAGGTATAAATGCATTCTGAGCCACACCTCCATCTGGAAGTGGTAACTACAACAAAGCTTACACTACAGCCCTGTAAAATCAGCTGCGTAAGTGTATAGACTTGGCTGTACCAGAAAGACTCAAAGCCAGAGACCCAAGTAAAAACAATCCACCATGGTGGGCATCCAGCATCAACAAACTTTATAATAAACGCAAAAAGCTGCTGTCAAAGAAAACAAAGGCGAGACCCCAACAATGGAAAAGCACCCTCCTCAGCCTCAACAGGCAAATAAGACTAATTGTCAAATCCACTAAGGGCTTCTTTGAGAAAAACCTAGAAAGCACACAGCCAGGGATAACCATAAAGCCTTTTACAGCTACATACATAACCTAAAAGGTAGGACCCAAGCATGTACAGAACTAGTGACCAACGGTATCACACACACTGACCCCACAGAGATAGCAAACCTGCTAGTGGATAGGCTTGGCAACAACTTCACTCCCTTATCCCCTCCATACCCATCACAAACCTTCCCCCAAACTCCATCCTCTCACACCACATATCTGAAGGACAAGTCACAAAAGCTTTGCCCAAGGTAAAAAACAGAACCTCTGTGGGACCAGACGGCATCCCAGGCTGTCTTCTAAACAGGCTAAAACATGAACTAGCATCACCATTAAGTACCATTTTCAATCATAGTCTAACCACAGGCTTTGCTCCTGCAGACTGGAGAACAGCAACAGTTATTCTCCTTCACAAAGGTGGCCTAACAACAGACCCAGGGAATTACAGACCTGTAAGCCTGACCAACCTCATCTGAAAGGCCATGGAATGTATCATTATGGACCTCATAAATAAAGACATGGGCAACCTCCAAACCCTGGATCCTACCAAATTCAGCGTCATCAAGGGCAGATCCTGCCTGTTAAATCTGGTGGAGTTTTTGAAAATGTGACCAGGGCCACTGACGAGGGCAAATCTGTGCACAAAGCATACCTAAACCTGGTAAAGGCTTTTAACACAATCCCACACTCAGGCATTACCAATAAACTTAGCAAACTGAATGTAAACTCCTTCATTGTAAGATGGGTTGTCAACTGGCTCACAAACCAGAACCACACTATCAAAGTAGGTGACTCCATATCAACCAGCAGCCCTGTTACCAATGGAGAGTCACAGGGGTCAGTGCTGGGCCCCTACTGTTTGGTATACATTTCTCAGAAGTTCAGGTCAAAACTATAGGGTTGTGACTGACCATGTTTGCAGATGACTGCAAACTGAGTGCAATTATTGAATCCCCAAATTATGTCAGTATACATTAAAAGGGTTTTACGCAAATCAACGACTTGGGTCTTAGTCATGATCTCAAACTGAATGCAAAGAAATGCATCAGCATTTCCTTTGGCACAAACATTGTCCCTTCACACTATCAAATCAACAATAGTACCCCAAGTACCCACGAAATGGAAAGGGACCAGGGATCACAAGTTGTCTGTGACCTTAACTTCAACCACCATGTGTCTACTGTAGTAAGGAAGGCTTTCTCCTTAATGCACTAGATTAGTAAAGGCATTGCCTCAAGAGCAAAAGAGGTTATAATCCCTCTATTCTTGGCACTAATCTGTCCCATAATTGAGTATAATGCCCTGTTCAGCATGTATTGTACAAAGCACCTGCAGCAATTGGAGAGACCTCAGAAGTTTCTAAATAAAAAGATCAAGGGACTCCAGCATGTGCCATACACAGACCGACTAAAGTCCCTGTCACTATACTCCGTATCATACAGACTTCTTAGGGGAGACTTATGCCTGACTTACAAAGCAATCTCGGACCCAAACCTAATGAACTTAATGCATATCAGTAAATCAAGTGGGATTAGGGCTAACTGACCAGGCCATATTTAGATCCCTGGACAGGTAGCCCTAATCAAGCGGGATTAGGGCTACCTGTCCAGGGATCTAAATATGGCCTGTGACTTAAATAGGACATGCTGGAGGGACAGATTTATCTCCCAGCAATTGCCATGTCTTTGGAATAGGCTATCTAGTCATGTGAAACAGAGCACCTCTATGACACTGTTCAAGAGGAACCTGGACGAGTGGACAGGTCACCATAAATTCTTACTGGGAATAGCACCCACAATGCTTCTGGACATGGGCAGCCATTACTAAATACAATCTTGTGTATTAACTAACATTTCTATGGTACTACATTGGGATGAAACAGCTAGGCTTGAAACAACCTCCAGGTCAATAGCCTAGTAATCTCCTACGGTCTTATTAGCCCAGAGTGAGTAAGTTCTTAAAAGCATGAACAATTACTATGCACACTACTATGACTCTAAACTGATTCCTATATGTAGTTCTGCATGTTGATACAAGTACAGGTCAGTTTGTTTTCTGTTCTATAGCAGTTCCCTATGAATTTACTCTTGGCTGCTGCTTAAAAATCTTTGCATATTAATCTGACAGAAAAACAAAAAAATTAAGTCTCCCTGCTACCTGACAGGTAGACATTTATGCATTTATTTTACAACAAAAGTAAAAATGTCAACTAGAGTTAGCAATACATTTTCTTTTGTAAAAAAAAATAAATAACACAAAAAGAAAAATCTAGCAAAGCTAGACTTTCCACTGTGTGATACCTTAAACCTCTTGTATCAGAGTCAACATGGGATATATGCAAATTACCCTTTAAGGATATCAGGTGTTTCAGCTAAATGGCAATTCTGAATGTCCAAGACTTTTTCTTTTACTTTTTCCTTTTAGTCTATTTATGGAAAATGTCAGGCCTATAAAGCCAAACCCCATGCATGTTCACAGCTAGAGAGGTTTAGCTTTATTGGCCTGAAATTGTCCATAAATGGACTTAAAGGTAAAAGTAAAAGAAAAAGTTTTGGACATTCAGAATTGACATTTAGCTGAAACACCTGATATCCTTAAAGGGTGATTTGCATATATCCCATGTTGCCTCTGAAAAAAATAAATAAAATAAAATAAAAAGAAAAGCAGAAGAGAAATATGATAAGATATCCCTTTCGTTAGAAAAAAAATACTAGGTCTAAGGTCTGCTTTCTTTGTTGGGATATCGTGTCATTAACCTGGCGAAAATGTCATGAAGGTGTAGCAGGAGCATGGTAGGCCCACCACTAGGGACAGTCAGTGCTGACGAACTATAAGTAGCTGGTGGGTGGCAAATGGACTGTTTGAAAGAGACCACTGAGAATACATCCAGCACATGCCCTCCAGGCAAGGAATAAATGTCTTTAAGTGGGACATTCGAATCTGTGTAAAACCAAAAGAAAATTCTGGATTTTTGATCTCATGCTTTGTTCTGGTTAATTAATAAGGTAACAACATCCACAAGGAAGAGGAGGGGTATGACTTGTACATGCTGCCATGCATGCGCATTGCTCACACCCTGAATGTGGCTCAAATTAATTACTTTAGTACTTTTCAGTGGGTTGACGAAGATGTAGTGCAATAGTCTTGGTTAGATTAAAATGATGCCCAGGAATGAAACACTGAGGTTCGTCCAGTGAAGAGTCTGCAGAACCCTCACTTCTCCTTTAACTGTTTACATACCAGAGGACTCCAGAGACCAGTGATGGATTGCTCTATCAACATGCATTCATGTAAACAGCTTCCAACACAAAAACAGCTACCATGGTCACTATACTTCATGTGCACACTTGTGTTTTAATTAATGTTGTGACACACTAATAACTTTTCAGTACAATAGCAACATTTAGTGTAGAACAATCACAATCTCCAAGCAGTACTCTGCACTTTGTAAATTAATCAGTACATAAGAGGCAACCCACTATCAGAGTAATGTGATATCTCAAAAACTTAATTCTTAGCAGATAAGAAAGCAAATCAGCCATGCTATCACTCTGTGTCATATAGGATCATATGGAATATTGCAGTGTACGAATATGCAAACATGCTTAAAACTCTGTTCAACTTCCTTGCCAGTGCAAAATATCAGCTACTATCATGCAAAAAATAAAATGATATATCCTTTGCTCTGGGATGCTTTATACCCTCTGCCATATCAACAGGTTTAATAAATCACATAGATATAGTAACATACCTCTCTACTTCTTTGTTCAAATCTGAACAAAGACAAAAAAAATAATTGGGAGGTGACTAGGGCCTACAATCAGGAATAATTTTTAATCATTCCAGCAATTTTCTTTAAAAAAGTTAACAGGATGGGTTTTGCGGCAACATGCTTTTTCTGATCAATAAGAAGTGCGAAACTCTAATGTCTGGAATTGCTGACTAACTTTAAAACTCACTTGCAGAAAATCAGAACTTTTGTAAGGGGAAAGGGCAGCAAGCTGAGGCAAAATCAAGAATGTTCTATAAGCTCAGGGACAGCTAGAAGGTACACAGAGTAAATATCTAATCCTCTTGAGGCCTGCATTCCCATTCATGTTCAGGTCTTTAGAATGACCAAGCTGTGTACTGTGAACCACCAATACTTACGAGAACATTAGGTATCAAATATCTCATGAACAAGGACTTTAGTACAATGATCACACTTGGACATGTTAATGCCCATTCCTTCACTGCTGCAGTATTGTTAACATATGGGATTCCCTGCCATGGAGGCCTGACTTCCGGCTAGTCTACTGAAAGAATTGATAAGATTGTAGTACACTAAAACTAACTGGAAACAACTGAAATTAGACTAGAATGGAAGTCTTTATCTGTTAATTACCCAAACTTGTGCTTACAAGGTGCCAGTCTCTCCTTTATGAACCAAGCCTTTTGTACTTACCAGAATGAATTCTGCAAACATTGTAGTTTGGTTAATAAGGCTTTACTAGATATTTACAATATCCAAATACTGTCTTCATTAACAGTGCTGATAAACAATAACAGTGTAGAAATGCTGAAATGCTGGTTAGTAATAACAGTGCTGCTAAATATATCCAAAGTTTCTGCATATATATTCTGATTCTCCTGAATAATATAAACTGAAACCGTCTTTCTTTGATCTGTCTTCTGTACTCAGGCTTGAGTGTCTACATTGTAGAGACTCTTTTACATACAAGTCCAAAAGCTGATTTCCTCTCAGGAATGCTGAATATTTATTTTTTTTCCATATGTCAGTCTGAACTACCTGTATCAATCAGAAGGATATTCTAATAATACCAAAACCCTGTAATGCTTTTCACGCCTCTTTACCCTTGTTTGCCTTGGTTTCAAAGCCTTGTCTTGCATGTGCCTCTTTATCTAGCATCCCATTGCTATGTACATCTTTCCCTTGAGAAAGTAACATTCTGTAAACCTTATTTCTGTACATCTTATGCTTAGCAGGCAAAATTGTATCTTTCCCTTGAGAAAGGAACATTCTGTATTTCACTTAAACTGAATGCATACGTGTAAACACAAGTCTGACTCTATATTTTCAGGCCTATTATTCTACCTTAATGTACTATAGTACATTCACTAAGAACACCCTCACTGTAACTGCTCCCCCTGAGGTCCTTGACAAAAGTTTACAGACACCTGCTTTTATAGATACCTTATATCTGTATTGCTTAGTGCTGTAATCTGGTTTGAATATACAGGTTTTACACCACCTTACTAATAATCTACAGATGTGTAATAGTCTTCTTCTTCTTTTGGCTTTTCCCGGTTAGGGGTCACCACAGCGGATCATCTGTCCGCTCATGATTGGCAGTGGAGTTTTACGGTGTTGAGTTGCCAGCCCGGCACCCAACCTTCGACAAAAGGCACACAAACTCACCCCTAGGGCCAATTTAGAGTGTCCAGTCCACCTACAGCATGTCTTTGGGATGTGGGAGGAAACCGGAGCACCCGGGGGAAACCCACGTGACTACAGGGAGGACATGCAGACTCCACACAGAAGGCATGCCAGCCGAGGATCGAACCGGAGAACCTCTTGCAGTGAGGCAACAATGCTAACTGCTGCAACACCATGGCCGCCCAATCCGCAGATGTGTAATAAACTTGCATTTTAATTTTGACCACTAAGTATAACTTTGAAGTCTTTTAACTTTATGATTTTATAACTGGGCAATTGTTTTAAACTTGCAATTTTAATTCTGACCACTAGATGACACTTCTGTTTCGATTGAAGTCTGTTAACTTTATGATTATCACCTAGATCCAAAGTCTTTAAGTCTAAATTCTGTTGTATGTATGACATATTTAAAACCTGCATATTATTCTGAAAATCAGGGTCTTTAAATTCTGTTTTTTTTTTTAATTGATTAGGCCAGGTAATTTTTTAACCCTGCTGTTCCAGAAACAGCATGGGGAAAATGTCATACACATCTTTAGCCTGTCTCTGTACAGTTTTTATTTAAGTTAGAGTACAAACTGTTAACGCTGCCTATTTTTTCCCTATCTCTGTATGCTGTAATGAAAATTACACTACCTACTGCCTATGTTTTTTCCCTTATGGGCTAGTGCCTTACTGTACCATGATATCTCTCTCTTATAGCAAATGAAACCTTTTTCTGTTGTTCACTGATTTCATTCTTTTAACATTGTACTGTTTAGTCCATTTTCTTTTTTATTGTATAGCCTGTTAAGCATGATGGCTATTTTCTGAAGATTCACTGAAATCGGCACTAAAGGGATAACTTTATAACTGGTCTTGAAGCATAATTATAATATACTGTATTGAATGGTGTCTGTAAATTCTCACCTACATTTGTTAATGCTATTTTCCTTTTTTTTAACTTTTATCTGCCTCTTAAATTTGTGTCCGAAATATTCTATGAATTATTTATGAGCTATAATAATATACTAAAACATATGCTATCTGTATTTTAGGTCTATACCTTTGCATCTTCTGTTAGTGTCCTTTTAACTTTCTGACTAATGTGCAATAATTATGTAAAGTGCACTTTAATCTGTAAATTAATTAGCAAATTAAGCCTGCCCTGTTATGCCTTGAGTATACTGAATAACTATTACTACTTATTCTTTACCCTTAACTACTGACTTTACAAATAATTCTGTCACTTTACCCTTAAACTAATGACTGAATAATGTGAATGATGATGTAGTAAAAATGTAGGATGCAGTAAGCCTGTTACAAATAATTATGTCACTTTACTCTTAAAACTGACTGAATAATGCGAAGCAGATATGTATAACCGAGTATTAATGTTATATTCTGAAACTGGACTGAAATGGACTATACTGAACATATAACTGAGTATGAATGTCATATTCTGAACCATGACTGAATTTTGCATATTGAACATTTAAAAGAGCTGTGTATATTCTGGAAACTAACTAAACTAATACTAAAGGAATATTTTTTTGCCAGTGTTACCTAAACACAGTTAAAAAGATGACTGAAAACTGGTAAATATTATATTCTGGAAACTAAATTATTAGTATCATTTTCTGTCCAGTATTGTCTGAACATAAATAAACACAAACTGAAACTAGTACTGTTATATAACAGTCAGAAAACATACGTATTTGCTTTAACTCATACATTTTAACTTTTGAAGAAATAACTGAAACACAATAATAAAATAATAATAATAATAATTCAGTCTAATCATGGATATCCTGCTATTGTTTTAATTTTACTTTGTCAATATTACCATCATATTGTTCCTTGTCTCCTGTTCTGGGATAGGTGTGGGTCACTGCTGTCCTACTTTAGTTACTAATTGCTACTTATTAAATTTCTTCTTTGATATTTTATTATTTTTTTCTGTCTATATGTGCAGCTGTTTTCTGCACTGAGAATGAAGCACTGTCATTTCGTTTAGCATACTCTGCGGTGTAGTTCTGAATGACTATAAAGTTTTCTTTGACTTTGACTGACAGTCGACTTCTGCACCACAGCTCTTGCCATATTTTACTCTACATTGTCCCAGTCACTGATGAGGTATTGGAAGGCCTGCTTTAATGTCCAAGTGTCATTTTTATAGTTAGGCCTTTTAAACCTCTCCTTTTCATTTCATGTGGAAGGCTGGGTGGCTAAAGTTCTTGACTGTATTTCATACGAGGTCCTTAAAATAACATTTGCAGCTTTCACAATTAAACATTGATAGCACTGCTTGTTGCCCTGACTTCATTTACATTCTTCTGCACAAAATAAACACTTGCTACTAATAAACTCTGCAAGTCTATAAGCAAACTGATAATGTACTACAGTGATATGGAAAGGCTGTAACTTTGTTATTAAATCAAACTGAAACCTCATGGACATTGTTTTCCTGTCATAACCTTAAATGAAACTACAGTAATTAATCAACACTATGCATTTCTGCACCTATATAAAATAAATTTTAACTGAACTTTTAACATTTACTTTTATGACCTGCAGATTTTAACATACTGTTCTGTGAGTGAAACTCTGCCCACTGTCTTACAATAGCCATTTTTTAGCTGATGTCAATTAACTTTTCAGTACTACTGAATGCTGCAAGAATTTATCATAAATGTCGGCAATTTTCTTGGATAAAAGATAAAAACTGTAATTGCATAAACAGTATTAAATAGATTTTTTACCATACTGCCTTATGACATACAGTACTGTATTTAATTCAGCTTGTTGAGCTGGCATTAATTTGATCAGGTGTGCTTGGTAAACTGCAATTTCTATATGAAATTTATACAATATTAAACTGATTATATAGACACATTTATTACCAGATTTAAACTGGCCTGATCCTGGAAGTTTACTTGTCTGTCTTTTATACAATTATGTGAAGTTTTACTTGTATGTCCTTTACACAAGTACATGACATTTTTTATATAGTATACACAATTATTACTAGAGTTGAATTGATCTAATTCTGGAATTTTACTTGTATGCTCTTTATAACATAAGAGTTGAACTTCAGGCTTTAATGACACATTTATGATGCACTCTTCGTGCACGGGATCTGAACTCTGTACTGTACTGCCACTTTTACAATGTAGCATTGACTTTAAATTTTACATTCTGTACATTATTTAATGTTTGTGAATGCTTTTTGTCTCTGTCTATATAAAGATATTTTTATGCACTGCAGCACTTTAATACAAAGCTTTTAGCTAATGACTGCTAAACAAAATTATAACGAAATATTCATTTGCCAAATCTGTAACTGTAAAACCTTTATTCTGTGAGTTCACTTGACTGTCATTTCTGGTATACCCTACACAACATAGATGTGTATGGTTACCATTTTTTTTCTAACCAGCCACAACTAATATGTCTTTCTGAACACTTCAGCTGTGTCAGCTGAACTGGAATTTATTTTATCTTTAACCCATAAATCTGCATGTTTCTGTCATAAACAATTTATTTAAATTATGTACATTTGCAAAAATGCTGTTATTGAAATCTAAAACAGCATATAACTCTAATGACATGTCCATACCTAGTACGTAGCTGTTACACTTTAAACTGTTAGCTGCTGTAATCTTTGACCCTTTAAAGCCTGAAAAAAATGCAATAGTGTCCTCTAATAAAGATCTGTTTGTATCTGAAGTTGATTTGTCTGTATTAATCAGTATATTACTTTATAATTTTTCTGTAAACAATAAAATATTGTCATTTCTTTTAACCTTAAACAATGACAGATAAATGCTCTGGTTTGCTGCTGGACTGCCACACCCTTTACAGATAAGCTTAAAAACCTTTTTTTTATAGAAGTAATCTGTGTATCATCTACTTTATCAGACTGCTCAAAATTTGCACTCTGATCCCCCCCAGTGTAATATTTGTACTAGCTTATACAATGATTGTGTTTACGTCTGTATTTACCATATTACTATTTAATGCCATACTTTGAATTACATGTGATGTAACATTTACACTGATGTTTGAAAACTGTAAATCAGAATTCCTGACAGAACCTGACTTATTCTGTGAATGATGAGATGCCGTGTGCTTTTCTGATTAAATATTTAACACTCCTGAACTAATAACCTTGAACTTTAAAAGAACATTTCTGGAACACAGTTTTTTAAACTGCTTAACCCAGTTTTTAACTTTACACCAACCATTTACTGATGTTTTAACTGTAGAAGTATTACTTGAAATTTTTATACAAAAGGTATACAACTGACTTTTACTGCTGAATATAAACTTTTTTGAGCTGTTAACTAAAAAGTGCATATAAAGTCTTACATAACTTTATGATTCTGGAAGAATGTGTCCCGTTTGCAGCTTTTTAACCTTTTTCTTGCTTTTTGGCTGTGTGACATCACACTGGAAGCTTTCAAGTTTGTGAAGATGGTGAAGTACGTAGCTCTTAACTGGCTAATGTTCATAGGTAGGTACTAGGCTATCTGCCCAAGGGCATTTATAAGCCTAGCCAGAGTGTGTCAGCTTTCACCACCCCATTGATTAATTAATGGAGCCTCTGTCAAGAAGAGCCAATGAAGTGATCCCAGGGGTGTATTTTCTGTTACCCATCCACTCGTCAAGGTTTCTCTTGAAGAGTGTTAGTGAGGGGCTCTGCCTAATATAGTTAGGAATTTTGTTCCAAAGCATGGGGAGTCCCTGTGACAGGAATCTATCCCTCCAGCATGTTCTATTTATTGTTTTGGCGAGGTTTAGCTCACTAGAGCGAGTGGCTCGCAGTAACTTGGATTTCTTTAGGTGGAGCATGTCCACCAATTTTGAGTTGGACATGGCTTTGTAAGTCAGGCAGAGATCACCTCTGAGTAAGCGATATGCGACTGAGTACAGCTGGAGTTTTTCCAGTCAGGCTGCATAGGACATATGTTTGAGGCCAGTAATCCTCTTGGTGAGGTAATTTTGTGGTCTTTCCAGCTGTTGGAAGTGTCTTGTGAGGTACATCCCAAATGGGGTATTGTACTCTATGATGGGTCTGATGAGTGACGAGTAGAGGGGCACCTATAACCTCTTTATTTCTAGATGTGAATCCTTTAGTAATTAGATGGGCTACATAGAAGGATTTCCTAACTACTTTAGCAATATGATTGTCAAAGGAGAGATTACTATCTATCTGGGTCCCCAGATCTCTTATTACCTCTTCTGTATTAAGGGGGCTGCCACCTATGTAGTAATTCATGGGTGTTTTGTTTTTCCCATACGGGATGACTATGCATTTTTTGGCATTTAGCTTGAGACCATGACTTTGACACCAGGTGTCCGTCTCAGTAAGGCCCTTTTGGAGAATGTCCGTGTCAGATGGAGAGTCAGTTATGGCTCCCAGTTTGTAGTCATTGGCGAACTTGGTTAGCCATAGTCCTTCTGTATTTGCCTGTACTTCTGAGAAGTATATGCTGAACAGTAGGGGTCCCAGGACTGAGCCTTGTGGGACACCACTTGTGACTGGTTTAGAGTCAGAACTGGAGCCCGCTATTCTTACCGTGTGAGTTCTATCTGTAAGCCAGATGGCAACGCCATCTCGTGCCATAGGGGTTTATGTTCAGGCTGGTGAGTTTTTCTATAATTCCCGAGTGGGGAATGGTGTCAAAAGCTTTGGCGAGGTTAAGGTAGGCTGTGTGAGCTACCTTACCCTCATCTATGGCCTTGATGACTGTCTCGAAGAAGTCAACCAGGTTTAGTAGGCATGATCTGCCCTTAAAGCCGAACTGGGTCGGGTCAAGTGTTTGAAGGTTCCCAATGTCTTTGTTAATGAGTTCCATGATGATGCACTCCATAGCCTTGTAGACCAGGCTAGTCAGGCTTATGGGGCAATAGTTACCAGGGTCAGTTGTGGCCCCTCCTTTGTGGAGTGGAATAACCGTTGCTGTGCGCCATTCCATGGGCATGTAGCCTGTGGAGAGGCTGAGATTGAACAGTGTGTTTAGGTGGCGGGGTTAGTTCGTTCTGTAGTTCGTGCAAGACGCAGCCTGGGACACCATCTGGCCCCACTGATGCTGTGCTTTTGGCTTTTGAAATGGCTGTTTTCACCTGTGCGTCTGTGAACTCCAAGACACTACACTTTTCTGGTATTGTTGTGGGCCCTTTTGGGGGTGAGAGGGGGTGAAGTTTGCACTGAATCTACCTGCCAGAATGTTGGCAATATCAGTGGGTTTAGTATATTTTGTGCTATTTTGCACTAGCTCAGAGCATATCTGTGAGTTGCCACTTAGATTCTTGACATAGCTAAAGAAGGCTTTGTGGTTATCTTTCAAATCCTTGGCTATTTTTCTTTCAAAGTTAGCCTTGGAGGATTTTATGAGGGACCTTAGTTTCTTATTGATACTGATCAGGGATGTCTTTCCTTCTTGGGATTTACTTTTTTCTGAACTAGTTTCCTCCTTCTATTGTATAGCCTGTTTACGGCAGGGGTCCACCAGACTGGTTTCCTTCTCTTAGGGGAGTGAGTCTTGGTTTTGCTAGGGATGGCATGATCCATGCATCCTTGTAGGTGCTCATACAGTGCATCTGTAAAGGTTCCTGAACCTTGGACACTGTTATCCTTTAGCGTGGGGGCTGTGAAACTTACCACCTCTGTCTTAAGTAAGATGAAGTTTGCTATAGAAAAGTTTTTCACTGTGGTTTCCTTGGTTGGAGGTGGTGGTGTGGTGTTGACATCCAAAGTGATTAGTTTAAGGTCTGATCTAACCAGTGATGGGTTGACCTCCGGTGTGGAACACCTGTTGCCTATGTTGATGATGACCAGGTCCAAAATGTTTGCACCTCTGGTAGGGGAGTTTACCAGCTGATCCAGGGCATTTGAGATGATAAATTCCAGGAAGCGCTGGACCTGGAAGTTTGTACTTGAGTACTTTTCTCAGTTAACGGTAGGGTAATTGAAATCGCCCAATATTAGGGTGTTCGGTAGGACCTTTATGTTTTCCAGTGTCTCCAGAAAGGTGGAGTGGTGGTCCTGGGTAATGAAGGGTGATCTGTAGCAGGCTACAATTTGCACTGCAGATTTGCCTGATGTTAGTTGCACATGGGTGATCTCGGAGGTATCATGCTGTGCCACTAACCTGGAGATGTAGGTATCCCTGATGAATATGGATACACCCCCTCCTTTGGTGTTTCGGACCATGTTCTGTGGCCGAAATGTGTGGTATAAGTTGTAGCCCAGTAGTGCTGGGGTGCTCTGTGGAGCCTTGAACCAGGTTTCAGTTACTGAACAGATGTCGACGTTCTCCATACTGAGGAGTGCTTTGAGCACATGCATTTTGAGATTTAAACTCCTAGCGTTGAGTAGCATAACCCTCATTTTTTTATTTGTGCTGTTTACGGAGGTGGGTTTGACTTTTGAGCCTTGCCTAACAAAGGCACTATGGGGGCAGCAAGAGCCTTGGCCAGTATTCAAAAGCCTATGGGTGACATGTGCAAGCCTTCTCTTGCGAAGCAACAAGGCTTGTTGAGCATGTCGTCCCAGGCTGACAGACACTGGATCCCCTTTGAATGACACCAGAAGCTTAGCCAATTGTTGAAATTGATCATTTTTTCTTTATACTGTGGTATCATTCTTGGTGAGGGCAGGATGCTACTCAGGATCAGGGTCAT
The DNA here is from genome assembly GCF_019279795.1 of Protopterus annectens. Taxonomy (NCBI): domain Eukaryota; kingdom Metazoa; phylum Chordata; order Ceratodontiformes; family Protopteridae; genus Protopterus; species Protopterus annectens. The sequence goes on from NC_056743.1 coordinate 115,895,115, forward strand.
ACCTGCCTGGGCTACATGATCAGAGAGCTCTTCCATGTCTCTTTTCATGTAGTCCAGGGAGGTACATCTCAGGTCATTCACACCAACATGAACAATGACAGAGTCATATTTGTACTTGGAATGGAGTGATCTGAGTGCTTGTGTTATGTGGTGGATTCTGGCTCCCGACAGGCAGCTAACAGTAACCTTCTCCTTGTCCAGCCTAGTGAGTGGGACGTCAGTGTGCCTGACTATAGAGTCGCCTATTACTAGTGTGTCAGGTATGTTATTTCGCCTTAAGGGCTGTGACTGTGCGGCACACTGATTTTGTGTTTTATGTGTTGTCTGGTTTGTGACGGGAGGTGCAGGTTTTTTGGGTGTCTGCTTTGGAGGTCCGTGATGCTTTTGCAGGTTTTATTTAGAGCCTCCGAATATGATTTTGTATATTTATGTGTATTTTTTGCCAGTGCTGGTTTAGTATGTCTATGTGAGGCTGGAGGTGTGGTGCAAGTGTTAACCTTCTCCTCATGACTGCCTGTTCCAGTCTTGGGTGGAGAGAGTTTAGCCTCCAATTTACCTATATAATTGCATCTCTCGCATATATTAATGTTTTGTGGTAGGAGGAGAGGGTTGTCTGTGTACATGAGGCAGTTATAACACTGCCTCAGGATACCCAGGTTCACCAGCTAGACTGGAAAGTATACCTGAAATTGCCCTTTGGTCATGCCTGAATAGTAGGGTGAGCTGCTTAGTCGCTTCATTGGTGAGAGGTGAATAATGAGCCTTGCCCTGCTGGGCAATCAAGTGTCGGGGTATATCAATGCTTGCTATTAGGTCTGAGCAAGTGCTGGACTGTAGGATGCTTTTTAAGTGCTTAGGTTGAGAGTTAGACTACTTTCAAGGGAAAAACTGAAGAGGAGACTTGGTGGAGCCGGAATAAATTTAGCCCTAGCTAACTGGCGCTGCCCAGACATGCAAAACCATGCTAACGTGGTTTTCACAGCAGGGAAATGAAAGAGATAGAAATTAGCCCAAAATGGCCTATAAACTACTAACTTCTGTGCTGGAACCACTCCTCCAGGGACAGATGACTGCTCAAAGCTCCCTCTATCACAGGTGAACATAGAAACCTCCCTCTATCCAAGTAAGGTATGGGCAACTCAGAAAATTGCAACACAGCCCTGAATTCAGCACTAGCCTGAAAACTGGACTATACTAGCTTACAAAGGTGGGAAACAAGAAAAACATTTTTTTTAAAAGATAAGGCAAAAACAGTAAAAAATCCACTTAAAACAGCTTTAAACGACTACAAACAGTAAAAAATACACATAAACAGCTTTATATGACTTCAAGCAATCAGAAAAGGCTTTTAAACAAATTACCCAATTAACCAGTAAAAAAATCTCAAAACTTATCCCTGTTCCTGTAGTCTTCCATCAGACAAGTTCTAACTGCACACTCCTGCCACTGGGGTGCAGGTGTAGGGGGACCTTCTCCAAAAAAGAAGGCCTGGATTAGTGCTCAAGTTATACAAACAAAGCTAGATTCAGCAGGCCTGGATCTAGTCTATGCTACAGCAAACAAGGCGCACCAATTTCAGTAAGAAACAGTTCAAATATGCAAGCACTAAAAGCCTTTAACCAGAAATTCCCAGCTCAGAAGGGCAGAGTCCAGCCTCTCCTCCCACAAGAGTGCAGACCACGAACCTTCTTAATGCAAAATAACTGGCCTGAAGCCCAAGTAATTAAACCAGAACTAATGCACTTTTAGAATAACAGACACCGAGCCTTCAATCAGCAGTTCCCAACTTAGAAGGATGTAAGCTACCTGTCTTTTATGTTCTGAAGGAACACTGCTGAAGATTGATTTAGTGCTGGTCTGTTGAAGTCCTTTGAGGCTTTTTTCTGATATAAATGCTGGTGCTCTGCAATTTGCTTAACTGCTGCAATTACTGTATGTAGAGGTTGTCTGCTCTGGCTTTTTTTTGGTATGAAGTTTACATCTGGAATATTAGTGTTGCATTACTAAAAGGTCTGCTATAAAAAGAGAAACTGTAGTGCTGCCATGTGTGGCCTTACTCTACATGGAGTATAAAAACTGAAATGAGACAAGCCTTTATCTATTAATTACCCAAACCTGTGCTTAACAGTTACAGTGTCTCCCTTTATGGGCCATGTCTTTTGTGCTTTTCAGAATAAATTCTGAAAACACTGTAGTTCGGTTAATAAGGCTTTTTTAGATGTTTACAATATCCAAATACCATCTTCATTAACGGTGCTGATAAACAATGACTGTAGAAATGTTGAAATGCTGTTTAGTAATAACAGTGCTGCAAAATATATCCAAAGTTTCTGCACATATATTCTGATTCTCCTGATAATATAAACTGAAACAGTCTTTTATTGACCTGTTTTCTTTACTTAGGCTTGTGTGTCTGTATTGTAATGACTGTAGAGCTTACTTCCTTTCTGGAATGCTGAATATTTAATCTTTTCTGTATGTCACTCTGAACTACCTGACTTTGCTAACTGTATCAGAAGTATATTCTAATAATACCAAAACCCTGTAATGCTTTAATCGCCTCTTTAGTCTTGGCTACCTTGGTTTCCAAGCCTTGTCTTGCATGTGCCTTTTTAACTAGCATTGCATTGATATGTGCATCTTTCTCTTGAAAAAGGAACATTCTGTATTTCTCTGAAACTGAATGCATACAGGTAAACACAATTCTGACTATATTTTCAGGCCTATTATTCTACCTTAATGTACTATAGTGAATTCACTTTGAATACCCTCACTCTAACACTACCAAAGACTCCTGTTGCTTTAAATGTATGCCAAACATCATCCAAACGCTTCTTGAGTAGCATAGGGCATAAAGGTGACATTCAGGCCTACCACAGTCAGAACTTCTTTGCTGCCACGTATCTTTTCACTGTTGGTCTGTTTGCCTGTGTTCATTTTCTGCCAGCTAAATCCATTTTCTTTCTCTGGTGACTAGCTACGCCCATTTCCTGACTTCTTTGCAGTTGCAGATAAGTGCCCCATTGTGGTTTTTGTTTTTTCTTGTCTTATTTTGTGCTTCTTGGGGCTAATATCATACAGGAAGAGGAAATGCCAGTGTGAGACAAAGATTCTCCACAAATGGTAAGTGTCTTTTTTGTCCAGGACCATCTCATGACCATGTATCTTGTTCAATTTGTCTGGCATTCACCCCAAAAATGCTTTGTAGCAGACTTTCTTCCCTTTCCTTATATCCTGAGAATCAGCATCAGGCCAGTGAGGATCCTGCTGGCAGTACATCCGAAGAGGCTTTGCAAGCATCCATCTTGGATGTTCAGGGGGGAAAAATGGTTGATTTTTTTCGAGGTGCCTGGGGGAGTTCCTCCATTTTTAGCAGGAGAAGAAGTTCAAAGCTTGGTTCTTGACTGTCAGCCTAGGTCAGTGCCTTCTCAGTTTTTTGGAGGGAACGTTCCCTTAAAAAAGAAACAAAAACTTAAACATGTTTCTTGTGCTCCTAGGGATCCACAAAATGACTGACAGGTCTTTACTCAGGGGCTATTTACTGTTTTTATGTCCTTAAATCCTCCTTAAGGGGTTTCAGATCCTGGTCCTCCTCTGTCCTCTACTCACCTTATAAGGCCTAAAGAAGAGGATTCTTCTGAGGATGAGTCATATTCTGACGATGAATCCCTGACATTCTACTTAAATTCCTTTTCCTTTGGACTATGGGTCAGAGGGGGCGAAATCTATTAGTCTTGATGTTCCTTTTGAGGTAATTTCCTTTGAGGACACCCTCTGTAGGATTATGGATTTTTTTTAAGTGGGATTGTGTTCAGGACTCTGACATTCATAAGAGGTACTATGAGTTGCCACAGTTGGAATCTCCTAAGCCTGTGGCTATTGCTCGTGTTTTGGCTGCTTTGCTGGATGCTTTTTCCAATCCCTCTCATGTGCCTGATTCTCTGCCCCCTGCTCCCAAGAAATCCAACAGGTTTTACAGGGTGCCTGAGGATTGTTCTTTTTTATATAAATGTCCTCCTGCTGACCCCTCTGTAGTGTCTCTAGCCTCTGATAAGACATCTCAGCTGCTTCCTTTGCCCAAGTTATTGCCTTCTGACAAGGAGAGAAGAGCTATGGAAGGGCTGGTAAGAAGGTTTACACTAGCTTTTAGGGCTGTTAATTATCAGACCCATATGTCTAGGTATGTGTTGGTTCTTCTTTCTTAGGCCTGTCAACTTATTTCTGAGTTTCCAGACTCCTGAGAGTAAAACATTTGTTCTGTCATTGCTAGGGATGTCCTCTCAAGTCGTTTATCATTATATTAAATGTAGTAATGATAAGTCAGATGCCTGTTCTAGGGCTGCTGTTTTTGGTTCAGTGATGAGGAGGTATTCTTGGCTTAGCCTTCAACTTCTTCCTGATGATATTAAAGCTAAGTTGATGGATGCTCCTCTGGATTCTAAGCTTTTGTTTGGGGAAGCTGCTGCTGGTTTAAGTCCCTTCAGGATAAGGGTAAGGTTATGTTTCTCCTGTGCCTAAATTTCAAAGAAACTACCCCACTAAGCTTGCCTTTGTTTGCAGGCAATCCCACCCATCTACTAAAGGTACGAGGAGAAGTAAACAGGCTCCTCCTTCTAAGGCTCCTCAGTTTTCAGGGACTCCAAAGCCTTCCTTTCCAGACAAACCAGGTGCTGTATGACTCCCCATCTCTTCCCAGCCACATTCTTCTTTCTGATTGCCTTTCTCTTTCTCTTCCTGCTTGGCTTCAGATCACTCAGGATTATTGGGTTCTGTCAATCATTCATCAGGGGTACTTCATGGTGTGGAAATTCCGTCCTTCTTTTATGGCCATTCCTCAGCCTCCTCAGGAACAACTTCCTTTTTTCCCCAGAGGGTCTTCAAAATTTTTTGAGTCAGGGTACTATTCAACAGGTTCCTGTGTCCCAAAGACGGAAAAAGTTCTACTCCAGACTGTTTCTAGTGTCCAGGAAAGAGGGCACTTGTAGACCTATTGTAGACCTCTCTCATGTACACATTTTTCTAAAAATGCCTTTTATTCGGATGTTGCCCTTTCAGATTCTGTTTCTTTTCTTGCTTCCTCAGGCCTATATGGTGTCTCTGGATCTCAAGGATGCTTATCTCCATATTACGAGCCATCTTCTTTTCAGGAAGTTTTTGTGTTTCACTGTTGCTTCCTGGCATTTTCAATTCTCTGGTTTGCCCTTTGGCCTTTCTACTGTCCCAAGGGTGTTCACCAAATGCCTTGCTCCTGTCACTGCTTTTTGCAGGCGTCAAGGGATCCAAATATTTCCTTAGTTGACGACCTGTTGATTCATGCATCCTCTCCAGAGACCCTTTTGCAAAATCTTCATCTTGCCATTTCCTTTCTTCAGAGTCTGGGGTTCACTATCAATTTCAAAAAGCCTTCTCTGACTCCTTCTCAAGAACATGTTTTTCTGGGCTGCAGGATTCAGATGGTGCCTTTGCTGGTTTCCTTGCTCCATTCAAAGGCCTTAACTCTCATTTCTTTCTTTCACACTCTTCTGCCTCCTCTGGCTTCCATTACTGATAGTGAGTTTCTGAAAACTCTGGGTTTCATGGCATCCACTGTTCTGATGCTCTATCTGGCCAAACTTCCATGAGAAAGTTTCAGTGGTTTCTGAAGTCAATGTGGCTTCAACATGCACATCTTCTAGACTTTGTAGTTCCTCTTCTTCCTTGTCTCAGACAGGAACTTCACTGGTGGATTCAGCAGTTGCCTCTGAATCCAGGAATCCCTTTCCATCCCCCTCTTTTCTCTCAGGAAATGTTCATAGATGCTTCAGACATGGGATGGGGAGGGCAACATTTGGCTCCCTAAAAGTTCAAGGGGTGTGGTTGCCTTGTCAGCAGAAGGAGCACATCAGTGTCAAACAGATGAGAGCTTTTCTGCTGGCTCTTCAGGCCTTTTATCCTCGTCTCTCTCCAGAGACTCTCAAGGTGTTTACAGACAATACTGTTGTGATGTGGTATATCAACAAACAGGGAGGAATGAGATTTTATCTTCTTTGCCGGTTGGCACTTCTGGTATGGGATCTTGCTGTCGAGCATCAAGTGGCTCTTTAGACAGTTTCTCTCTCTTCTGGTCAGAACATTGTGGCAGACACTCTGAGCAGGTCCTTAACTCCATCCCAGGAATAGATGCTTCACAGGGATGTGTTTCTGGGAATTATCCACCAGTGGGGCACTCCTCACGTGGATCTTTTTGCCTCCCCTCTTGACAGACAGTTTCCTCTGTTTTGTGCCAGAGTACCAGGTCCTCTGATGTGGAAGGTGAACACCCTCTCACTTTCTTGGAAGGGAATGTTTCTCTAATTATTCCCTCCCATTCCTATCATTTTGAAAATCCTGTTCAAAATTCAATAGGATGGCTCACAGAATCTTGTTGGTGACTTTCTTTTGGCCGCAACAGCACTGGTTCCCTTTTCTTCTGAATTTAATCAGGGGCAATCATCACAAGTTACTTCACATGGTGGATCTACTCTCACAAGACAAGGGATCTCTCATCCATCCCCACCTGTCCATGCTTCAGCTGACGCTGTGGGTGATAGGATTTTGATTCTTTGTAGACACCTTTTTTCTGAGGACATGCTGCAAGTCCTGCAGGAAACCAGAAAACCTAGTACTAGGAAATCCTACTTATACAAATGGAACAGGTTTTCTATTTGGTATCTCTCTCTCTCATAACCTAGACCCACTTACTGTGGCTGTTCCTTTGGTTCTTTCTTACTTGTGTGAGTTGCTCGATGCTGGTTTGGCCTATTTCTTCTATTAAAGTCCACTTATCAGCTATCTCTGCTTGTCTGCCTTTTTCCTCCTCCTTTAACTTCTTTTTCTTAAAGGCATTGGACCTCCCAAGAAGCCTGTTCCTCCTCCCCCGGGATCTTAATTTTGTTTTGGAGAACTTGACTTAGGCTCTTTTTGAGCTTGCTGCTTCAGGTTCCTTCCAACACTGTTCCTGGAAAACTGTTCTGTTGTTAGCGCTATTTTCTGCCATACAGGTGTCTGAGTTACAGGCCCTTCATGGCTTGTCCTCCTTTTTTGATCTTTCATGAGGACACAGTCTCCTTGAGCACTAACTCTTCTTTTATGCCTAAGGTGGTTAATGAGCTATCAGTTATTCAGTCTATTAATCTGCCTACTTTTTTCCCCTATCCGCAAACTGACAGTAAGAGGTTGCTGCATACTTTGGACATCCATAGGCAACTCAAGCTTTATTTGGATAAGACTAAGGCTATTAGAAAATCTGATAATTAATTTGTTTCTTTTCATTCCAGATCTTTGGGACTTGCTGTATCCAAGCAAACTATTCCTTCTTGGATTTCTAAGGCTATTTCTTTTTGTTACACTTCTCATGGTAAGAGCCTTCCCTCTTCAGTCAAGGCTCATTCTACTAGAGCTGTGGCTTTTTCTGGTGCTTTTTTCAAGGGCTTAGATACCAATTCTATTCTTGAAGCAGCTACCTGAACTTCTGTGCATACCTTTAGCAAGAACTACAAGTTGGATGGTATCTCTAAAGCTAGGGATGGATTTGCTATATGAGTCGATATTTCCAGATAATGCATCACACCCGTCTCATTCTTTACATTCTACTACTCCCAAATGATATTGATGCAGCTTCTCAAGCATTTGACTTCCAAGATAATGGGGAACTGTTATTGTCAGGTTTGAATATCAAGAACTGGGCACACATCTTTTGTAAAGATAAAATGCACACAAATGCCAAAAACAGCGACATTAAAAAAATGCCTGTTCTCATCTGTAGTCCTTTCGGAAACACCAGTGTCTATGCAGTACAAGACAATACTAATAAAAATGTTCTTTCTTATTAGTGTCAATCACTACTTTGTAAACAGTTTTTGAAAACATTAGCTATGGAAAGTAGTATGCAAGACTAGTTTTAAAAAACATCCGTGACAAGATATCATCAAACATCTTATATGATCTTTAGTCTGAATGCTGTTTGATTTAAAACAAATACTGAGTATGCCACTCAGGTAGTCCAAGCAAATAGAAGAATTTTTGGGAGAGAGGCAAACATCTAACATTCCCAGTGCAGTGATCTGTGCCCTGTACAACCCCTTACTTATTAAAATTAATTCTAAGGCCACTACAGCTCAGGGAGGGGTTACTTAATGAAATTAATTCAAAATGTATTGCAGCTGTGGAAGGCAGGAGAGATAACCCACTGAATGGATTTCTGGCCATCTGCGCATTACCCCATAACATGCTATCAAACAAATGGCTTCTCAACTTCTGCCAAATCAGCATTTAACCCATTATTTTGTACAGCTCTTTTAATTTCTAGTCCACGTATGTGTGTTTGCACATACGACAGACAACACATAACCTGACCTTCTGAAGCTGCTGCTATATAGACAATGAACTCCATTGCATCTGCTGTATGAAACTTTCCACATTAATGTGACATTTCTGAAAATGTCTTTCCAATTCCTAACAAAAGGAGATCCTTTTGCAGTACTGTAATAATAAACTATGCTAATTTAATCTATGAGAGAACATATCAGGAAACACAGCATCTTACTCAGGAGCTTACATCTGAAGATACAAAGTACAAGTTTCAGTTCTCCCAGCCAATGTCTGGTTTCTGTTTATAATTAATAATGTGATAGTCTAGCATTTCGTAGTGCTACATGAATCCTGCTGCAATACTGTTTTTTTTTTCTACTTTCTGCTTTTTAAGTAGTAGCCTCTATGGTTGATGACATTTGTCAAACAACTTTCAAAAAGCACCTGATAAGTTTCAGCTGGAATTTATGAGGAAGCACTCTGCACAAACTGGTTATATTTGAGCAATCATGCAGCTGTGTGTGTGTGTGTGTGTGTGTGTGTGTGTGTGTGTGTGTGTGTGTGAGCGTGGGCGGTGTTCAGGGTGGGAGGGGGTGTAGAAGGAATAGGAGGAAGGTATGCTAACAACAAGCAGTTACAGTTTTTATTCTTTACTAGTATGGAAAACAGGTACAAAGTAAATTAATTTAAAGGTTGCTAAAAGCTAAGAGATCTACAAACAGGAACATAAATAGCAAAAAAAGCAAATATTTAATCTCTTGAGTATGCAAACTCAACCAGCTTCTGTTCAGAAAACTGAGGACGTAGGGGTGCATCAAACTGTCCCAGACATGTCAACCAATAACACCTTATAACAAAGTCCTCTTACACATGCATGAAACCTAGAGCTTCAGCCTCTAAATGCATACATTTTATATGCATTTTAGAGGTGAGGTTTCTACGAATGAAAGAATGAATTGCACACTAATGGGATTCATTATTCAGAAAGCAAAGAGTTTGGGGAAGGTGGGTTACAGTATAATGGCACATGCATATTTCAGATTGAATGCTGTCATTACTATGTTCCTACTTAATTTATATACTGTTATTAGTCAGTTTGTGCCACCTTTTACTCCAAGTTTCCAAAAACATATGGTCTAGAGACTGTGTTTTTTCGTACTATACTCCCAAGTTAAGATCTACCTGGCCACTAACATAACATAAAACATGCAAGCAGATAGACACTGTGGTCTGTCTACATGCTGCAGCTAGCCCAAGGCATGTGCCCCTCCCTTTTCCTTCTTCTCACTCCAGATTTTACAAGTTTTATTTGAAGTCTCAAATGTTTTATTCTCTTCCATCAATTCTGGGGAAAAATCATTTTCAATTAACACTTTCTCAGTAAAGACATGATGTTTAATGGTAATGCCCAGAATAAACACAATTTTCTGAAAATGAAAGTTATGTTCCTTCCTAGCAAGCCTGTCATTCCACTAAGTGCACAATACCTTCCCTATAATATCATACAAACCCAAATTTTGTCCTCATCTGTTTTTTTAGCAAAAAATGTCATCATTTCATCGTATCATTCTGTCTATACTCTCAAAATATCCTGGTTGATTTTCTTTGGAATTCCTTTGGCAATGTGGTCTGTTTCTTCATATAATGTCTTCAGTAGTATATAAACTATTTCATCTGTGACCAGGCAGGGACCTGATACAGAACATCACCATCTTCCTATTCCCCCTACCTAGACATATATCCCATAATAACTGGAGATTCAGTTAGCATTTTGCATTTGGCACAATGATTCCTCTTTTTGTAAAAAGCCCAAGTCCTTCCCTGTTTTTTTTTTTTTAAATAATCTATGGATTCACCTGATTTACAATGGCAATTCTACCTTCCCCCCACCTGACCCATATATACCTCCCTCAAAGGAATGGAACTGGGTCCAAGGGGGAACAGCAGCCCCTACTTAGGGACAGTATACTACGCCCATTCCTGGGTAGGGTGAGAGCCCATAGATCCATTTGATTCCCATCTTTGAGACTCACTTGTACTTGCCAACATGCAGCCAAGGATAAGGCCAGTGCCTATTGGATAAACAGCACTATAAACCAGTTACTCCAATGGATGGACTGACCAGATCTACCCCTCCATTACAGTTGTGAATTGGGTAGTACAGAACTTGGCAATCTGAAGGTCAAGCAGATTTTCTGCCCATCTCCCAAACCTAAGAAATCAGTGTGACCTTTGCAACAGATGCCTACAGGAGGTGTACACACAATACTTCAGACGTTGACTCCAGGAAAGCAATGCACTACCTGCATCACTAAAGACATTGCTGTGGATTGAAGCACCTACACTTCTGAAAGCTACAACTGTAGTAGGTCAGTACCACCCCCCCCCCCCGGATGAAAGAGTTGGAATGTCCAGTGCCTGTGCTACTACTGACTGGTAGGTCCTGTTTAGGAGTTCTGAGGTTGACCCCCCCCCCAGGTAAATCACATCCAATATCTACAATACATCACCATGAATTTGGGAAGCTAGCTGTGGCTGTGAAGTTACCACCTTACTCACTTCTCATACTTCTGCAAGGCTCTTCATTTACTAAATAAATTAATTATTAAACAGCAGGGTTATATGGTAGCTTGGTGATGAATGCAAGATCATAGCTATACCGACACACATCATGACCTTAACTGGTAAGAGGTTAACTTGGAATTACATATGTATAAACCTGTAGTATGATGTTATCTTTAGAAATGGAAAAATGAACATAATTTCTAGAGGCTGGGAATAAAGTACAATGTACAGAAGACTTGTAGTCTGGGTGACAGAATGAAATATAGTGGATGCAAGCTTTAAGCTTTTAAAAATTTAGGGTATATGTAATAATCCCTATGCATTTCATGTGGTGGTAATCTGATTAGCGTCTTTTCCCATCTCCTAAACAGAGTGGATACTTAGTGAAAGTTTAAGACAGTCGTGGCTGACAGATACAATGTTGTTAAGTTTAATGTTAAACAACTGGCAATGTGTCCGTCACACTTACAGAGTCAGAAATGTGCTGTTCTAGCATAACATGGGAATTTTGTACTACTAGCAATCTTTCATCTTGGGTTGACAACCTGTTTCCAGAAGCATCTAGGGCTGGAAATATTTTCAGGATGCTGCTATACAAGGTATTCCTCCTTGGTAACCTTCACATTTTCCTTGCATTTAGATCTGGGTGTCTGCCTATTTTTAATCAAGAGATTTCAACTGCGATTTAAAACTTTTTTTTTTTTTTTTTGGTTACATGGGGGTGGGGACAAAAATGTTTTCCTAAAATGGCAGTAAGCTATTATAACTTACTTAAAAGCACTCAGGTTGGCATGATGATTAAGCTTTGGCTCCCAATTTTAGTTCCCAGCTGCAGTGCCTTCTGTCTGGTGTTTGCACATATGTCTTCTACATGTCCACATGGGACGATACAAGGCCAGAAGATTTCCTGCTGCACTCAAAGATATGTTAATATGATAAATTGTCATTAAGTGAATGTGCCAATTGCTTAAGGACAGAAGGAGACTATGAGCTCATCTAGTCTTCCCTTTCGACTGCCGTAACATTTTCCCTCCACCTCCCCTTCACCCACATGTTCTTTGCCCTCTCAAATGCCTCTGTGGATACCCTCTTCACAACCTATTCCAGTTGCTGATTTTGTGGTACATAACCCTCCCTGTGAATAAGCAATTTCAGAGATTTTGGAACTACTTAGTCCTTACAACCTGTTGCCTGTTCATCCTCCATCACCCTCTGTCCTTCCATTTCAGAATAATAAGCGCATTACTTCTCCCTGATATGCCCTCCAACTCAGATCCTGATGGTCCAGTCCAGGTGTGATCAACACCCCAAGTTCCTTTCCCACTCTGTTGACTGGAGTTCCACTCCCCCCACGCTGATGCTTCACATCATGATTGCTCTGGCCTGTGTGCAGTGCTTTCCATTTCTTTTCACTGAACCTCAACTGCCACCTTTCTGCCCACTTTTTCAGCCTTCCCAAATCCTTCTACATACTCTCACGCTCATGTTCCAATCTGCACCAGTCTGTGTGTCATTAGCAATGAGGCTGATCCTGTTCTTTGTTCTTTTAAATATGTGTGACACAGTCATATAGAAGAATACTAGACCTAGGTTAGACCCCTGCATTATTCCACTAGACATTTTCCTAAAGTTTGACATTGTGCCTTTCACCCTAACCCCCTTGTGTCCTACCATTCAACCACGCAGCTTTCTTGACCCTACCCGCCCTTCCAAATTTCCTACCATCCTCCTATGTGGGACTAAGTCAAAGGGCTTGATGATGTCACAGTAGACTCTGTCTACCAGCACTCCTCTGTCAGGTTTGGCTGTAGCACATATGTAAAACTGGATCAGGTTGTACTGACAGCTCCTTCAGTCCATAAACCATGTTGGCTGATATCCTGGAGATTGTTGCCCTCTAGAAAGTCTAAAAGCTGTTCCTTTACAATTTTGTTGATGACTTTTCTTACTAATATAGTTAAGCTAACAGACCAGCAGTTCCCTTGGTATTTTTGCTCCCCTACTTGTACAAGAATAACACAATTGCTGTCTTCCAGTCCTTTAGCACTTTTGCACTAGCCAGTTATCTGTTGATTATCTCTGGTTTGACGTATGCCAGCACACCTTCCAGACTTGCAAGAACTTTGGAAGGTAGCCCATCAGCTCCTTTTGCCCTATTTTTCCTAAGGGAAGCCAGTTCCCTCCTTCATCCCCTACCTCTGCCTGGTATGTGTCCACTGCAATCCAACTCTGCTCTGTCTCCTAGCGTGGTACTTTCCCCCTGGTTTCCTTTTGTGAAAACTGAAGCTAAATACTCATTCGATATCTCTGCTTTTTTCCCAGTCTTCTATGCTCTCCCTCCCACACTTGCTCAGCCTGACCAGTTCTGTCCTTTGCATCCTTCCTTCCATTATGTATCTAAAATATGTTTGGTTCCCTTTTGACCCTTCTATCAACTCCCTTTCACCTTTACTACCCTATTTATTTTCTGCAAGCCATGTTATACTGTGCTTCCTTCACCTTACTGCCCCTTCCTTTCCACCTCTTGTAGGTTCTATCTTTTGCCATAATTGCTTACTTTACATTCTTATGTGGTCAGACTGGCCCATTTTGCAATCATCCACATCTCTAACCCATTTTCCAAGCCTGTTTACTCCATTGGTTTGTTTCCATTCCCTGGGTTGGTTCTTTGTCTGATCACTCTCCAGTGGGGAGGACATTTTAATTCAATACAGGGCAGTGTTCACTGAAAACAAGGTTCAGGACAGTATTACTATATGGGTGATGATGGCAGTACAGGTTCAATACATTTGCATTGAACCTCATCAGAGGTAGCCTGTTTGCCAAAGTCTTAGGTTTACTGGGTTCTGAGACAAACTGTGATAAGGAGGAAAACAACTCCGCATCACCATAAGCTAAAGTTAGATAAAATAATTATGTGCATACTACTAGCACTGCCAACAGTGCAAGTCAGAGCATCTTCCATCACATTACTTTAGATGGTGTAGAAATCCAATTATGGCAGCCTTCATTTTTTGTGAATTACTATGAGTCAGTGTGCAGTGATGCACCTGAGTTAGCCCACTTCCTACAATTAGCAGAAACAAATAGAAGGCGCTGCACTAAGACATACCCTGGGATGGAAAATAACCAGTAGTTTCCACACCTAACCTGCCCCTTTACCTACCTTTTGGATAAGCTGATAATACTTTTTAACCAACAATTTACTTCTTTTTTTTCTAATTAACACAACATAAAGGATTATCATCAGTCCAACAACCCTAACCACTTTATTTGTTCGAAAACTGGATTACGTGAATTCCACTTACATAGCAAAGCTCTCAAAGTGACACACGAGCTACAGTTGGTGACCCATCCTTGACAACTGTTTGTAATATACTCAGCATTTTTGCTGCCCTAGTCTACTAACAGTTAAAAAAAAAAGTGCAGGAGTGTGAAACATTTGAGAGCATTTGAAAGTTATAATACTCTTGGTGTTGCCACAAATTAAGAAGACAGAGCAAGAAACAGTTTTTAGCTGTTAATACCAGTATTTCATTTTTTTTTTTATTTTTTATTGTGGGTGTGTGTGGCAACATGAAGTGTGTTACAGATTAAGTAAGTAGCAGTTAGTTTCTCTGATATAGTTCTTTGGAAGCTGTTGCCTCTGTGGCACTATGAATATCAGTTACAGTAATTTTCTGATATTTCAACTTCAGTATGGCAAGCTTCGTAGACTTAGGTTCATACATCAGAAAAATGCAGAAAAGGCTTAACTTTTTTTGCCAGTTCTGGAATATAATCCGGGCACTCCATGTAACACAAATAAGCTGTGTCTGTCTCATACTGTTTTTTTTTTTATTCTTTTACTGATTTTAATTCTATCCTGACTTTAGGAAGGCTATTAGAGTCATTTTCCACGCTTTCTGTGAAAAAATGCTTCCATGTATACAGAAGTTCTCTTTAATAATAGTCCTATCATTATCACACTAGTAATGCTTATGCAGTAACCCCAGTTATAAAATTGTAGTGTGTATGTTAACTTGCATACACAAAAACAGCACAATTAGTGCATGGCTAGAATACAAAACATGCCTTATGCAAACAGATATTTATTTGTAGACCCACTACTTATAGTGCTGAAACTGTAAATCAGTGCTCCGTTTACTTTTCCCATTAACCAGCTCTTCCAGACTATATTCTTCAGTATATGGAGGTTAGCAGCACATCCTAAATGTCTGGCTGTCTGAGTTTGACAGTACTGTCTACATGTGCAAAAAGCATATGATCATGTAACGCCTAGAATGTGTTGTGGGAAGTGATACAATACTATGTGGTCCCAAGGTCACAGCTACACATCATTCAGTCCCTACATCTGAGGAGTGAAGTTGTGTCAGCATACATTTACAGTATGTGTAGTACTGTGCCAAGAGTGTGACTTCTCTCATATCCTGTTTGTGATGTTTATGAACCTGATATTAAGATGCAGATGAGGTCTGGGCAGTATCCAGATTAGGGAGTTGCATTTTTGTTTTCAGCAGATAATGATATTCTCTTAGTCATAAGTGGCTACTTTCTAATGTGGACTGCAGAGTGTGAAGAAGATGGAATAAAAATCAGTACCTTCAACTCAGATGTCATGGTCCTTTCACAGAAAGAAATAGACTGCTATCTGCAGGTTAAGTGGGAAACAGGTGACGGCCTACATTGGGATCTATTTCATAAGACAGAGTAGTGAGGATTGGGAGATTGACCAATAGGAGAATGCAGTGGTGGTAGCAGTATTTCAGGGATTACAATGAAATGTGGGGTAGTTAGAACTGAATCACATGATGTTTCTTGTTGTGATCATCACACATATGGCTGGAAGTTTTGGGAAGTAAACAAAAGAACAACAGCGTAGATACAAGCCAAAGAAATAAGGACCTCATGAGTACATCCATTATTCTTCCATGCTGACAACATTCAGCTGAGGTAGCTAGCATCTTGTGAGAATTCCACAGGTATGGTCCACTGGAAGTTGGTCCGGGGGTAGACCCAGAACATAAGATAATGAATAGTGGAATGAAGCAATCAACATATTAAAAAAGGTTTTTTGTCATATTAAAACTTGCCATCAAAAAGAGTGAAAACAATAAGGCCATCTGAAAAATGAAGAGGAAGGGACAAGAATGTAGTGTGCTACACAAAAAGGTGTCATCATAACAGAGCCAGCGAATATAGTAAACACACTGGCATATAGATATAGTGCAAATTTCCAAGACACACAAGGGCACAACATCCTTCCTTCCTGTAACATGATCCTCTGCCCTCAGTAAGGTCAGAATAACCTGCTGCATGGAGCAAAATGAGATAACAGGAAACATAATTTATGCAATCAAAAAAAGCTTGGTGTACCCCACAATATACATTCTTAATACAGCATCAAAACAGGTTACTTCCTTGATATCCGAAAGCACACTAACAGAGTTTCAACCCACAAGAAAAGCTCCTCTATAAAACCCTACAATTACAAACCAATCAGCCTCGTGAGCATATTTTGCAAGGTGATGGCAAGAATCATTATGAAACGTATTCAAACAGACATGGTAACCTCAGCTTTTAGGGGTTGCTGTCTTTTAAAATGAAAGGACTTAAACTGAAGGCTGCTCTGTAATTGTATTCTAGGTTTGAAAATGGGAATTTCTGTCAGTGATGAGAACATTAGGGATTTCCATCCCAAACATTAACTGGTGCTGGGATGCCTTCTCACTTCTCTCAGTCAATCAACCCAAGGCACTAGCCAACCACTATTTCCATTTACTGGCACTTGCAAAGCTGACACATGCTACTATAGCCTGCAGGCTGGACTTAAAGACAGCCATAAAAGTAATTGAGGAAGCCAATCACATGTTTTACCTTGCGAAGAGACAACACAGATTTCTGAGTTCAGGTTTAACAAAACATCACTGCATGTCTTAGCAGGAGAAATTCTTAATGGTATGCATCTCTCCAGATGTCATGCAGTTTCCATTATGAAATACATTTTCACCCACCATTCTTGTAAGAAGCTGTTGAACTACTGATGTCCTTACATTCACCGCTGCAGTATTTTTAACAAATGGGATTCCCTGCCACGGAAGCCCAACGTCCAGCCAGTCTAACAAAGCGTACCATTGCTTTAAGGTATACCGAACGTCATCCAAATGCTCCTTGTGTAGTGTAGGGCATAAAGGTGATTTTCAGTCATACCATCTACAGGACTTCTTTGCCACCAATCCAAATGTTTGTTTTTACCATCAGGCTGTTTGCCTACATCCTCTAGACTTTGTAGTTCCTCTTCTTCCTTGTCTCAGACAGGAACTTCACTGGTGGATTCAGCAACTGAATCCAGGGATCCCTTTTCATCCCCCTCTTCTCTCTCAGGAATTGTTCACAGATGCCTCAGACATGTGATGGGGAAGGGCAACATATAACTCCTTAAAGGTACAAGGGGGGTGGTTGCCTCATCAGCAGAAGGAGCACATCAGTGTCAAAAAGAGACAAGAGCTCTTCTGCTGGCTCTTCAGGCCTTTCATCCTCTTTTCTCTCGAGGGCCTCTCAATATATTTACAGACAATGACACAGTGATATGGTACATCAACAAACAGGGAGGAACAGGATCTTATCTTCTTTGCCGGTTGGCACTTCTGGTACGGGATCTCATTGTCAAGTTTCAAATGACTCTTCAGGCAGTTTATATCCCTTCCAATCAGAACATTGTGGCAGACACTGAGCAGGTCCTTAACTCAATCTCATGAATGGATGTTTCACTGGGATGTGTTTCTGGACATTATCCAACAAGTGGGGTATCCCTCAAGTGGATCTTTTTGCCTCCCCTCTGAACAGACATCTTCTTTTGGAGAAGTTGAAGGCTGCTTTTGAGCATGCTACTTCAGCTTCATTGCAACGTTGCTCTTGGAATTCTGTTCTCTTGTTAGCTCTTCCTTCTGCCAGACAGATGTCTGAGTTACAAGCCCTTATGGCTTGTCCTCCTTTTTTGATCTTTCATGATGACAGGGTGTCCTTGTGCATTAACTCTACTTTTGTGCCTAAGGTGGTTAATGAGCTCTCTTAATCGGTCTATTAATCCATGTACTTTTTCCCCACTCCACAATCTGACATTTTGAGGGTGCTGCATACTTTGGACATGCATAGGCAAGTCTGGATTTATTTAGATAAGACTAAGCTATTGTTTCTTTTCATCCTACATCTTTGGGACTAGCTGTATCCAAGCAGACTAGTTCTTCTTGGATTTCTAAGGCTATTTCCTTTTGTTATATTTTTCATGGTAACAGCCTTCCTTCTTCAGTTAGGGCTCATTCTACTAGCGCTGTGGGTTCTTCTGGTCCTTCTTTCAAGGGCTTAGATACTAATTCTTTTCTTGGAGCAGCTATCTGTGCATACCTTTACCAAGCACTATAAATTGGATGGTATCTCTAGAGCTAGGGCTGGTTTTGCTAGTGCCAATCTTCATGGCTTTTTAGGGGACTCTTCTGCTCCTTCCTCCTCCCTAGTTTCCTCTTCAGCTTTGGCACTCTCCCCTGTGTTAAGAATATTGCAGCAGTGAATGTAATGACATAGTACAGTTTTATAAAATGTTACCATACAGTTATATGCCCTTGCCTTCACTGCTGTAGTATTCGCTCCATCCCTCCACCCCCCTAGTCCTTTGCCTTCCTGGATTTACAGGTTACCTCTTGGTTTCCTTGGACTGGTATTCCTACTGGGGCAATCAGTTCTGTAGATGGTATGCTTGAACATCACCTTTATGCCCTACGATATGCAAGCAACATTTGGGTGACATTCGGCGCACCTTAAAGCAATGGTAGGCTTTGGCAGACTGGCTGGACATCAGGCTTCCACGACAGGAATCTCATCTGTTAGGAATACTGCAGCAGTGAAGGCAAGGGCATCAACTGTTAGGATAAGATTTTACACAACTGTACTTTCTAAAACAGTACTGCTTTATGCTGCTGAGACCTAAGCTGCCAAGTTCCCTCAAAACAGAAGAAAAAGCAAAGTGGCACATAAATTCTCGTATGTTATTCTAAACATTTTTTTACTTTGTACTTTATTGTTCTTAAAACGGTGGCACCTTTTGCTGGTCAGTTACAGCTATAAAGCATATCATCTCCCACCTGTACTTAAATAAACACACCCTTGTGCTTGCAACATAAACAGTATTTGTGGCAAATTAAAACCAGTGCTCACAACCTGGGAGAAATGAGTGCACTGCAGCATCTTATCCACTCTGGCAGGAGGGGGAAGGGGGTAACAGGCTGGAATCTCTACTATGGTCTAGCAACAGGGCCAAGGTGGCTCAGTTTTCTCTAGCAGTTTTAAAGCCCCTGTGCACACCTAATGGAATGACATTGAGGGGAGGGGTATATATCAAGCCCATCATGCCGCTGATGCAGCCTGAAAACATGTAGTGTGCTGATATGTACATTGTACCTTCATTCCCCATCAGGATTCAGAGTTAACACCAGTCACATGACAGTGTGCTGATATGTACATTGTACCTTCATTCCCCATCAGGATTCAGAGTTAACACCAGTCACATGACAGTGTGCTGATATGTACATTGTACCTTCATTCCCCATTAGGATTCAGAGTTAACACCAGTCACATGACCATAACCTTCATCAGTTATTCCTTTTACTGGGCATCCTGGTGGCAGCACTTACAGAACCCCTTCCTCTGTTTCACAGACTGCTACTCTGTGCATATACATATATGGATCTCAGTTCCCAAGGCATATGGAGATATCTCACTACTGATGGAAATACAGATTTAACATCTGAGTCACTGGTGCACTAATTTTTGTTTTCTGGAAGATGCTATGCATTTCAATGTATGACTTATTGCACAATGGTGTGTTAGATCTGTGGCACTGATAATGCATGCATTTCTGCAGTCCAAAATGTCTTCTTTGGGCATCACAAAACAGTCCGTCAATGTGTCCCACAATGTACAGCGTGCAAACAAATAACAGCTCTTTCCATTTATTTCCCTATCTTGCCTTAGACCAGTAATGTTGAATCCTTAATTAGTATGGGATGGAGTGATTACTTTTTCAAAAGGACACAGAATCATGACTAATTAAAACCCCACTATTGGATTCATGTAGTGGTCAAGAGGACCTCATTTAAATACATCCCCTTTGTGAATGCTTCAAATTTCCCAAAAGAACTTATTAAGCTTGACCTTTCTGTTGTTGTTGCTGTACCCCCCCCCCCCACTAATATAAAGATCCTCTGTGGGCACACTATTTGTAAGAAAGGGGAGGCAATTTAGGTGACTCCTAATGCTGAAGTTTCAAGCAGACTAACTACATTGATTATGTTGAGTGTCTCCTTGACTCATACAAGTACCCACTACTCAATTTCACAACATTTAATTAAGCATGTGGTTAAAAAGATTTTTTTCTTTGTTATTTATTAATTCAGGTTTGTTTCTCCTAGCAGATTAATGAATGCATGCAGTAACCAGTTCTAAATACAGACTATACACTAAATATAGGACATTTACTAAATTGGTTTTGTGTGCAGAGGGTTCTACTTCAAAGGAATGAAATTTCAGAATATTGAACATCTAGTCATCAATGACCAAAGGATCAACGATCTGAAATATCAAACCTTACCAAAAAATCAAAAACATGAAAAATTCTCATTTCATGTTTTTGCAGGGGAGGGGGGGCTGCCCCCCCCCCCACACACACACACACCTTCTGCTACTTAAATATACCAACTCTGAGATCACACTACAGTGAAGAGAATGGTAACGTTCCCATTCTGCACTGTACGGCGATCTCCATTCACAAGGTTCGATATTTCCAAGGGATTCGATGTTCTGAAATTTTGATCCTTTGAAGGGGACTCGTGCATAGCATTCAGGTGTACCCAAAGTATCAGTTGGCACCACTTCTGCTACTATCATGGCATCTATCTCATAGCAAAACAAGAAGTCACACACACAGCATTTACAAATATGAGAGGTTGTCTATGTTTTACAGTCAGTAAAACAAAACTTCAAAATAAAACAAGCAGAAATTGCTATAGTTTCACCATTCCAGGCTAAAACAAGTAGATAAATGACAGATGAATACTTTACTGTGATGGGCTCCCATATAAACCACTGCATATGTAATGTTTTCTGCTTCTGCAGTGAGGAAGAAGAGAAATGAGTTAACATAATACCAATTTTCCTCCTCTGTCAAACTCGACAGTTGGCTAGCAACTGACCCTTTTATGTTTAAGGCCAATTGTTTTTCAGATGTGTCCATCTGTTTCTAGAGGAAATCTTTTAAGTTTGTAAATACATGGCTAAAACAATCTTTCTAAAGTAGGGATTACCAAACAATCCAGACCCCTTTAATCTGCCATGCACAAATCTCTCTTAAAAACACACTGGTAAAGCTCATTGCAACTATTAACAATACAATGAATGTGTTAGTGTGCATATATCGGTGTGTGTGTGCGTTAGTGTGCATATATCTGTGTGTGTGTGTGAGTGAGAGTGTCTTTCCATTCAATAAACAGAAAGAAAGGATAGCAACTGCTTAAATATACTGTGGTCACCTGCAGAGAAGTCAGTGTCTCATCTATTAGAATGAAAATGCATACTATTTGATGTCTTCCTTAGGTATACATATTTTTTAGAGCACACACTTAAGAATAGAACATATGATTTATATATAAGTGACTACTACATTTTATAAGGGCTACAAAACAAATTTTCATGTCTGCTCTGGTTTTATGAGTAGTCCAACCATGCTGGGATACAGAATTTCCACCACTTTAAGTAATTTCATACAGAAAGACAGAACAGTTCCCTTCACCACCATAAAATAGCCACATACCCACTTTGAAAATATCAGAGCTTTCTGCCAGCATATCTCAATTCCCTGTATTCACTTCTCACTCCTGCTCACCTCCAACAAATCCAAAGCAAACTCTAAACATATTTTCTGCTCACCTCCGTCCAAACAGCTTCAGCCCTGGAAATGTCTTAGTGCTGTTCCTCCGGACCAGTGCCAGCTTAGCATTCTCATCTAGGCTGGACAAGGACTCAGAGCTTGAGGACTCTTCAGACTCCTTAGGGGGACTATCTGTCCCCTCCTGTTGCTGTTGCCCATCCATATACCCACTCCTGAGGGGGTGAGGTGGTGTGTTATCTTTTTCTTTACTTGATTTGCCACATAAATAAAAACATATACTCCCACAGACAATTTGCATTCAGCAGACCTTTCTTATTATGAGCCAATGTACCCTCATTTCTCAGCTTTAAGCTGCTAGTGTAACTCCAAGGTAGTTAGCAATGTGTCCTTTAAAACAGCAAACTGCACCCCTTCGTTGCTCTGCTAATTGATGGTAGAATGTAGTAATCCACGTTAAATGAGACATCAAAAACTTAAAAAGATGAACAGTAGCATCTATCATTTCTTCTCCAAAGCCATAATGTTTGTTTCATATGCTGTTTTACCAAAACTGCAAAGCAGTCCAATCCAGAAAGCAAATAACCATAATTAAACCCTTGATATCACTTTCTCTCTCATACTCTCATTTTGCTCCATGGCTACCTATATCCACCCCTTTGCTAAGAAACCACACTTCTCACTCCTTTACTGTGTTACTATCCACTCGACTGAAGTAATCCAGGAAGTGTCAGGAACAGATGCACACAGCACAGGACCCCAGATAGACGACTGCTAAACTGCCTTTCTTTGCAATAGGCTTTTCACACTGGGTTTTGTTAGAAACTACTGTTGGAAAATGAATGAAGGCACCTTGCCATCTGCTGGCTAAATATTAAAACTACATTGCAAGAAAAGTTTGAGAAATTCTTAAAACATGTTTAAATAAGGACACCTAGATTTGCAGAACTGTCTTTTTTCGTATTTTTTTTCTCCTTGGGAAATAGGAAGTGGTAGTACTGTATGATGAACATAATAATTTGTTTGCAACCTAAATGCTAATATAGGTGAGAAATGCAATTCATGTGCTAAAGAAATATCCCAAACACACATACCATCTAGTTACAACTGATTTTAATTCAGTTAATGCACAGCAAAACATATTCAAAACAATAATTTTATGGCAGTTGAGGTAAAGCAGGGATTTTTAATACCATCTTTTTACTCATATACTGTGGTATTTAAAATTTTCTACCTTTTGAAGAAGCTAATGTGAAAGTAGCAAACAAAAATAATACTAAAAAGCTTACATTCATTCATTTAGAAAGAAATGTATTCAGCTCATTGGTGCATTATTCTTTAGAAAATACAAGCAGTGTGCTCCAGGCAGGGATTAGGCTATGAAGAGACTACAGAAAGTGTATGAGAGTCTGTTTTTCATTTTTAAATGACATTTTTATTTACTTACTTGGTAGTTTCTTAGAATTGTACAAAGTTTCATTGTCAACACAGCTTATAACTAGGTAATGAAATCACAGAATACACACTGAAATATTCAAAGCATTATTTGCGTGTGTTTATCCTATCACTGACCTCCAGCTAAAGACTAAGATAAAATATATAACTGGTACACTGTGTATCATCAGAAGCCAGTCTATCCTCTTGATGTATTAAAAAAATTATCTACACCCTCAACAGCTTTAAAGCTACTAACATCCCACTAAACTCATCATTTCATTAAAAGTTCACACATTGCACACACTACACAGACATATAAAATAATCCAGTACAACCTAGCTCATGTAAAACAATGCCCTAAACGGGGTTCCTATCACGAAATCGAATAGGCTGAAGAGCGAACAGCTTTAATATATGAAATGCCGTTCATCAATGTGTTTTTTGTGAGATTGCGGTACAATGAAGATCACACACACACACACACACACACACACACACATATATATATATATATATATATATATATATATATATATATAAAATTGGGGGGGCAGCCCCTCAAAAGAGCTACTTCAAAGTATGACATTTTCGATGTTTAAGCCATTTGCTCTCCCGTCTCTTTGATCTCATAATATAGACCCCCTAAACCCAAGACTACATTCAGATTACAATAAGTAAATAATAAAGGAAAAAGAAAACTGCAGACTGCATTGCTCATTCTCTTTAAGGTAATGGCAAATACATAAGCCAATAAACTTTACATACTGCACACAGGAAATACGCAGACACAGTCCACCCAAAATACCTCTAGTCTGCATAAAGGCTGATACAGTACATACGCAATTAATGCAGACAATGTATGTTACAGATAAACTCATATCATTCTCGATGTAACCCATTGGATAGCACATTAGCTGACAAATAAAACCCAGGAAATTAGAATGAACAGCTCTACCTCTTCCAAAAGACATGTGACTAGTGGTGTACCCCATGACACTCCTTTTGCAATTCATTTCTCAGAGGTCAAAAGCAAATGTTATGGTTTTATGGCTTGTAGATGACTACAAGCTTGGAGCCATCATAAACATCCCAGAGGACACCAAAATCATCCAAGAGAGCCTTTCCCAAACCAATAGTCATGGACTAAAACTATATGCCAAAAAATACATAATCATATCCATCAGCAAGAATAACGTCCCTTTGTAACTATCACATTAACTACACACCCCTGAAAGCTGATCCTGTAGTCAGGAATCTGGAAATCTATATCAGCAATGAACGTTCCTTTGATCACCACGTACTCACTATTGTAAGGATGCCCTTTTTCATCACACAGCATATGTCTAAAGGTATGATGTCCAGGTCCAGGGATGTAATCATTCCACTGTACTTGGCTATCATCAGAACAGTCATCGAATATAATGTTCCATTCGGTATGTACCTGTCCAAAAATTGTCACAACTGGAGTGACCTCATTGCTTTCTCACTAAACAAAATCATGTGCCTAAATCACAAAAACTATGCAGACCATGTCAAAACCTTGTTCTACTCTGTATCATGCAGGCTACTAAGAGGTGACTTCTGCCTCCTGCCTAATATCTCAACAGAATCTAGCCTGTCAGAACTATTACACATTCACAAGTCCAATAGTACTGTGAAAACCAACTTAAGGGCTCTCAATTTCTTTTGCAACGTAAATAGAATATGTTCTTTTATGAACTGGTCTTCTACTCCACATAAAGCAAAGCACTTTCCTTAGTCATTTTAAGTGTAATTTAGATGAATGGATGGGAAACTGCAAATTCACCCGTAGTTTAGCATCCATATCCCTCATGTGTAGGGGTAACAAATAAATCTCCCAAGGCAAGGAACAGAGACTGAGATCAGCAGCCCTTTATGGTTTGTAGATGGTAAGCAATTATTTATTATTTGATAGAAGGGTACGATTTGGAAGAGAGTAGTGGGGTAGGGATCTACTTGCTGGGTAGGAGGATGGAGCATGGATGATTTTCTGGGTTAAAGTGAGCTGACTGTAGGGTAGTTGGTGAGGAACCTCAAGCCAGAGAAGTGTTTTCAGTGCTAAACAGTGGTGGGTCCAGTAAAGTTTGTTGCAAGTGAAGCTGTCACCCTTGTTATAGCACTGTTAATCTTGATAGGAATATAAAACCTAATGTTGCTGAACAGCGGTACCTAGGCCTTATACTTGAACATACTCTCTCCTTCATCACACGCACAGATTGTGTAATAATGTTCTTGTTCAATTAAAACTCTTGCAAGATCAGTCACCTCCTTGTAACCATTACTCACAAGACCACTGACAAAAATAATATAATTCCAAAACTGGAAGATAGTCTTCCTTTTCTTATTATGCATTCAGCCCACAATGCTCTCAGAAAATAAACTCTGCAGCTTAATTTTATTATCCAGTCCTCCAGATTAAGCATTGTAATTTGCTAAAACATTCCAAATGGCTTTCATGATACCTAGGGTTACTGCCTGGTGTAAGAGTGAAACTACCTTTACAAGACAACACCTATGAACTCAGAAGTACACCAGACACCAATTTATGTCTGGTATGCCCTCCATTTAAAAGTGTTGCAGGTGAAAGTGCTTGCTCAAGACTTGGACATGCTACCTGGAACCACCTCCTTATGGATAGACGGAGTTGGAGATGGTAGAAAACACATGCTGGGAGATTTACTTGTTGCCCTTATCCATGAGTGACATGGTTGGTAAACTGCAGAAGTATTAAAGTTATCCATCCAATCATCCAAATTATTTTTGAAGAGAGAGAAAGAAAAATACTTGACTTTTTCTGGGTGGAAGATATTTATATACCTCCTCCTCCAATAGCTTCTGTTTATGTTGCAAAAGAAATTGAGATGTCTTGAGTAGATGTTCATACTACTGTTGGACCTAAGAGTATGGAACAGATATGTGATTTAGCATTTTCCTGATGCCTCAGTCCATGAGTGAGATGGTTACTAACCAAGGCTAAATTTATGGTTTCCCATCCAGTCTTCCAAATTATTTTGGAATAGAGTAAGACAAGTACTTTGCTTTACATGGGTGGAAGATGGTTCCTTAGAAGACATAGTCTATTATATATACCTAACCCTTCCATATCTCTCATCTATGCTGCAAACAAGACTGAATTCCCTTGAGTGGGTATTCATACATCTACTGGACTTGTGAATGTGTAATAGATCCAATAAGAAAGGGTCAGATGAGGCTCTATACAGGAGACAGAGGTCACATCATAGTAATGTTTATGATACCAGGAAGGGGTACAAGGCTTTGAAAGGATCAGTATAATTGTTTTATGATTCAGGTATTTGATTTGTTTTAGTGGCACTTGCGTCCCACTTGTGACACCTGTTTGCACAGGAACATACTGAAAGGGACATTATATTCAGTTAATGGCCTAATGAGAGAGGAGTACAGTGAAATTTCCTTACAATAGTAGTTTTGTGGTGATCAAAGGACAGTTCAAGGTCAACACAGCTTCCCAGATCCATGGCTATGGGATCAACAGTCAAGAGGGATGTTGTCAATGTGATACTTAGAAGTGGGTCTTGCTTGCCTAAGAATACTATTACATATTTCTTGGAGTTTAGCTTCACTCCGTGGTTTTGACTCCAGAATTTCTTTGGGAAAGGCCCTCTAGGGGAGCTTTAATAATATCAGTAAGATAATATATTTTCTGCTCTTTGAACTTGGCTCATAGCTGAAAAGGATCAGTAGACCAATCTACTAACCAGAAGAAAAAACTGTAAAAAAATAAATTAAACAAACACATAAACAAAGAAACAATTGCTGCGATACACACATTCTTACAGTTCAAATGCTATGATTTGTTTATTTTCACAGTGCAAATGCTGTGGTGTATTCAGTTTTATAGTTCTAAAGCTGTGCTGTATTCATTCTTAGTATACAGATCTAATGCTATGATGTATTCATTCTTAGAATTCTAACCCTATGATGTATTTATTCTTATAGTTCTAAAGCTGTGATGTATTCATTTGTAGGGTTTTAAAGCTATAATGCATTTATTCTTACAGTTCTAATGTTGTGATGTATTCATTCTTACAGTGCTAATGCTGCAATGTACTCATTTCCACATTTCTGATGGTATGATGTGCTCATTCTTACAGTTCTAATGCTGTGATGTACTTATTTCTACAGTTCTAATGTTGTGATGTATTCATTCATACAGTTCTAAAGCTGTGGTATACTCATTTCTACAGTTCTAATGTGGTGATGTATTCATTCTTACAGTTCTAAAGCTGTGATGTACTCATTTCTACAGTTCTAATGTGGTGATGTATTCATTCATACAGTTCTAAAGCTGTGGTATACTCATTTCTACAGTTCTAATGTTGTGATGTATTCATTCTTACAGTTCTAAAGCTGTGGTATACTCATTTCTACAGTTCTAATGCTGTGATGCTTTCATTCCTATATTCTAAAGTTCTGGTATATTTATTCTTGCAGTCGTAATAGACCCTTCACCACTACTATCTCTATCTCCCTTTTACCTTCTTAATTTGTAACCATCTTCATCCTACAATTACTTCACTATTTACTATGCAATATCTATTTACAGCTGATTCCACTTGAAAATAACTAGACTCTTATAAGCTTCATATTAATATTTTACTGCATTCTTGTTTTAACTGCCATGTTTTCATTACCTGTAATATCATTACTATTCTACATATGCATGTACATTTACTATTCTATGTCTGTACATTTTATTTTTTGATTAACTGTCATATCATTAGCATTTTATGTATGTATGTATGTACATTTATTATGTACATTTTATATAACTGACCTACTTATTTTGTAAAATGGAGCATTTCTCTCTAGGTTTCTAATGAAAATGTGACCTGTGCCCAGATGGACATTTCTGGTAAACAAAAGCAATAAACTGTGATATAGTTATTTCTACAGGTATTTTCCTGTGAAGTATTCATTCTTACAGTTTTAATGCTGTAATGTACTAATTTCTACAGTTCCGATGCTGTGATTTATTCATTCTTACAGTTAAATGCTACAATGTAGTCACCTACAGTTCTAATACTGTGATCCATTCAGTGTTACAGTTCTAAAGCTGTGTTATGCATATTCATACAATTCTGAAGATGTGATGCATTCATTCTTAAAGTTCTAAAGCTGAGAATGTGTTCATTCGTAGAGTTTTAAAGCAAGATGTGCTCATTCGTATAATTCTAATCCTGTTTGTCTTTTCAGCTTTTCCCGGTAAGGGGTCGCCACAGCAGAACTCCGGTCCGCTAATGATTGGCAGTAGATTTTTATGGTGCTGAGTTGCCAGCCTGACGCCGAACCTTCAGCGAAGGCACGCCCATTCACGCATGCCTTTCGGAGGCCACTCGACCTAATCCTGTAATTTATTAATTCTTACAGTTCTTATCCTGTGATGTATTTAATGTTCATCATATTGATCGCTGATGCAGTAGCCTTTGCTATGTGGGTTATATCCAGTCAAGGATATAACAGCTGGGCAGCTTCCAAAGCTTCAGGGCACCTTCCTTGTGCCCACATTGTTGGGGATCTTGAGCTGATCTGATTAAAGACTAGTTTGGGAGTGAAGCCCTTCAGAGCTTTACTGCCACCAAAGAGTATGCTCCTCTGAGGTTTTCAAGGATCGACGGTCTGCTTCTGCTGATCCTTTGCCGGGCAGATAAATTCCCTCTAGGGAAAAACTTCCATTTTCTTATTTGTGTTGCTGTTTTTATCACTTTCATCGTCAGGAAAGTTATTTTTAAGCTAGAAGTGTTCTATTTTATCAGACTGTCATGAGACTGCAACAAACTTTTATATGGAGAGCTTGATTTTCCTGACAGCTGAAAAATCATATAAAGTATTTGAAAACATGTTTTTCTGTGGAGAAATTGTGTTGATTTTGCTTTTGTGAGGCTAGTATAGTGTTTTAAAATGCTTTTTACTGTTTTTCTCTGTCAAAAATTAACTTTTGTAAACTGGTAGTGTTTACTGGCATTTGCTGCTTGCCTTCCCAGGGGACAGAGGCACCATTTTTGGCTTGAACATGGGACAGAGTATTGGTCCCATGGTTGGGCCTTCTTCCATCCACAAAAAGAAAAAAAAAATAAGCAAACAGACTTTGATACCACAACAGGCTAGCAATTACCCTCAGTCACAGGTGGGTCATTCTCCTCTCGCCATTTGTTGTACCTCAGACCACTCATATTTTCCCCCCAAGATTCATCTGGTGAAGCACATATAGCCACTATGGACTGGTGGTTAACCATGTCCCCAATGGCTGTTAGGGTCCCCTCCGTGAGGAAGGGGTGTCTTTCCACTTTTTCTTTGGCAACAGATAGTTTCAGACAATTGGGTTCTGAAATTCATTCATCCAAGGTTAGAGATAGCAGTGGGAGGTAATTCCGTCTTTCCGAGGGGGGGTCATTCCTCATTTCATGACTTGGTGTTTCAAGGAATGATAGAACCAGTTCCTCCTTCTCAGGTGGGAAAGGGGTTTTATTCAAGGATGTTCTAGTGCCAAAGAATGAAAATGCTTGGAGACCAGTCGAGATCTTTATTTCCTAAACCCGTTTATGACAGTGCTCAGATACAAAATGATGTCGCTTCACAGCCTGTCACCTCTTCTTCCTCTTTCAAGTTTCCTGGTAACACTAGGCTTAAAAGATGATTATCATCACATCCCTATTCATCCAGATCTCAGATGTTTCCTAAGTTTAGTGTGTCTGTATTGAAAAGCAAACCTTGTACAGTAAAAAGCTATAAGGTGTACTACATGTCCTTTATTATATTCATAAGTTGTTTTGTTAGTAACTGCACTCAAGTTGGTCAAAGTACAGTACAGTGTATAGTATACCTTTGCTAAAATCCATCAGGTTGCTAAAGTTTATAACTCTGCCTTACCATTTGGAATATCCACTACACCGAGGGAATTCACAAAGTGTCATGCTTCAGTTATAACTCATTGTAGGCTACAGGACATCCACATTTTTCCATAATTAGACAACCTGATTATCTTGGCAGAGTCTTTTTCAAGTGTTAAGAATTTCTTTCTTGGGTGTGAAATATCTTACACAAGCTGAAATTCTAAGAGAACACTCAAAAGGCTTTCATAACTCCTTCACAAAGGACTATGCTACTGGGATGTCAACCTTGGTTCAAAGAGCTTTTCATCCAAAGGAGGAAATAGATCTATAGCTAGATCTATTTATAAGGTTTTCATCAGTCACTGTGAGGGAATACCACAGGATTTTGAGTCTCATGTCCTCTATGATTCTCATGTACTCCTGGCAAAACTCCATATGAAATATACAGTGGTATTTGAAATCTCTTTGGTACCTGCACCAACACCATTTATTTTTTCAAATCCTAATGCTGGGGTTTATCAGAAGAGAAATAATTTGATGGAGACAACAGATATCCTTAAATCTAGGCATCCCCTCTTTCCTCCCTGCTCCAAAGCAGAGTGTGTCACCGCAGATGCCCTGGACTTTGCTTGGGAAGCAGTTTAAGGAGGGATACAAGTGCAGGGGTTGTGGATACAAGAGCATATGCAAGCACTTAAATATCAAGGAGATGCTTTCCCTGATCAAGGCAATCAACTCTTTGAACCATCTTTGTTCCCCTGGACCTCTTCAAGTGGTTAAAGACAATACTGCAGTCATGTTGTATATCAACAAGGAAGGGTTAATCAGGTCATATCCCCTTTGCAGACTAGCCATGTTAGCTTGATATATAGCTTCACAGCTTAATCTCACTTTACAGGCATCCTATATTCCATCAGAGGAAAACTGCATGGCAGATAACCTGAGCAGTACCAGGGCAGATGCTAGTGAATAGAAACTGGATCAGGTGGTCTTCTAAGATTTGCTCCATCTGTGGAGAGTTTCTCAAGTAGACTTCTTTGCCTCCGCTCTGAACAATCGTCTGGCAAGTTTCTTTTCCAGCACTCCATGCAACAAGGACAGAAAGACAGATGCCTTTTTTCATTGAACAGGAATGTTGCTGTATGCATTTATACCTTTTCCACTAATATCCAGGGTACTTCTGAAGATTCAGAAGGAATTCCCCAAGATCACTGTGATCTGCCTTCCACACCTTCAGACCGCAAAATGAATGTGCAGGAGCTAGTGGTGGTGGAGTATCTATCTACATCAAAGATAAATACACATCCAGACTGGTTAAACAGGCTAACTCTATGGAACTACTCCAAGTTCAGATTACTGTGGGTAAAACCCCACTTCAAGTCATCATTAGCTATAGGTCCCCTCCATGAACCAAAATACACAATTTGTTTGGCTCTACTTGAGTCAATCCAAATAAAACCTAACACTCTTGTCACAGGGATTTTAACTATCCTACCATCAATTTTTTTAACCATAAATTAATTTAATTTTATGTATGTTTTGCAAAGTCATGTGGAGTAAGATTAACCCAGTATCCTCTGTTAAAACATATACATTTAAACAGATACAATAATGCATGTACATTTTTTTTCTTTCCAGCAGGAAACACTGTTGATACATTTCTAACACAATCAGCTTTACAAATACATTTTTCAGCACAAGCATCTGTACAAATCAGTTTAATATACAAATCACATATAATTGTTTTCAAAATTCCAGCTAGCTGTGCTGGCATATGTTTTGCATCCACTGCTCTACTTCTCCTTGCATGGCTGGAAATATCTCCTATTGTCACAGTTAAAAAAGTTCAGTTACAGGCTTGCTGTTCCTGAACTGTTTGAAAGTTTCTGTGAGGCCATTTTTGCTTAGGCTGAAGGAGGGTCTCTGTGTTTATCAGTGGGAGTGACTAACATTGAGCAGCTTCCCTGCCCCCCGGAGAGGTGGTTACTGACTTGAAACTGTAGTTTTATTGGCCACTAGGGGTCATTTCCATAACTCCTTCATCTTCCTCTCTTAAAACCTAGTTGCCTCGTGGTTTGAGCGTCTTTTCAGGCTTGTTGGCTGTTGGTGAAGCACCCTCCAAGAGGAAAAAACGCTGAGAGAAGAAGGGAGCCACTTTTGAGATTTTAAGTATTTTTCTCTGTTTATTTGCTAAGTTTTTCTGCATAGCTGCCTAGCTTGAGCATTTTCTGGCTTGTTAAACTTGATTTCTGTATTAGTAGCTGTATTTAGAGCACAACCAAAAGCTGTTTGCTGAATTTCCTGTTTGCACTTAATTTTAAATCGTTTTTTCTTAAAACTTGCATATTTTCTGTCCTTGACCTAGCACTCTTGTGTGGGGTCATTTACTGCACTGTTATAACTTGATATTACTTGTGAACCTCTGCTATCTCTGTAAAAACAAAACAAAAAAAAATCTTGCTTTTTCCCACTTTTCTGAGAGTTAAAAAAGTTCAGTTACAGGCTTGCTGTTCCTGAACTGTTTGAAAGTTTCTGTGAGGCCATTTTTGCTTGGGCTGAAGGAGGGTCTCTGTGTTTATCAGTGGGAGTGACTAACATTGAGCAGCTTCCCTGCCCCCCGGAGAGGTGGTTACTGACTTGAAACTGTAGTTTTATTGGCCACTAGGGTCATTTCCATAACTCCTTCATCTTCCTCTCTTAAAACCTAGTTGCCTCGTGGTTTGAGCGTCTTTTCAGGCTTGTTGGCTGTTGGTGAAGCACCCTCCAAGAGGAAAAATGCTGAGAGAAGAAGGGAGCCACTTTTGAGATTTTAAGTATTTTTCTCTGTTTATTTGCTAAGTTTTTCTGCATAGCTGCCTAGCTTGAGCATTTTCTGGCTTGTTAAACTTGATTTCTGTATTAGTAGCTGTATTTAGAGCACAACCAAAAGCTGTTTGCTGAATTTCCTGTTTGCACTTAATTTTAAATCGTTTTTCTTAAAACTTGCATATTTTCTGTCCTTGACCTAGCACTCTTGTGTGGGGTCATTTACTGCACTGTTATAACTTGATATTACTTGTGAACCTCTGCTATCTCTGTAAAAACAAAACAAAAAAAAAAATCTTGCTTTTTCCCACTTTTCTGAGAGTTAAAAGTTCAGTTACAGGCTTGCTGTTCCTGAACTGTTTGAAAGTTTCTGTGAGGCCATTTTGCTTGGGCTGAAGGAGGGTCTCTGTGTTTATCAGTGGGAGTGACTAACATTGAGCAGCTTCCCTGCCCCCCGGAGAGGTGGTTACTGACTTGAAACTGTAGTTTTATTGGCCACTAGGGTCATTTCCATAACTCCTTCATCTTCCTCTCTTAAAACCTAGTTGCCTCGTGGTTTGAGCGTCTTTTCAGGCTTGTTGGCTGTTGGTGAAGCACCCTCCAAGAGGAAAAATGCTGAGAGAAGAAGGAGCCACTTTTGAGATTTTAAGTATTTTTCTCTGTTTATTTGCTAAGTTTTTCTGCATAGCTGCCTAGCTTGAGCATTTTCTGGCTTGTTAAACTTGATTTCTGTATTAGTAGCTGTATTTAGAGCACAACCAAAAGCTGTTTGCTGAATTTCCTGTTTGCACTTAATTTTAAATCGTTTTTTCTTAAAACTTGCATATTTTCTGTCCTTGACCTAGCACTCTTGTGTGGGGTCATTTACTGCACCGTTATAACTTGATATTACTTGTGAACCTCTGCTATCTCTGTAAAAACAAAACAAAAAAAAATCTTGCTTTTTCCCTGTTTACATTAAATTCTAAATCGCTGTTTTCTGAAAGTTGAAATTTCTGTGCTTTTGATTGGCTGTGGAGATTTCTGTGTTATCACTGTGTGATACATGTGAGCTCTCCTGCCTGTAAAGTGATACGAAATAAACTGTTTTCTGGCCCTAGGGGTTAAAACTTAATTCATTTCTGTCTTAAACTTTTAATTTGGTTTGCTCTTTTCAGGCTGTGGGGTTGAAGCCCTCAGGGAAAAGCTGAGAGAAGATCAGCCCCCTAGAGTGTAACTGATTAAACTCTTTTTTTGCTTGTATTTCCTACTTGGCATTTTCTCTTGTAAAACCTAGTTGCTTGGTTGGCGTTTTCAGCTTGATAGCTGTTTTGTAACTCCTCTAGGAAAACTAAAGAGAAGAAACTTGCAATTTTAATTTTCTTTATTTGTAAGTTTTTCTGCAACTGCTACTTGATATTCTTTGATTGCATTTTGATAAGAAAACAACGCTTTTCTGAATTAATTCATTCGGTTGTTCTACTGTAATTTTGTGATTGCATCTAGGGGGTTTTTTTATCTTGATACATTGGCACTCTGCCGAATTAAAAATTTTTCCGGTTTTTTCTTAAACTTGGGATATTTTCTGGGCCTGGAAAACTAGCACTCTTGTTTTTCGTTTTGAGCGCCTTACATTTAGCTTTGCACTGTTTGGGTAATTTAATTCCTAATGAATTTATTGAAAGTATTTTATGGAAGCTTTTTCTATTTTCCTTTTAAAATTAAGCTGTGTTTCTGGCTTTTAAGTTTTGGAGGTTTTGGGCCCCAAAGGGCTGTTTGAATGGACTTGAATTCTTAAATTTTTTTTTTTTTTGAAAAGTTTTTTTTCAGTTGGCATTTTCTTATAACTCTGATCTTCTTTTAATATTGCCACCTTTAGCGTTCTATTTTTTTGCTTATAATACCTTTATTTAAAACTTGTTAGGTCCTTTGACTTTTAAGTTTGTGTGGTTTTTGTAATTTTGATACTGGTTTTTTCTGATTTTAAAAATTATTTTTTTCCCATGTTTTGAGCTAACAAAAGTTTTCGGCTTCTGTTCACTTATTTTAATCTTTTTTAAACCCTATTTTGCCTTGGCTAACTCTTGTGTGGGTCATTTTTGCATTTCTCTGAAACTTGGAACTGTTATAAATAATGAAATAGGTCTTTCTCACCTTTTCTCTTAAAATTCATAGCTCTGTTCTGAACTTTTAAAGTTTCTTGGCTTTTGCTGCCCCCAAGGAAAAACTTGTTGAAGGGGAGCACTTTATTTTAGCTTTTGCTCTGAAGGTGGTTATTTTTGACATGTGCTTATTGGCACTTGGCCTTTCAAACTTTCTCTTACTGTGTTATACTAGTACACAAAACTGTTGTAATTTCCTGTTTGCCTTATTTACATCTTAATAAAAACTAGACTTTCTGGCTTGACCTTTTAGTTGTGGGTTTCTGAACTTCTAAGTGTATACTGGGCCTCTGGCATTTTAAAAAACTTATATCTGTTTATTGCTCATTTTCTGAGCATCAAAAGTGTTCTGGATTCTGTTCCACTTAATTTTAAATGTTTCTTAGCAAAATTTGCTATTTTGTAGACTTCATTTTTGTGGGGTTTTACTACATTAAACTTCATACTGTGAACCTGCTACTCTTGAAACTAATTTATATCTGGTTTTTCCCATTTCTTGAACTTCCTATCTTAATACATGCTCTGTGTTGAACGTCTTTAGTTTTTGGCTTTTGGTTAAGCACCCTAAGAGGATACTGTGCTGAATGGGAGTCACTTTTATGTTACTCTTTCTCCGGATAGTGGTACTTCTTGAATGCAGCTTGTTGACTTGTACTTCATAACTTCATTCGTTTATAAACCTATTGCAGATTAAAGCGTTGCTAATTTCCTTTTGCCTTTAGTAAATCCTTCTATCTTAAAACTCATTTCTGCTTGACCAGTCTTTTGTGGTTTTTCTGTATGTGCTAATTGTATTACTGTGCAAGCTTAGCATTTTAGATTTAAACAGATTCTTCTTGTTTTCATTTTGCAATCCAAAATTGTTCTGGCTTTCTGTTCCTAACTGTTTAAATCGTTTTTCTTAAAACTTGCATATTTTCTGTCCTTGACCTAGCACTCTTGTGTGGGGTCATTTACTGCACTGTTATAACTTGATATTACTTGTGAACCTCTGCTATCTCTGTAAAAACAAAACAAAAAAAAATCTTGCTTTTTCCCACTTTTCTGAGAGTTAAAAGTTCAGTTACAGGCTTGCTGTTCCTGAACTGTTTGAAAGTTTCTGTGAGGCCATTTTTGCTTGGGCTGAAGGAGGGTCTCTGTGTTTATCAGTGGGAGTGACTAACATTGAGCAGCTTCCCTGCCCCCCGGAGAGGTGGTTACTGACTTGAAACTGTAGTTTTATTGGCCACTAGGGGTCATTTCCATAACTCCTTCATCTTCCTCTCTTAAAACCTAGTTGCCTCGTGGTTTGAGCGTCTTTTCAGGCTTGTTGGCTGTTGGTGAAGCACCCTCCAAGAGGAAAAAGCTGAGAGAAGAAGGAGCCACTTTTGAGATTTTAAGTATTTTTCTCTGTTTATTTGCTAAGTTTTTCTGCATAGCTGCCTAGCTTGAGCATTTTCTGGCTTGTTAAACTTGATTTCTGTATTAGTAGCTGTATTTAGAGCACAACCAAAAGCTGTTTGCTGAATTTCCTGTTTGCACTTAATTTTAAATCGTTTTTCTTAAAACTTGCATATTTTCTGTCCTTGACCTAGCACTCTTGTGTGGGGTCATTTACTGCACTGTTATAACTTGATATTACTTGTGAACCTCTGCTATCTCTGTAAAAACAAAACAAAAAAAATCTTGCTTTTTTCCCACTTTTCTGAGAGTTAAAAGTTCAGTTACAGGCTTGCTGTTCCTGAACTGTTTGAAAGTTTCTGTGAGGCCATTTTGCTTGGGCTGAAGGAGGGTCTCTGTGTTTATCAGTGGGAGTGACTAACATTGAGCAGCTTCCTGCCCCGGAGAGGTGGTTACTGACTTGAAACTGTAGTTTTATTGGCCACTAGGGTCATTTCCATAACTCCTTCATCTTCCTCTCTTAAAACCTAGTTGCCTCGTGGTTTGAGCGTCTTTTCAGGCTTGTTGGCTGTTGGTGAAGCACCCTCCAAGAGGAAAAACGCTGAGAGAAGAAGGGAGCCACTTTTGAGATTTTAAGTATTTTTCTCTGTTTATTTGCTAAGTTTTTCTGCATAGCTGCCTAGCTTGAGCATTTTCTGGCTTGTTAAACTTGATTTCTGTATTAGTAGCTGTATTTAGAGCACAACCAAAAGCTGTTTGCTGAATTTCCTGTTTGCACTTAATTTTAAATCGTTTTTCTTAAAACTTGCATATTTTCTGTCCTTGACCTAGCACTCTTGTGTGGGGTCATTTACTGCACTGTTATAACTTGATATTACTTGTGAACCTCTGCTATCTCTGTAAAAACAAAACAAAAAAAATCTTGCTTTTTCCCACTTTTCTGAGAGTTAAAAAGTTCAGTTACAGGCTTGCTGTTCCTGAACTGTTTGAAAGTTTCTGTGAGGCCATTTTGCTTGGGCTGAAGGAGGGTCTCTGTGTTTATCAGTGGGAGTGACTAACATTGAGCAGCTTCCCTGCCCCGGAGAGGTGGTTACTGACTTGAAACTGTAGTTTTATTGGCCACTAGGGTCATTTCCATAACTCCTTCATTTGTCCTCGGAGGAGTGGTTTAGGGCAGTGACTTGTGGTTTGTTGGCCAATTTGGGTCATTTCCTGTCTTATCCAGCCCCTGCTATAAAGCACACTTTAGCGATTGCCCGATTTAGCCCGATTTAAGCGGAGTTGCTACTGTTGCACACTAGGGCAGCGCCGATTAAGCAGGTTTAAACTATTCGACTACCTAAAGTCCACTCTTCAAATTTTCCCTTAAAACTACCTTCCTCGAACTATACTACTGATCTAATCAGCGTATCCTATAATTAAAAGATCATCTCTACTTGACTCCAAGTAGACTATTCTCTATCTGTTAAACGTAGCACTTGCTCCTACAGTACTTATTACCTTGATACGGCACTCTTGTCATAGATAGTACCCCAAAAGGCAACCCCATTTCTCGGTCACCCACGTCCCCGGAATCTTTTTAAAGTTTTTTTGTCTATTCCTTCTAGCATGTCGAGGGATCAGTTGCTAGTGTCCTCTCCTGCTCAGCTGGTGAACCTGGGAATATTGAGGCAATGTTACAATTGCCTCATGTACACTGAACAACCCTCTCCTCCTCCCACAAAACATAAATACATGCAAGAGATGCAACTACACGGCCAAACTGGAGGCTGAGCTCTCTCAACATAGGACTGGCAAGACCAGTCAGGAGGAGAAGGTTACCACACACACTATAGACCCAGTCTCACATATTACCATTACAACCTCAAATCATACACATAAACACACAAAGACATACTCGGAGGCTCTGATCAAAAATCTACCAAAACAGCAGAGGCCACCAAAGCAGACACCCAAACAACCACCACCTCAGAACACAACACCTGCAACACATAGACCTCACAGTCAGAGTGTCAAACAGTCACAGCCCTTAAGGCCAAACACAATGCCAGACACACTAGTCATTGGTGACTCCATAGTCAGACACACTGACGTCCCGCTCACCAGACTGAGTAAGGAGAAGGTCACAGTAAGCTGCCTGTCGGGCGCTAGAATCCGCCACATAATGCAAGCACTCAGGTCTCTCAACAGCAGGTACAAATATGATTCAGTCATTGTCCACGCTGGTGTAAACGACCTGAGACGTACCTCCTTGGACTACATGAAAAGAGACATTGAGGAGCTCTCTGATTATGTAGCCCAGACAGGTATTACCCTGACCTTGAGCAGTATCCTACCTTCACCAAGAATGATGCCACAATACAGAGATAAGATGATCAGCTTTAACAATTGGCTTAAACACTGGTGTCATTCAAAGGGGATCCAGTGTCTGTCTGCCTGGGATGACATGCTGGACAAGCCACGCTGCTTGCAAGGCGGCTTGCACCTGTCACCCCTGGGATTCGGATATTGGCAAAGGCTCTTGCCACCCCATAGTGCCTTTTTAGGCAAGGCTCAAATTCTAAACCTACCACCCTAGAACACAAAAAGGAAAAAACTAAGGGTAATGCTGCTCAATGCCAGAAGTCTAAATCTCAAAATGCACGCTCGAGGCCCTTCTCAGTATGGAGAACATCGATGTCTGTGCTGTGACAGAAACCTGGTTCAAGGCTCCTGAGAGCACCCGGCGCTATCAGGTTTTACCTCATATCATGCGTTCCGGCCCCAAAATCTGGACAATACCAAGAAAGGAGGGGTATCCATATTCATCAAGGACACCCACACCTCAAGACTGGTGGCAACGCACGATGCATCGGAGACCATCCAGGTGCAATTAACCATAGGCAAGACTGCTCTGCAAATTGTAGCATGTTACAGGCCACCCTCACAAACTCAGGAACCTCACATGGCCTTCCTGAAAACACTAGAGGGGATAAATGTATCACCAAACACCATCATACTAGGTGACTTCAATTACCCTAATATAGACTGGGAACACTACTCAA
The DNA here is from genome assembly GCF_019279795.1 of Protopterus annectens. Taxonomy (NCBI): domain Eukaryota; kingdom Metazoa; phylum Chordata; order Ceratodontiformes; family Protopteridae; genus Protopterus; species Protopterus annectens. The sequence continues at coordinate 115,934,644 of NC_056743.1, forward strand.
GCCCAAACACCCTAGCCCAAAAGTTCCTGGAATTCATAAACTCAAATGCCATGGAACAACTAGTCACCATCCCCACAAGAGGAGATAACATACTTGATCTCATCATCACGAACATGGGAGCACAATGTTCAACACCGGAGGTGTACCCCTCACTGGTGAGATCAGACCACAAACTAATCTCGCTGGAGGTCCTCATCCCACCCCCACCTGAAATAAAAAGACCACAGTAAAGAACTTCTCAAAGCCGACTTCACACTTCTAAAGACTAGTGTGGTCTCCTTTAAGGCCCCGAGCAGCGGAAAACAGTACTCAAGCAGCTGAATCACTTACAAATGCCTTCTACCAGCACCTGCAGGACTGCATGGATAAGGCAATCCCAAGCAAAACAAAGACTCTTTGTACCAAAGGCAAGCATCCAGTCTGGTGGACCCCAGCCATAAACAAACTCTACAACAAAAGGAGGAAGCTACTACAAGATAGAGCAAAATCCTTAAAAGGTAAGACACCCTTGATCACTATAAGTAAAAACTAAGAGCTCTCATAAAATCATCCAAAGCAAATTTAGAGAAAAATAGCTAAAGACTCAAAAGACAATCATAAGGCCTTCTTTAGCTATGTTAGAAACCTGGAGGAAACTCCCAGATATGCTCAGAGCTAGTTCAAAATGATGTGAAGATTACTGATCCTACAGACATTGCCAACATACTGGCTGACAGGTTCAGTGCAAACTTCCCCTCCCCAAAAGGAGAGATATCTATACCAAACGATTGCAGCCCCCAAACATCTCCAGCGCCCAAGTGAGAACTGCTCTCTCCAAAGCAAAAACACAGCATCCATGGGACCTGATGGTGTCCCCGGCTGTGTGCTCCATGAACTCAATGAGGAATTAAACCCACAGCTAGGACAGCTGTTTAATCAAAGTCTTACCTCTGGATACGTACCCAGGAGTGCCGCACGGCAACTGTGGTACCACTTCACAAAGGCGGTGCCTCCACCGACCCTGGAAATTACCGGCCCATTAGCTTGACAAGCCTTATCTGCAAAGCCATGGAGAGGATCATAATGGACCTCATAAATAAAGACATAGGGAATTTGCAGACTTTGGATCCAACCCAGTTTGGCTTTGTCAAAGGCAGATCATGCCTTTTAAACTTGGTTGACTTTTTCGAAACAGTCACCAAAGCCATTGATGAGGAAAGGCAGTCCATACAGCCTACCTCGATCTGGCTAAGGCCTTCGATACAATACCCCATTCGGGTATCATTGAAAAACTCATCAGCTTAAATGTCAACCCATACATCACAAGATGGGTTGCAAACTGGCTGAGTGACAGAACCCACAGGGTCAGAGCTGCTGGCGCCATGTCAGACTCAAAGCCTGTCACAAGTGGTGTCCCACAGGGCTCAGTCCTGGGCCCACTCTTGTTTGGCATCTACTTTTCCGAAGTACAAGCAAACACAGGAGGGTTATGGCTGACAAAGTTTGCAGATGACTGCAAACTGGGCCATAGTAGAAAACACATCTGACACAGATATCCTTCAGAAGGGTCTCACAGAAGCGGATAACTGGTGCCAGAGCCACGGCCTAAAGTTAAATGCCAAAAATGCATAGTCATACCCTTCGGGAAAAACAAGGTTACCCCTAGCTACCAAATAGGTGGCAATCCACTGAGCACAGAAGAAGTTATCAGGGACCTGGGGACCCAGGTTGATAGTAGTCTGTCATTCGACACCCATGTAGCTAAAGTAGTTAGGAAGACCTTCTACATTGCCCACCTTATCATGAGGGATTCTCATCTAGATCAAGGGAGGTCATAGTCTCCCTTTACTCATCACTCATCAGACCAATGATTGAGTACAATGCCCCATTCGGAATGTATCTGACCCGACACTTGCAGCAGCTGGAGAGGCCACAAAGTTCCTCACCAAAAGGATAAAGGGTCTCAAAATCTGTCCTATGCTGCCCGACTGAAAGAACTCCAGCTCTATTCAGTCGCCACGCTTGCTCAGAGGTGACCTTTGCCTAACATACAAGGCCATGTCAAACCCAGATTTGATGAATATGCTTCACCTCAAAAATCTAGATCCATCAGAGCCACAAGGGCGGAGACTAAAACCTTGACACGGCTATAAATAGGACGTGCTGGAGGGATAGATTCATCACCCAAAGACTCCCTATGCTGTGGAACAAAATCCCGGTACATGTGAGGCAGAGCACCTCGCTGGCCTTGTTCAAGAGAAATCTTGACCAATGGATGGGAGATCGCAGATATACCCCAGGGATTACCTCAGTGTCACTGCTCGACAGAGGCACAGAAAAATAATGGGTATAGTTCCCCATACTAAAGGGGTGGCCTAAGCCACAAAACGATGGGCTAGGCTTGTAAATGCCCTCGGGCAGATAGCCTAGTATGAACCTATGAACCTATGAACCTATGTATTTATTCATTCTTAAAATTCTAAAGTCATGATACCCTCATTCTTAAAGTTCTAATGCTATGATGTATTCATTCTTGCAGGTGCAATGTTATGTTACACACATTTCTACAGTTCTAGGGTCGCGATATATTCATTCTTAAAGTTCTGTTGCTATTATTCATATATTCAGCAGTTCTAATGCTGTGATATATTCATTCTTAAAGTTCTAATGCTAATTCTTACATGTCTTAAGTTGTGAAGCATTCATTCTTACAGTCCTAATCCTGGGATATATTCATTCCTACAGTTTTTTTCTTTAAACATTTTCACTGAATTGTGTATAAGAACCTTAATGTACTCCTGGAGGCTTTCCTGCTGAGTGGTTATACATCACCATTTTTATCTCATCTCCTCCTATCTTAACTGTTAATTGTTAAGACTCATCACCATTATTAATACTGGCATATTTAAGTCTTCCATAAATATTTACATTTGTGCTTTTTTCTGGATTTCACCATTTCTCTACTTTATACAAATGTTCATAAAATTTCCAAAATATCTCTAATATTTCTACAAGATATCTGGTTATTTTTCTTGTCATAGGCTTCCTAAACAACCCCTCCTACTTTCTGTTGCTGAAATTGTTGTACCAAAAGTTTCTGTGCTCTAGAGTTGTTATCAGAGAAGCAGTATCATATTTCTATCTTCATTGTTGCAACTCAAATTCCACTCCTCACATACTGTAAGTAATATTCCCTGCTAAAAGCTGATTATTTCTTCCAAATATTTTAAGTGCCAGAATAGCAGTTTTAGATGGAATATAAATGCATGCAAGTGTAATGCACATCCCTTGCCAGTAGCTCCTTACTACCGATGATCTGCCATTAGTATCTTTTTCCTCTTCTATCACTATACTATCTCTGATCATGTAGTCCAGGCTGGTATGAGCCTGACCCTGAGCAGCATCCTGCCCTCACCAAGAATGATACCTCAGTATAAAGGAAAAAATGATCAATTTCCACAATTGACTAAGCTTCTGGTGTCATTCAAAGGGGATCCAATGTCTGTCAGCCTGGGACGACATGCTCGACAAGCCACTTTGCTTCGCAAGAGACGGCTTGCACCTGTCACCCCTAGGCTTTTGAATACTGGCCAAGACTCTTGCTGCCCCAATAGTGCCTTTTTTTAGGCAAGGCTCAAAAGTCAAACCCACCGCCGTAAACAGCACAATTAACGAAAAACTGAGGGTTATGCTACTCAGTGGCAGGGGGTTAAATCTCAAAATGCATGCTCTTCAAGCACTCCTCAGTATGGAGAACATCGACATCTGTGCAGTAACTGAAACCTGCTTCAAGGCTCCAGAGAGCACCCCAGCAATACCGGGCTACAACTCATACCACGTGTTTTGGCCACAGAACACGGACTGAACACAAAAGGAGGGGGTGTATCCATATTCATCAAGGATACTTACACCTCCAGGTTAGTGGAGCAGCATGATACCTCTGAGATCATTCATGTGCAACTAACATCGGGCAAATCTGCAATGCAAATTGTGGCCTGCTACAGATCATCCTCCATGACCCAGGACAACCACTCCACCTTTCTGGAGACACTGGAAAACATGAAGGTCCTACCAAACACCCTGATATTGGGCAATTTCAATTACTCTACCATTAACTGGGAAAACTACTCGAGTACAAACTTCCAGGCCCAGTGCTTCCTGGAATTCATCAACTCAAACGCCCTGGATCAGCTGATAAACTCCCCTACCTGAGGTGAAAACATATTGGACCTGGTCATCACCAGGATGGGCGATGGGTGTTCCACACCAGAGGTCAACCCGTCACTGGTTAGATCAGACCATAAACTAATCACTCTGGATGTCCACACCCCACCACCACCCCCAACTAAGGAAGCCACAGTAAAAAACTTTTCTAAAGCAAACTTCACCTTACTTAAGACAGAGGTGGTAAGTTTCACAGCCCCCATACTAAAGGATAATGCTGCCCAAGATGAAGAAACCTTTACAAATGCATTCTATGAGCTCCAACAAAGATGCATGGATCATGCCATCCCTAGCAAAACCAAGACTCACTCCTCTAAGAGAAGGAAACCAGTTCGGTGGACCCCTGCCATAAACAGGCTATACAATAGAAGGAGGAAACTAGTTCAGAAAAAAAGCAAATCCCAAGAAGGAAAGACATCCCTTATTAGTATCAGTAAGAAACTAAGGTCCCTAATAAAATCATTCAAGGCTAACTTTGAAAGAAAAATAGCCAAGGATTCAAAAGATAACCACAAAGCCTTCTTTAGCTATGTTAAGAATCTAAGTGGCAACTCGCAGATATGCACTCAACTAGTGCAAAATAGCACAAAATATACTGAACCTACTGATATTGCCAACATCATGGCAGATAGATTCAGTGCAAACTCCCCCCCACCACAAAAAGGGCCCACAACAATACCGGAAAAGTGTAGTGCCCTGGAAATCACAGACGCACAGGTGAAAACAGCCGTTTCAAAGCCAAAAACACAGCATCAATGGGGCCAGATGGTGTCCCAGGCTGCATCTTGCACGAACTACAGAGCGAACTAACCCCCCACCTAAACACGCTGTTCAACCTCAGCCTCTCCACAGGCTACATGCCTATAGAATGGTGCACAGCAATGGTTATTCCTCTCCACAAAGGAGGGGCCACAACTGACCCTGGCAACTATCACCCCATAAGCCTGACTAGTGTGGTCTGCAAGGCTATGGACCGCATCATTGTGGAACTCATTAACAAAAACATTGGGAATCTCCAAACACTTGACCTGACCCAGTTTGACTTTGTTAAGGGCAGATCTTGCCTACTAAACCTAGTTGACTTCTTTGAGACAGTCACTAAGGACATAGATGAGGGAAAGGTGGTTCACACAGCCTACCTTGACCTCGCCAAGGCTTTCAACACCATTCCCCACTCAGGTATTACAGAAAAACTCACAAGCCTGAACATAACCCCCTACATCACGAGATGGGTTGCCAACTGGCTTACAGGCAGAACTCACACGGTAAGAATAGCGGGTTCCAGGTCCGACTGTAAACCAGTCACAAGTGGTATACTGCAAGACTCTTTCCTGGGACCCCTACTGTTCGGCATATACTTCTCAGAAGTACAGGCAAACACAGGAGGACTATGGCTAACCAAGTTTGCTGATGACAGCAAACTGGGAGCCATAATTGACTCTCCGGCTGACATGGACATCCTCCAAAAGGGCCTTACTGAGATGGACACCTGGTGTCAAAGTCATGGCCTCAAACTAAATGCCAAAAAATGCATAGTCATCCCGTTTGGGAAAAACAAAACATCCACGAATTACCACATAGGTGGCAGCCCCCTTAATACAGAAGAGTTAATAAGAGATTTGGGGACCCAGGTAAGATAGTAATCTCTCCTTTGACAATCATATTGCCAAAGTAGTTAGGAAATCCTTCTATGTGGTCCATCTAATTATTAAAGAGTTCGCATCTATAAATAAAGAGGTTATAGTACCCTCTACTCGTCACTCATCAGACCCATCATAGAGTAAAATGCCCCATTTGGGATGTACCTCACAAGACACTTCCAACATCTGGAAAGACCACAAATGTACCTCACCAAGAGGATTACTGGCCTCAAACATATGTCCTATGCAGTCCAACTGAAAAAATTCCAGCTGTACTCAGTGGCATATCGCTTACTCAGAGGTGATCTCTGCCCGACTTACAAAGCCATATCCAACTCAGAATTGATGGACATGCTCCACCTAGAAAAATCTAAGTCATTGTGAGCCACTCGCTCTAGTGAGCTAAATCTCACCACAACAATAAATAGATCAGGCTGGAGGGATAGATTCCTGTCACAGAGACTCCCTATGCTTTGGAACAAAATTCCAAACTACATTAGGCAGAGCCCCTCACTAACACTCTTCAAGAGAAACCTTGACGAGTGGATGGGTAACAGAAAATACACCCCTGGGATCACTTCATTGGCTCAGCTTGACAGAGGATCAGTTAATTAATCAATGGGGCAGCAAAAGCCGACACATTCTGGCTAGGCTTATAAATGCCCTCGGGCAGATAGCCTAGTACCAACCTATGAACCTATGAACCTATTGGAACTCCTTTAGCAATTAATGTAAGTCCTCTTATTTCCTTTGTCCCTGATATTCTTCTGAATATCCTCCTGAAATCTCTTCTTGCCAAATTTTCATGCTCATTTCTTTCCAGGTATGTCTCCTGTAGCACTGCTATTTGCACTCTGTATAAATTAACATAATTAAATATTTCCTTTTTGTCTGCACATGTGAGGTCATTGACATTCCAAGATAGTATGGAAAGTGTTGCCATTGTAAGAAGTCATAATCCCTACCTATTATATATGACAGCTTTTTAAAATGTCTGTTTCCAGCTTTTGTAATACATGCACCCAATAATGTTTGGCAGATTGATCCTTCATACAGTTTTTCTTATCATCAGCATTAGAACATGTTACATCTTACAAGACTTTTTGTTTTAAAGGAGAACTCCACCCAACTGTAGTTTTTCTTCTCCAAAAGTGATTTACTTCCCTGTAATCCAGTACTAAACATGCCACATACAGAAAATAAATAATTTAATAATTATTCCATTTGTTTATTGTTTGAATGCATATCTGTTTGCCTTTCTTTCCTGTATTTTTCTCATCTGTTACATCACAAAGGTTACCAAGAGTGGCAGGGTAATTAGGTCACATCACTTATTTTAATTACATGGCCAGTAAGAAAACACTGGCTTTTAAACATTGGCATTTACATGTGCCTTAGTCACAGACTGCCAGCATCACTTCTCAGATAGTGTGGCATGGAGTCTGATTAAAAGGAAGGCTTTTAAGCCTAATTTTCTGTTGCAAATGAACAAAACACAAGTTATACTTATTTTGTTTTTCTCATTAGAAATTAGTTGTCTTTCCCCTTTAATCAATCTATGAGTGCCATGAAAATATATATTTTCATCTTACTTTTCTTATTTTTTAAGTATTTGAATTTGCATTTTCTATACTCTATTTTCTATAAAAGTGCATGTTTCTTCTGGTGTTTTGTTACAGATTTTTTTGTATGGTATACAGTGTTTTGTTCAGGCAAGTCAGTGAGAAGGGAGATTAACAAACACTAGAAACACAGAAAAAAAATAGCAGAAAAGAAGTTGAAAAACGAAACAATAAACAACAGAAACGTCTCTATGTACCACAGGACAAGCCACCTATGAAAACATAATTTTAGTACGAATGTGGCTATTTAAATGTATTTTACTTAAATGATATTTTTAATAGAGGGTATATATTTTTAGCCATGTATATATTTACACAAATTCATATTTAAATTTTTATAGGTTCATAGCAGGTTACTAGACTAGTGGCCCTAGAGCCATTACAATCCTAGCCATGTTAATCACAAATTAATCACCATGAAAATCTCCATCTCACCTACAACCCCCACTAAGGTGATCACCCTGAAAAACTTCTCTAAAGCTGACTTTGGGCTCCTAAAAAACAGAGGTGGCTAACTTCTTGGCACCCATTCTAATGGAAAATAGCTGTATGACTGCCAAATCATACATCAATGCACTGTACCAGCAGGTATACAAATGCATGGACCCTGCCATGCCGCATAGAACTAAGACGCTCTCCTCCAAAAAAGGAAGCTAATCTGGTGGTCCCCAGCCAACAATAAACTCTACAACAGAAGGAAGAAACTGTTGCAAAAAAAATGAAGTCACAAGATGGAAAACCTCCCTTATCAGTCTCAACAAAAAGCTGAGATCCCTTATCAAATCCTCTAAAGCCAGCTATGAAGACAGAATTGTGGTTGACACCAAAAACGACCACAAAGCTTTCTTTAGCTATATCAAAAACCTTCAAGGCAATACCCAGATTTGCTCTGAGTTATTGCACAATGGCACCTCCTATACTGAGCCAACAGATACAGCCAACATACTGGCTGACAGATTCAGTGCCAACTTTACCTCTCTCCCCCAAGGGCCCTATTACAATACAAGAAGAAAGCCTGGTACTCACCATTTCTGCAGCACAGATAAAAGCTGCATTGTCCAAGTCCAAGAATACAGCAGCCATGGGACCTGATAATATCCCTGGCTGTGTCCTACATGAGCTATAAAATGGACTGGCACCACATCTGTGTCCCTGTTCAATCACAGCCTTACTTCAGGCTATATCCATAATGAATGGTGCACTGCTACAGTCATCCCACTCCATAAAGGCCACCAAAGAAAAAAGCAAGTCAGCAAAAACCTCCTGTCTCAGAATAGGATAAATGCACCAGCACGACACTGTAGCACAGTTCACAAAAAGTTTTAATCCAAAAATGAAATGGTACACGTGTAGTTAAGCGCTTTCATCCACTAAGGACTTTTCATTTTTGGATTAAAACTTTTTGTGAACTGTGCTACAGTGTCGTGCTGGTGCATTTATCCTATTCTGAGACAGGAGGTTTTTGCTGACTTGCTTTTTTCTTCTCACTCCATAAAGGGGGAGCAATTACAGACCCTGGGAACTATCGCCCCATTAGACTGACAAGTCTGATATTCAAAACTATGGAGTGCATCATCATGGACTGGCTTAACAAAGATATAGGCAATCTCCAAACTCTTGACCCCACACAGTTTGTCTTTGTCAAGGGGAGATCCTGCCTGCTGGATCTGGTTGACTTCTTCGAGGCAGTCACCAAGGCTGTGGAAGAGAGTAAGGCAGTGGATACAGCCTACCTTGACCTGGCCAAGGCCTTCGATACAATTCCCCACTCAGGTATCATTGATAAACTCACCAAACTAGACATCAATCCTTACATCACTAGGTGGGTTGCAAATTGGCTTACAGACAGGACCCACAGAGTGAAAGTTGCTAATTCCAAGTCAGACTGTTGACCAGTCATGAGTGTTGTCCCATAGGGCTCTGTCCTGGGCCCTCTTCTGTTTGGCATCAACTTCTCAGAAGTTCAGGCCAACACAGAAGGACTCTGGCTTACCAAGTTTGCTGATGACTGGAAGCTAGGAGTCATTATCAACTCCCCAAGTAATGCAGACATCCTACAAAAGGGCCTCTTTGAGACCAATGACTGGTGTTGGAACCATGGTCTGAAGCTTAATGCCAAAATATGTGTTATCATCCCCTTTGGAAAAAACTCAGTTCCCATGAATTACCATGTTGATGGGAGTTCACTGAACACTGAAGGAGCCCTCCTATAACCAAAGGTTTCACATCCAGGAAGAAAAAGGTCATCATCCCTCTCTACTCATCCCCTCATTAGATTAATCATCAAATATAATGCCTCGTTTGGCATGTACCTAACCAGACACCTACAACAGCTAGAGAGACCACAAAAGTACCTCACAAAAATTATTCTAGGCCTTAAACACATGTCCTACATGGACAGACTCAAGAAACTTCAGCTGTTCTCAGTCTCTTATCGTTTACTTAGAGGTGATCTCTGCTTGACTTACAAAGCCATGTCCGACCCAGCCCTACTTGAAATGCTACACCTAAAGAAATCCCAATCCCCCTGCGCCACACAGTCCAGAGATCACAACCTCATTACCACAATTAATAGAACATGCTGTAGGGACAGCTTCCTCTCCCATAGACTGGCCATACCCTGGAATAAGCTTCCCATTATGTCAAGCAGAGGACCTCACTGGCCCTCTTCAAGAGAAATCTTGACGAGCGGATGGGTAACGAAAAGTTCACCCCAGGCATTACTCCAGTTGCCCTACTGGATAGGGGCACTATGAACTAACATCGAGTGGCACAGTGCCTGGGCAATTATTTTGGGCTAGGCTTGTAAGGCCATTAGTCTAGTACACACCTATGAACCTAAGTATACCCATTTGTTGTTTTTTGGGTAGTTTGCAGAATAAATTTATGAACAGAGTGGGTCTGTGACTAACACTGACTACCCCTAGCCATGAGGGACAAGGGTACCACCCCAGGGGTAAATTTGCAGTCTCTCATCCAGTCATCTAGGTTGCATTTGAAAAGGGATAGTGAGGAGCTCTGTTTTCCATGAATAATGAGTCAATTCCAGAGAAGCAGCAGTCTCTTGGAGACATATCTACCTCTCCACCATGATCTGTTAATGTCACAAGCTAGGTTGAGAGCTCTAGAGCGAGTTACTCTTCAGCCATTTGACTTGCGGATGTGCAGTATTTCCATTAAGGCAGAGCTGGAGACTGCCCTATACGCCAGGCACAAGTCACCTCTCAGCAGTCTTTATGATACAGAGTAAAGTGAAAGAGCTTTCATCCTGTCACTGTAGGTCATGGTTTGGAGTCCCTGTATTTTCTTATTGAGAAACCTGTGAGCTGCTGCAGGTGCCTGGTAAAATACTTGCAAAAGGATGTATTATACTCTATTAGTAGTCTGATGAGAGTTGAGTACAGTGGAGTTAGAACATCCTTTAACTTGGATGCTATGTCCTTGCTTATGAGGTGCGTTACATAGAAGGCTTTCCTTACCACTGTGGAAACTTGGTGGTCAGAGTTCAAATTACTATCAACCTGTGTTCCCATGTCTTGCACCACTGGGTTGGAACTCGAGGGGGGGGGGTGCTGTCAATATTTTAATTTGCAGGGAATTCCATTTTGACAAAGGGAATAATAATGCATTTTTTGCATTAGTTTTAGACCATGGATTTGGCTCCAATCATTTGTCTGTGTTAGCCCTTCTTGTAATATGTTGACATCATTGGGGGACTCGGTGATTTCTCCCAGTTTACAATCATCAGTGAACTTGGTGAGCCAAATGCCATCTACTTTGGCCTGGACTTCTGAGAAATAGATGCCAAACAGCAAGGGGCCCGGCACAGACCCCTGTGGTACTCCACTAGTGATGGGTCTACTGATGCAAGTGGAGTCATCAATTTTGACAGTGTGTGTTCTGTCGATGAGACAGTTTGCTACCCATCTAGTAACATAAGGGTTAATCCCTATCTAAGAGAGTTTCTCAATGATGCCAGAGTGGGAAATTATGTCAAAAGCCTTGGTAAGGTTGAGATAGGCTGTGTGCACTGTCTCTCCTTTGTCCATGGCTTTGGTGACATTCTCAAAGAAGTCTACCAGGTTTAATAAGCATGGCCTACCCTCAATGAAGTCAAACTGGATTTGGTCCAGCATTTGGAGGTCACCTATGTCCTTGTTGATAATTCTTTTCATGGGCTTCCAGATGAGGCTGGTTAGACTTATGGGTCTGTAGTTCCTAGGGTCAGTTGATGCCTCCCCCTTTGTGCAGGGGCATTACTGTTTCTGTTTTCCACTCTACAGGCACATAACCAGTTCTCAAGCTATGATTAAAGAGAACACCAAGTGGGTCCACTAGTTCTTGTTTTAGATTGTTTAGTGAATAGGATCATAGAAAGTTACTATGCTAATGGCCTTAAGGCCCTTTCAAGCCTAGCCCAGTTCTTATCCTTATTTCATGATCAGCACCTATTGCCCCTGTCCAAGAGGGACACAAGTGGAAACCCCAGGGTGCATTTACAGTTACTCATCCAATTGTGCAGATTTCGTTTGAAGAGAGACAATGAGGTCCTCTGTTTGACATGAAGTGGGAGTCCATTCCAAAGGTGTGGTAACCTCTTGGAGACAAATCTGTCCCACCAACAGGTTCGATTGATGTCACATACCAGGTTAAGGTCTTTAGCGTGAGTAACCTGTACCATTTGACTTTCGGATATAAAGCATTTCCAATAATGCAAGGTCAGAGACTGCTTTATATGCAAGGCAGAGATCACCTCTGAGTAGTCTGTATGAAAGAGAACAAAGTGACTGTGATTTGTGATGATCCCCATAGATCAGATGGTGAAGACCTTGAATTTTCCTTGTGAGGAACCTTTGTGGTTTCTCCAGTTGCTGCAGATGCTTAGAAAGGTACATACCAAAAGGGGCATTGTACTCAATAATTGGCCAGATGAGCAAAGAATACAGGGAGGTAATAACTTTTTTTTTTTTCTGGAGGCAATGCCCTTACTTATCAGATGGTTTAAAAGGCATGATCTCCCTTTGACAAATCCAAACTGAGTAAGGTCAAGTACATGGGGATTACCTATATCTTTGTTGATAAGGTCCATGATGATTTGCTCCATGGCCTTGCAGATAAAATTAGTCAGGCTAATAGATCTATAGTTCCCAGGGTCAGTGGAAGCACCACCTTTGTGCAAGGGTATAACCTGGGATATTATCTGGTCCTACTGAGGCCATGTTTTTGGCATCGGTGAACGCAGAGATGACCTGTTCTCTAGAGATACTAGGCAGAGGACTGGTGTCAGGTATGCTTTGGGATATGGTAGGTGGGGATGGGGGGGTGAAGTTTGCACAGCGTCTGTCAGCTAGCAAGTTGGCAATATTTTCCAGTGTACTATGAGTGATCCCATCTACTATCAGTTCAGCACATACCTGGGCATTCACTTTTAGACCGCAGATGTATTTAAAGAATGCCTTTTGATTATCCTCGGCTAGGGATGCAATTTTAGTTTTGTAATTTGCTTTAGAAGAATTAACAAGATTTCTGATTGTCCTGTTTAGGCTTAGGAGGGAACTCTTCCTCTGTAGAGTGATATCCCTCTTACATTTGGACAACAGTTTGTTCCTCTAGCTATATAATCTGTTTATACTTGAAGTCCACCATGGTGGCTTGTTTACTGGAAGATCTGGTTTTGATCTGGTCAGTTAAAGCAAAGTTTATGCATTCGCTTAAGTATTTGTACAGAGCATTTCTGTGCACTTCTGCATAGTGATTATTGGTGTCTGCAATTGTGGGTGGTATGAAACTTTTTATAACTTTGCTTAGTGTGCTGTACTTAGCTTTGGTGAAGTTTTATAATTTTTGTTCCTGTGAGGGTGTCAGTTGCAGCAGTATTTCAAACAAGACTGATTTGTGGTATGACCTAATCAAGGAGGTTGTCACACATGTACAGTGACCCTCCCCATGTTACTGAGTACTATGTCCAGAACATTAGAACCCCTAGTGGGGGTGCAGACTATCTGTTCCAGAGCATTTGTGTTAAAAAAGTCCAGAAACCTATGGGCAAGCATGTTTTGGATCATTTATGTCACCTAGTTTGTGGAAGGATAGTAGAAATCTTTCATGACTAAGGTGTTGGGCTGTATGGCAAGGGATTCCAGTAAATTGAGGTAAGCAGTGTGCTTATTCTGGTTCATAGTGGGGGATCTATAGCTAGCAATGATGTGGCATGGTACTTTCCCAATTGTTAATTGGGCATGGAGTAGCTTGTGCTGTTTTACCAGTCTCGAAGTGGATTTGGTTTTAATGAAGATGGATATCTCCACCTTTGGTTCCCTCATGCTCATTTTGAGATCTAAATGTGTGGAAGCCATTGTAGCCTTGCATGGCCAGGGTGTTGTCAGCAGCCTTGAACCATGTCTCAGTAATTGCTCAGCCATCAGCATACTACAAGGTGAGGAGTGCTTCCAGGGAGTGTGATTTTGTGTTTAAACTTCTAGCATTAAGCAGCATGACCCTGAGTTTGTCTTAATTAGGTTTTGTTAAGTTGGAAAATTAGCTGTTTTAACATTGCTGAAAAAGGCATTATGGGGGAAGCAAGGGCCTTTGCCAGTATCTGAAAGCCTAGGGGAGACAGGTGCAGACCATCTCTAGCAAAAGCAGCAAGGTTTGTCTACCATATCCTGCCAAGCTGACAGATACTGGATCCCCCTGGACTGACACCAGAAGCTGAACCAGTTGTTGAAGCCAATCATTTTTTGTTTATATTGTGGCATCATCCTGGGTAACATATGACCAGTTAAAATTAGATTACCTAATACATTTTACTTATAAGTTTATTCAATTTATTTAAGTCTCATAGTATTAAGATACGATCCTTAATGGGTTGTGTGTGATATTTATAATTAGATGCTTTAAATACTTCTGTTGCCACATTGGTGTAGGTTCTGATAAAGTCTGTTTGATGATTATTTGGACAAAAGCCTTTTAACTACCCCGCATACTAGCTGAGAATAGAGGTTCTCCTGATCGATTCTCAGCTAGTGTGCGAGGAGTGCCTTCTGTGTGGAGTCTGCATGTCCCCCCCACGGGTCGAGTGGCGTTCCAAAAGACATGCGTGAATGGGTGTGTCTTCGTTAAAGGTTGGGCGTTGAGCTGGCAACTCGGCACTGTGAAAATCTACTGCCAATCATTAGCGGACCAGAGTTCCACTGTGGCGACCCCAAAACAGGAAAAGCCGAAAGACAACAACATTCTTATAAAGTAGATGTTTTACTAGATTGCTTGTTCTGTGGTACACAGAGGCAGTTCTGGTGTTTATAGATTAACAAATACTATAATTCTAGCTGCAGTATTAAAAACTGTGAATGTAATACAAACCACTTCAGCCTAAGTTTTTGTTTGTCTTTTCGGCTTTTCCCGGTTAGGGGTCACTACAGAGGAACTCCGGTCCGTTAAAAATTGGCAGTAGATTTTTATGGTGCTGAGTTGCCAGCATGATGCCCAACCACTTCAGCCTAAGTAACACTTGTTAATTACAGGGGCCAGATTTCTCACACTTGAACACTTAACTACAGTTGTTACTTTGAAAAGAACAATAAACTCAGCTACATTTCAAGCCTATCATTCAAATATTCCTTAAAATACTGTATCAGAGATGGCCACAAATAAAAATCAAAGGAAGCAAAGTAATTAAAAGTACAGTTTGATGCTGACAGTAAAAAGTAGGAAGTCACAGTACTGTTGTAAGCTCATGAGAGAAATTCACAGTAAACACTCCTCTCATCCTAGGGATTTCTCTCTTTCCTTCTAAAATGACATCAGGGAAGTGAAAGCATTGACTGTAAAACAAAATCATGCTACCAGTGGCAACCCCCTTTCAGCCCATTCTTGGATATAACAAATTAGAAAATAACAAATTAAGAAAGAATAATAATAACTACTTACTTTCATGAAGAGACATTAGAAATGCAGAAAAGTTTAAGATATACTGAAAAAAACTTTTTTTAGTTTTTAGGTGTGGTTTTCCTTAATGAAAAAAACTAAAAAAAAAAACATACTCCCATAATACTCCCATAACCTGTTAATTTAATAGAAACCCATAAAACTATGTTTGTTTGTGTCTTTCGGCTTTTCCTGGTTAGGGGTTGCCACGGCAGAACTCCAGTCCGCTAATGATTGGTAGTTGATTTTTACGTGCCGAGTTACCAGCCCTGATGTACAACCTTCAACAAAGGTACACCCATTCACGCATGTCTCCACGCAGAAGACGCTCTAGCTGAGAATCGAACCGGACAGCGTCTTACTGTGAGGCGACAACGCTACCGCGGCACCACCACCATGGGTAGAAACTCATAAAATTATGTACATACTCATAATTATACTTTAACTTTTCTAATAGGAACAAATATCTCAAATAGCTGCAAATATAAGCCTTACTTAACCTTACATTGAGGTTATTCATGCTAAGATGCATGTTACTGCCTGTTCTTCAACTTATTATAATCTTAGTCTGTTCTTCTTTATCTGTATTCCCCTCCCAGACATGAAAAACAATGTGCATGCATTTAGAAAACATCAACTTTTAGCCTTGAAGAAACCAATGATTTGGCTTTCCTTTATTGCCTTATAATCAGCTTGTCTCCATGGAAATGTAAGATAAAATGAAATGTAGCCCTCAACTGCAAGCTTCTAAAGATGAGCTGAAACATTTTTTTGCAAAAGAAAAAGTTTTTATTACAGTCACTGTCCTCTTACTTACTTGTCTCCACTTAAAACTTGTTGTTTGTTTAAGTCAAGGGTCTTAATCCGAACATCACTTATGCAAAACTCAGAGAAGACATATCAGATGTTTGGATATAATGATCTGTGTACTTTTACACCCCATCCTCCACTTCACCAACCCAAGATTACAACCTATTATCTAAAACATGCATTTGTTTAGCTTTTCATTCTTTATTATCATCGTAATGCCTACATTTCTTAATAATAGAAAAAAGGCATATGTTTACTTTAGTATCTTTACGCATATGACAACTAAAATACTTTACTATAAAACATTCAGTTTATATAATGAGGAGTTTTATAGAAATACTGTTAAGAACAGAAATCGTTTACTTGGAGTTAAATTTTTCCTTTCTCTTCCCCTTCCCCTCAGTGTCCTTCTAAAGATTAAGGATGTGAAGTGAGGCAAATGCCTTTCATTTCTTCCAAGTTTAATGAAGTCAACAAAAGTCCACTATTTCTGCTTTTTCTTGTATAGCTGAATTTCACAAATGAGATTAATGCTTTGTAGTCTAATATTTATTAATTAATTTCCATGTTTCTGTCCTTCCTCCTGTTCATCTCTGTCTCTCAACTCCAGGCTCCAGTTTAATTCCAAGGCACTCCTGATTCTTCTAATCAACTCCTATTATTTTCTCTGTCTCTCAAGCATTTTCCTTTGGAACAATGGAAAAGGTTCCACTGACAAAGTCTGTCCATGTGTTTTGTTATCAAAAGAATGAGAGGCAGAGTCCCCTTCTGCTTGGTGGCTCACATTTTGTTGGTCAAACTTTTGTATTTCCTCCTTAGCCTCTTCTACATCAAGAATTGCTTTGACCATTCAAGAGAAAATACTCTGAAGACAGCTGTATACAGCAACTTGAATTGGTTTACTATTGAATACTCAACACTTGGAAGGTTGAGTTAAGCATTTACAGAAACATTTCACTGAAAGCTAGCATGCTGAATACTGGCAAGCCTGAAAACTATTTCATATGCCAAAAGTGTCTACTGCTGCAGTTTCAGAAGCAAGTACTAACATACGTCCAGAAGGGGGAAAGTTTGGACTATTGGTAAGGTGAGTATTTGACTTTGTGAATTCGGGGTTCACACAGCTCAACTTGACATTCCCAGCATTGAGCATGTGATTGTAAACCACACAAATTTTATACCTGCCTCTCGACATTCCCTGATTGCTGAAATAAATTTGTTTCTCTTCTGTCTGGTGTACAGTGATTAATCATTTTATACAAACACTCTAATGTCTCCAACTTTTAATACTTTCCTGTTTTGCTGTAGTTTTATCATGATCAACTCTTTCTGCTGGTAGGTTAATATCTTTACTAATACAGGTTTTGGCTGCTTTCACATGGCCAGGTTGGAGTAGACACACAGTGTGCCCTTTCAATTGACAGTTTCTGTTGTGGAATACCAGTTCAGTTGTTTATTTATGGCTTCATAAAATTAGTACAGTCTGTTCTTTCTAGTTTATCTGTTATAGCAGAAAATCTCAGATTTTGTCTATGTGTTCTGTCCTCTAATTCTACTATTTTAGAAACATTTATTCTTGAATAGTCTTTTCTTCATTTCAACCTCTGATTTTTGCAGTTTTATCAGCTCAGCTGAATATCTGTTTAAAGCTGCTTCCATTTTTCCAGATTTTTCTTATTTGAGTTGATATAATCCTTTAGTGTTTCATTTATTTTAATCAGCTATGAGCACATTTGACTTTTTTCCTTTAGATTACTGGAAGCCATGATTTGCTCTAACGTTGGAGCTTGAACTGCTTTTTGCTGAACAGCTGCATGATACTTCACAACCAGTGTTTTTCCTTTGCCTTTTCTTGCTGATTTTCTTTCAGGCTTGGTTGGTTTCTTTTTTGTTTCTTTCTTTTTTTTGCAGGCATCTAGCCAGTAAATGAATTTATTAAAATTGACAGAGTTCCTACGCCTTGTCTTTCAGCTTGTTTTTCAAACTGGGAAAGCTAAAGTTTAGCTGTTGATAAGTATGTTTATTCCTACAGTTTTAATCCTATGATCCATTCATTCTTACCATTCTAATGTTGTGATGTACTAATTCTTATAGTTCAAATTTTGTAATGTATTCATTTCTACAGTTCTAATCCTGTGAAGTATTGATTTTTACAGTTTTGTCTACCATATTCATTCTTACATTTCTAATGCTATGATTAATGCATTCTATAGTTCTAATGCTATGGTGCATACATTCTTACAGTTCTAATATCATGTTGTAGTCATTCTTATGATTCTAATGCTATGATGCAGGCATTCTTACAGGTCAAACGCTGTGATGTATACTGCCTTAAAATTCTAATGCTATGATTTACATATTCCTTTAGTTCTAAAGCAGTGATGTATTCATTCCTACAGTTCTAACACTATGATACACGCATTCCTACAGTTCTAATACTGTGATGTGTTCATTTTTGTTAATTCTAATTCTGTGATGTTTTCATTCCTACAGTTTGAATCATGTGAATTATTCATTTTTACAATTCTAATTTGTTAATGTATTCATTCTTACAGTTCTAATGGTATGATTCACATTCTACAGTTCTAATGCTGTGATGTATTCATTCTTACAGTTCTAATCCTATGATGCACACATTCTTACAGGTCAAATGCTGTGATGTATTCATTCTTATAATTCTAACGCTATGATGCACATATTCCTACAGTTCTAATGATGTGCTGTATTCATTCTTAAAGCTCTAATGCTTTGCTGTATATTTATTCTTACAGTTCTAATGCAATAATTCATGCATTTTACAGTTCTAATTGTTTGACATGTTCATTCTTACAGTTCTAATTCTGTGATGTATTCATTGTTACAGTTCTAATTCTGTGATATATGTATTCTTAGAGTTGTAATGCTGTGATATATTCATTTCTACAGTTCTAATCCTGTGAAGTATTCATTCTGACAATTCTAATGCTATGATTCATTCATTCATTCAATAGTTCTAATGTGTGCATTCATTGTTACAGTTCTAATGATATGATGTACAGATTTGTAGCATTCTAATGCTGTAATGCATTCATTTTTACATTTATAATGCTATGGCACACACATTCCTAGAGTTGAAATGCTGTGATTTATTCATTTTGGAACTTCTATTGCCATGATACATGCACGCATTCGTAGATTTTTAATGCTGTGATGTTTTCATTCTAAAGTTCTAATGCTGTGATGCACACATTCTTACAGTTCTAATGCTGTGATATATTCATTCTTACAGTTTAATATTGTGTTGCACTCATTTTACAGTTCTAATACTGTGATGTATCCATTTCTACTGTTCAAAAGCTGTAATGCATTTATTCTTACAGTTCTAATGCTGTGATGTATTTATTGTTTCAGTTCTAGTGCTGTCATGCAATCATTTGTATAGTTCTAAAACTGTGATGAGCTCATTCATACAGTTCTAAAGCTGTGATACAGGCATTCTTTCAGTTCTAATGCTGTGCTATATTCATTCTTACAGAATTAATCCTGTGATGTATTCATTCTTACATTTCTAAAGTTGTGATGTATTCATTCCCACTGTTCTAATGCTGTGATGTATTTATTTTTACAGTTCTTATCCTGAGATGTATTCATTCCTGCAGTTCTAATGCTGTGATATATGCATTCCTACAGTTCTAATCCAGTGAAGTATTCATTCTTTCTTACAGTTTTAAAGCTATGTGCACACATTCTTACAGTACTATTGCTGTGATATACTCATGCTACAGTTTTAATGCCTTTTACCAAGTGTAAAAAAATTGCCTTCATTGACATTTTAATTGCTCCAACACAGTCTAATATGTTGTCAAGAAGCTGTGTACTAGTTGTTCTGTGGGCAGTGATGGGTCTATATTAGAACATCGAAGTTTCAAAACTTTGAATGTTCTAATATCGACCCCTATTCAGTGAACGCTGAAAATAGCAAAGCTACAGAAAACCAAATTTTTTCCCAGGGAAAGAATTTGGTTGTCCATTTCTGTTGCATTGCTATTTTCAGCTCTGTGGTGAAAAGTTACGGGTTGGGTTCAGGTAAGTGTGCGATTGGGCATGGGTTAGGTGAGTTAGGGTTAGGGCGCGGGTTAGGTATGTGTACGATTGTGTGGACGTGAGGGTTAGGTGAGTTAGGGTTAGGGCGTGGGTCAGGTAAGTGTGCGATTGTGTGGACGTGAGGGTTAGGGCGGGGTAGGTGAGTTAAGGTTAGGGCGCGGGTGAGGTGAGTGTGCGATAGTGACAGACCTTAGGGTTAGAGTTTGGGTTAAGGTAAGTGGATAGTTAGTGGTGTATGTACAGTTTAGTGTAGGATTAGATGTAAGATTTTAGGTGTGTGTGTGTGTGTGTGTGTGTGGATTGCAGTTTGTTTGGTGTGCTTGTGTTGTGTGTATGTATTTTGGAACAACAAATTTTTTCCCTAGGAAAAAAATCACTGTTCTGCATGTTCAATGTTGTAAGCGTTCGCTGAATAGGAGTCAATATTAGAACAATCAAAGTTTTGAAACTTCGATGTTCTAATATAGACCCGGCATTACCAGTATATTAACTCCCTGCTGGAGAATGCTCATTCTCCATTCAGGGTGGAAATTTAGATGCCACTCATTTCTCTAAGCAAGTAGTAATGTCTGAGGGGATATGTGTTACTGTGTAAATAATGCATGCACAGGGGTGTTCTGAGAGCTGACTGTGCAGGCAGTGATGCCTCTAGAGTAAGAAATATATATTTTTTTCTGAGGGTCTAGAGAATGTTTCTAATGTATATGAGTTTTCACAGAAAGTGTGCATCCATTTTAGGCTTAGAACAACACCTTAATAGTTAGGATTAGGATTTCACTACTTTTTTTTGTTTTGTTCCCATTAGGGTTCACCACAGTGGGTCATCTGTGTCACACCAACCACTTGCATGTCCTCTCTTACCCCACCCATAAACCTTATCTTAGTCCTTCCTATTTTCCTCTTCCCTGGCAGCTTCATCCTTAGCAGTCTTTTCCCAATATACCCAGCATCTCTCCTCAGCACATGTCCAAATCAACGCAATCTCACCTCCCTGGCTTTGTCTCCAAGCCGTCCAAACTGAGCTGACCCTCTAATATACTCATTCCTAATCCTGTCCATCCTTGTCACACCCAGTGCAAATCTTAACATCTTTAACTCTGCCGTGTCCAACTCTGACTCCTGCCTTTTTGTCACTGCTACCATCTACAACCTATACAATATAGCAGGTCTCACTACCCTCTTGTAGACCTTTCCTTTCACTCTGACTAGTACCCGTCTGTCACAAATCACTACTGACACTCTTCTCCACCCACTCCACCCTGCCTGTACTCTCTTCACCTCTCTTCCACACTCACCATTACTCTGAACTGCTGATCCCAAGTATTTAAACTCATCCATCTTCGCCACCTCTACTCCCTGCAACCTCACCATTCGTCTATCTTCCCTCTCATTCACACACACATATTCTGTCTTAGTCCTGCTGACCTTCATTCCTCTCCTCTCTAGAGCATATCTCCACTTCTCCAGGGTCTTTTCAACCTGGTCCCTACTCTCACTACAAATCACAATATCGTCTGCAGACATCATAGTCCACAGGGCCGCCTGTCTGATCTCGTCTGTCAACCTGTCCATCACCACTGCAAATAAAAAGGCCTCAGAGCTGATCCTTGATGTAATCCCACCTCCACCTTAAATGCATCGGTCACTCCCACCGCAGACCTCACCAGTGTGACACTACCCTCATACATATCCTGTACCAGTTTTACATACTTCTCTGGCACTCCAGACTTCTTCATATAATACCATAACTCCTCTCTAGGCACCCTGTCATATGCTTTCTCTAAGTCCACAAAGATACAATGCAACTCCTTCTGACCTTCTCTGTACTTCTCCATCAACACTCTCAGAGCAAATGTCGTATCTGTAGTGCTCTTTCCCAGCATGAAACCATACTGATGATCACTACTCATCACCTCCCTTCTTAACCTAGCTTCCACTACTCTTTCCCATAACTTCATGCTGTGACTGATCAATTTTATCCCTCTGTAGTAACTACAGTTCTGCACATCACCCTTAGTCTTTAAAATCGGTACCAAAACACTTTTTCTCCACTCCTCAGGTATCCTCCTCAGAAATAGGATTACTTTGCTGCCTGACATTCTGTTACTTTGCACATGCACAGTATTAATTTCTGGATTGCATTTTATATATTTCATTTACTTGTATGTGTAAGTGAATATTCTAGATCATGGCCAAAACATGAATGTGTCTATTTCAGTTTAGACTCCCAATTAGCAAAGTAATTAATAAACCTGAATTGCTGTCATCATATGCAGAAATCAAACGCTAAGTGTACATGACCAGTATTCAAGAACATCCCTACCACATTTTTTGTGTAGATTATTCTCTCAGAAAGATTAGACTAACTGCAGACATAGTCTACACATTGTGGTAACATTTATGAATCCTCCTTGACATTTAAGGTTGCAAGAAAATCAGTAGGAAAACTAAAATTAGGAGGAAGAAGGTGGGAGTTATACTTGTGTTGTCTATTCACTCAGAATGGTGTGCACTTAGTTTAGGTGTTAATGAATGCAGCCCAATAACTTTCACTTTTGTGGCATAACATAACTAATCACATGACACCAGTGTCTAATGTTTTTTGCTGAAAAAAAATAGAGAGTATAATATACAATGAGATGCCACCTTAGTGCCAGTTAAGGCTTACAAGCCCAGTCTGAGAGGATTATTTTGCCTTTCTACCTTTGGGACAGCAAAGCAAACTGCTGATTCTTCCACATTTATTATTTTAACAAATAGTACTGACCCATAAATTAACATGTCAAGGTTAACCACTTGGTGGTGTAAACTTTGGCTAGAGGTGATTTGGTCACACTGACTAACACTGATGTGACTCCTTCACTCCATGTTAAATTGGAAAAAAGGAGATCGCTGAAGGTGATAAAGACTTGGTTTAAATGATAATAAAAAAAAAAAAACTGTCATCAAAACTGTCATAAAATCCAGACCTTTTAAACAGCCAATTGTTTTACAGCTTCATAGGTTCATAGGTGTGTACTAAGCTCATGGCCCTGGAGCCTATATAAGCCTAGCCCAAGAAGATTCCCTGGCATCATCCACCCCAAAGTTAGTTCCCAGTGCCCCTGTCAAGCAAGGTCACTGAAGTGATCCCTGGGGTGAACCTCCTATTGCCCACCCACTCGTCAAGATTTCTCTTAAAGAGGGCCAGTGAAGTACTCTGCTTGACGTGAATGGGAATTCTGTTCCAGAGTATGGGAAGTCCCTGGGTTAGGAACCTGTCCCTCCATCATGCTCTGTTTATTGTGATAATCAGGTTAAGGTCCCTGAAGCGTGTGGCACGGAGGGATTGGGATTTCTGTAGGTGTAGCATATCAAGCAGTTCTGGGTCAGACATGGCTTTGTAGGTCAAGCAGAGATCACCTCTAAGTAGGCGCTAAAAGACAGAGTATAACTGGAGTTTTTGGGTCTGTCCATATAGGGCATGTGTCTAAGGCCTAAGATCCTCTTAGTGAGGTATTGTGACCCTTCCAGTTGTTGAAGGTGTCTAGTAAGGTACATACCAAATGGGGCATTGTATTCTATAACAGGTCTAATGAGGGACGAGTAGAGAGAGATTATGACCTCTTTCTTCCTGGATGAGAAACCTTTTGTAATGAGATGTGCCACATAGAAGGCCTTTCTGAATACAGTGGCAATGTGGTTATCAAAGATGTGTATCTTTAAGTCACCTTCTTTTTTCTATAGCGTTCTGTGACTGGTATATATATTTTGTTAACATGTTCTTGTGGCTTAGAATTTTTATAATTGCATTTTCTGATTTTTTTTTTCATTTTCTGAAGAAATCCTAAATGTCCAGAAGGTGGAAGCACTAAGATGTACTTATTTTTTCTTGTTTTAACAAAGTCAGAGCACTTCTAGTTTACCCTTAATTGTATTTTTAATCTGGCATTTATTATTTTAATTATTTTTATATATTATATGTATTCATCTAAGAAAAAGCAAAAGGCTCACGTAGTCCCTTGGGTGACATCAGGTGAAGAGAAAAGGTAGCTCACTTCAGCTTGTATGATGGTACCATACTGCAAAAACTGTAATAGGTGTAGTAGCACAAAACCCTTCAAGGTAATGTATTTGAGTTAAAAGACGCAGAAAATACAAGCACTAACTGTATTATAGACCAATGATGAAATAATACACAAGGAACTTCAAGTGTGATAAATAAAAACTTGTATTGAAGAAACAAATACGGTTAAGCTCTTTATTTCCACCATTCAGGACTTCATCAGAACAGTGTTTGCAAGCATAATCAAAGCATATAAAGACATTTGAAAATAAAACAGCCAATAAAAATGACTTCCAATGAAGTACTACAGAATTTTTAAAGTAAAACTGTCAATAAATACAAACTATTTTGTAAGACTTATGTTTTAATTGAATTGTTTTACTACTCTATCTGTGTTAAAAACACTTTTATTAAAAAAATTGTTAAAATAATTCTTCAACAAAAATACTGGCCTTAAAATAATGTATGCTTGTACATGAAAAACTAATTATTAAACACTATTTGCATATTTCACATTTTTTTAGTACTTTTAATGTGAAGAATAAAGTTTTTAGAATGTTAATGTGAAGAACAAAGATCCTTTTGTTGGGCAATCTCAGAAGTGATGTCTGGATCTAAGGTGAGCAACTTTAATCTCATTCTGGGTACAAGTTTAGCTAATTTCATTTTTTTGTTATCAATGCAACAAGTGCAGAAAATCCATCTTTACAATTATAAGTTGTTGGGAATGTTAATAGTAAGAAAATGTTACATCTATCATATATCTATATATATCTATCATACTCAAACTGAATGTGGCGCCAACAGTTTGTCTAAACTTTTTTTCATTAAATACTACTTCCATCTGCAGATAGCCCAATAAGATTGTCCACCTTTTATTGAATTTTGAGAACAGTCACTTCAGTTTGACTCATACCTCTCAACCTCTTTGTGGAATAATTGTAGACAAAGCCAAAAATAAAGGAAGGACAGAGGCCCAACATCAGGAACAGATGTAGGTGTTGTCCTTGTAAAGTTAGAATGCTAGAACAACAGAGTTTGCATAACATGCATTTTAAGAAAGATATAAATTCTGAAACTCAAACATCTGTCATTATTTAGACTTCAGTCCGCAGTAATTTGCCAGAAGCCCATGCATTTTATGAGAAACAGAGCAAAACTATGAGACAAAAGAATGGACAGTTGAGAGGTATGCAGATCAATATTTCTAGAAGGATTTCTTGTTCATTCAAATCTGATCTGAACTCTGGAAAATACATCTGAAATTAATCATAATTTTTACAGGTGGGGATTGATGCTGGGCTTCTATTATGGAATTGTTCTGTTGTACTGGACCCGTAACTATTCTAAATGTTAGACATTTTGTGAACCACATATGTGCGCCTTCAAAAAAATCCTCAAACTTTAAGTACAGTTAGAAGCTGATCATGTTTAAAAAAACTGAGTTCCCTTTTCAGGTCAATGAAGGTGACATCTGTCAGGAGGCCCTTATTTGTCTTTGCAGAAATGTATTCCACTGCAAAATGTAAGCCTTTAATGAAGCAAAATCCTTACCTAAAGTTTTGCTAGGCATTATGTATGCTATGAGCAAACATTGTCCACCATGCACAGACAAACCAGTAAACTTGGGGTGTGCTGAAGCTGATAATTCGAAATCTACTTGAAGAAAGCTAGCACCATAACAAAAAAGCTGTAGGTTATAAAATCTTTATTTCCATAGTTGGAAACAATGCCTAGAAAAGGATGATAAACCACAGACAAGTTTCAATATCGGAGCATTTTCTTCAGTGTGAATCTGCTCCTTTACATTTGTGTAGCTGACTGAAAACTTAAAATTTATGCCAAACTCACAATGTTCTGTTCCATTTATACCAAATGTTCAACAGTATTTCATGTATTAAATGTTATAATAAACCACACATAATAGATTTATTGCAAATGTATCAATGCAAAACCACAATTAACTTGCTGTCAATAATCTTTATAATACAAAACAAATCCTTGATCCATCTGCTGGAAGAAGTGTGTCATTGTAGGAAGTTATAATCTAAGGCTTAAAAATGCTCATTAAGCCAAGGACTAAAGTCGACAAATGTTAATGCCAATCTTTGTAAATGGTCTTTTTGTATCTTACTTTGTCAATACCAATAAAATAACTTTGCCCATTCATGTTTCAAAGATTTCGATAATTGCATTGTTTTTTTGTCTTGCATCAAGAAAATGCTCTGAATTTCTAGATTTTAACATACTGAACAGGAACAAAGAGCTAAACAGATGGCATCCTTACTTTTGATACTATTGATAACTGCATTTTGAAAGAAAATTTAAAGCTCTACTGTAGTTTTGCACTATGGTCCTTGACTGGTTTGTTTTCTGTTTTTCAGGCTGATTCCAAATGTTTTTTCAGATTTGAACAAGTCTTCATCATACCCTTTGGAATGTGGAGTTCTTATTATGAAGAGATGATTACCATATCATAATCATGCTGATGATACCTACAGCTACTACTCTTTCCCCCAGGATGAAATGCCGAGTTTGTATTCCTTAGCTGACCGTCTTGAAGCCATAGTCTTATGGCTATTGTGACAACTTAAAGTTTAACTCATCGAAAACTTAGGCCTGCTGTGGTTCATGCTACTTTGAGAGATTCATGTATCCCTTCTTCTCTCCTAAATTATATCTAATATGAAGGGAATAAGTTAGATGCAGGGTATATTTGAAAGGGAATGTTATAAAAACTGGAAAAGAATGAAAGAATATCAGAATTTTGATTTGGAGAAGAAGAAGGAAGCCCGTTTAATGCAGGGGTTGGATGGAGAGAAGACAATGAATAAAAAGTTGTGCAGAAGAGGGGGAGGAAGACACCTATTAAAAACACGGGATTTATTTATGGATATAATGGTGGATGTGTTGAGGGAAGTCAGAAAAGGAGAATAATGCAGAGTTTGTACATAGTCAGGCAAAGAGGAGTATAAAGGGGCAAGAAAAGATATAGTTGTGAGTGCGTGCAAGTGCTTAAGATAGTTGTATCAAGGATGGAGAGGGAAGGGATAAGGTATGCAGATGAGGGAGGGAGAAGTACCATTTGAGGGGTAGAGTAAGAGTATGATCTCTGTGATAGAATGGGGAAATTGTTAAATGTATAAGAGCTTATCTGAATATAAATAAAATGTATTTAAACCCTCTCCAAAAAAAAAAAAAAAAAAAAAAAAAAAACATTTTGACAGCTTATTACATCTATTTCGCTTATTGTAACATACTGGATTGCAAAAAGGTGCAGTCTTGTAACAGTTTCCCTAAAATAATTGTGATTGCGTTTAAGATGGCCGATGGAAAATTCTAAACAGAGCCAACTGTTATTTTGCTGTTCATTTGCTATGTTGCAGTGACTGTTGGTTTCATTTGAAGCATATTTCATTACTATTGTGATGAATGGAGCTGATGCGTGAAGGGAGTATGCAGTGCTCACAGAAGTTACAGCATGCGACTATTACATGAGCTGATGCATGAAGGGAGTAAGCAGTGCTCACAGAGGTTAGAGCATGCAACTATTACACGAATGTGTCAACAAATGAATGTAATACTCCTTAACAAAGGACTCCAGAACAGCATGTGTACTTCTGCTGAGTTTGTATGACCATACCTCCAGATTTTTGCAGAATATCCCGATTTTTACTTCATGTTTTTGGTCTGTTCCCCATAAAAGTTGTGTTTTTATGGCAAACAAATGAGGACTGAAGTCACATAGTGATGTACATTGAGTTTTAGACTTCATATCCTTCAGAAAAATGCATGCTGACACAAATCCCATGATTCTGGCAACTCTCTTAGTTTATATGAGCAATATTTAAAATCTGACTATTTTGGACCACTGTCCCCCTCATTTTAGGCTTTGTCCATTTTTCTTGTGTTAAGAAGTTGAGAGGTATGCTTGTGACACTTGTAGAATGTAGCAAAAAAAAGTATTATGCTGAAAGCATCTTGCCCTGTCTGTATAGTATAGCTATCTTAGTGGGTAAATGAGATGACTGAAGATTCTTATTTCACATTTCACTGCAGCATAGAGACAACAATACTTGCTATCAGTGGGCAAACATCCCAGTGCATCTGTTTCATCACAGCTGCACCATATTGGCATGTAATCATAAAAAATCTGTCATGTGGTAGTGTAACTCTACAATTAACGTCATCCTAGGCCATGATTCATTTCCTGAATAATGTGTGCATCAGCATTTTGATTCCCATTGCTACAGAAATGCTTTGTGGTCCTGTAAATGAAAGTATCACCTAAGTTTTAACAGTATCTTGCTCTGTGTTGAGACTAGTGTCATATCCTTGTGTTCTCCTTACATAATCATTACACTGCTTTTTTAGTCAACAAACATGTGCCATATCATCCTGCATATGCAAGAAAGTGGTATGCAGTACATACTCCTGTGTGTTTTGGGGTTATATTTTGTTTCCAGAGCATTCCCTATATGAACATTCTTTAGTTTGTCTTTTCCCACTAATATACTTTATATTCAAGGACATGCATTCGACTGTTAAAAATTGGACAGCATTACTTACACATAAAGCATGGTGAAGATTCTGCCATATTCCTTTAATTATATATGCTGCATTACAAAATCAGAACTGTGGATAATAAACTTCTGAAAGGAAGATGTATATTACAGGTATACTGAATATATTATACATCTCAGCAAAGTTGTATTGGGGAGATCCGCCTCGCCCGTGCGGCCAATGCATGACCTTAGTGGTATGAGCTACCCTGTTTTAAGAATAAGGTAATGCAACCATTTTTCCTAGACTGTAAGAAGTGGGATATTTCTGCAATTATGGAATAATATAATGAGCGACCAAAAGTGGTAAACTTGTTTAGAAATAATACACAACCAGATGGGACAGTCGCTTATTTACAAGCAGTTGTTTTGGGGTAATCAATGATTGTGTTAAATAAATGGAATGTCTATTCTGAAGTAAGCAAACATTCACAAAATATTTTATTAGACGCTTTCACTGTCACAGTGATGCTCTGTATCTGAAGCCAATTAATATACAAGGGCAGAATGCAAACCTGACCTCACATAGTATCCATTACATGAAGCATACATTAACAGAAGATGATGGTCTGTTTATCATTCAGTAATGATATCTTTAGCCACAGATAATGTTCATTAGGAAGAGGCAGTTTTATATCTCATTATCTTATCTTATCTTTCTATTCTGTAATACTGTTTAGAGTTGGATTTACATTATTTTGAAGATTCTTTTATTATACAAACTCATTTTTATTTTCTGAAGTACTGTATCTCCCAGGTCTTCCATTCAAAATGTAATCACAGTGCACTAGTGGGACTTCACCAAGTTTTCAAAGACCATCTTGATGTCCCTTCCTACAAAACAGTCGATTAATTAACACACAAAATCATGTCCATGCATTGGCTGTTATTTTGCTTGATATAGTGGCCTGTAACGACCATAGCAGAGTTTTTAATATCCAAATCCTCACCCCATGCTCTTAACTGGGATCTATAGCAGTACATTGCATTGTGGTAATACACTTCTGTTATGTTGTCAGTGCAAACATCAGCAGAACAGAACATAACAAATAACATTTTTTTGCAGGGGTAAGTTCCCTGCACATTCACATCACCACTTCTGTTAATACGAGACCATGCAACTGTCATCTTGCTAAATTGAATGTCACGGTTTCAGTGACAGAAAGAAGACAATTAAAATGATAAGTTGTGTTGTTTTGAGTTTCCTAGGACCAATGACATCCAGGCATCTGCTCTAAATGAACACTTTCTACTTACATTCCAGGGGTCTGAGAGGAGGCCTGGAATCCCATTGATTATCATCTTAGAATCTACCCTTGTCATAAACTACAACTAGCCATGATTAGACTTTGTTGAGCTGATTGCTGTCCTGTAATAAATTAATCTTGTAGTTGTGCATTGTCATAATATTTTATTATTATGTTGCAAGTGGAACCATGGATACTCAGTGAAAGCAGGTAAGTGAGAGGGAGAGAAAGAGAGCATGTGAGACATACAGGGAAATATAGAATATTTGTAACATTAAAAAGAGAGTATCACTATAGCCTGCTGTAGAATCTGCTATAAATGAGGACACTCATTCACATCACAGAACTGAAGGACATGTTTATAATGGTGACTGATGTACAGGACCAGAATTAAACTATATTTGGCAAACATAAAAATGACTTGTATTAACAGTAGAGTTTGTTAAAACAATGAATTTAAACAGGGTTTTGATTCTTTTAGAAATAATTAATTCAGGGTCATCTCTCTTTCTCTTTATATATATATATATATATATATATATATATATATATATATATATATATGTAAGTGTGTCTATGAGATTACTGATTTACACTGACAAATGGTCAATAAAGAAAATGTCGACAGGCAACTGCACGTGTGCAATAAAAATCCTTGCCACATGCAACCAAAAAAAAAAAAAAAAAAAAACACTGATTTTGCAGGGGCCTGGCCCCATGAATCCCCCCACATTTATGATATATAGTAACGTCAAGATCACACAGTTCCTGGGGAAATGGAATATTCCCCCATCCAGAGACTAATGATCTATCATACCTGCTAACTATTCACATATGTCATCCAACTGTGGTGCATCAATCGGCTGTTATGCTGTATCAACATAATTCAGTAGACTCATATATATATATATATATATATATATATATATATATATATATGTGTGTGTATATATATATATATATATATATATATATATATGCATACACACAGACACAGACACACACACACACACACACATATATATATATATATATATATATATATATATATATATAAGCTTATGTGAATGCAGCTTCCATTAACAAAGCACCACTAACTGTCTCATCTCTACACTTTCCCGGTGCAGCCAATCTGAACAGTTTATACTTCAACAAAAGAAATATTTCCCAAGATCACTGAAAGTCTAGATAAGAAAGTACCTGATTTACAGTGCAGACCAAAATGCTAAAACTCAAAAGTAACATCCCTAAAATCATTTATTGTTATTTAAAAAGGAGATTGGACAAGGTTCACTTTCATCTATATTCATTATGCTTTTTTTAATGGTCTTACTGTTATTAGAATGTCAGGCTTCTCACTGTTGTTCATCTCATGATATATTCACACTGAATATTTTTATTACAGTTTAAACTTTAATGCTACAAAACATTTTGTTAAGACCTGGAAATAAACATTGTTACATAAACTATAACATGCAGTGTTCACTTTCTGACTTGAAAACACCTTACAATGATGAACTTATCAACATTCCTAAGTGCACATCTCTTTTGGATAATGTATCATAATTATTTAATTAAAGTTTTAAGTGTGCAGGCCTTCTGGACATTTTAATGGACATCCTAAGCACAACTGTACATTATCACATGCTACACTGGATTCAGTTTTTGGCACTGGTGAGTGGCCATGTGTAACATTAATTGTCATATTTGTCTTTTGCATACCTCTACCAAAGGGCTTTAAACATGAACCGTGCCTCAGCAGAGTGAGACTTTTATTCAAGACAGTAATAATTGGATGATTTATATGTTTTATTTTTAGAGCAGCATATGGGCTTGCTGTAGAAATTTCTTGCACAAACCTTGAATGTTTGGAGTTTAATACTGACATTCTGTCATTGGAGTCAGCGTGGATTTTCCCCTGGTAGCCTGGGGTTCCTGTTTTCCTGCCAGTTCACAAAATGTGCTTATTACTTGGCTACAGTACAATCCTGTGTATGTGTGTGTGTGTGTGTGTGTGTGTGTGTGTGTGTGTGTGTGTGTACTGTCTCTCTCTCTCTCTCTCTCTATATATATATATATATATATATATGTGTGTGTGTGTGTGTGTATATATATATATATATATATATATATATATATATATATATATATATATATATATGTGGGTGTGTGTATGTGTGTGTATATATATATATATATATATATATATATATATATATATATATATGGGTCTACTGCTCTACATCGAAAGTACACTTCTTCGAAATAGAGCAGTAGACCCTACACTTCAGCAAAAGTCCACTTAAATGAAAGTGCACTTTCACTGAAGTCTAGTTCCCTGGGCTACCCAAAAAACAAAACAAAACACTAAAACGTGTTTTTGCAGGGGGCAAGACCCCCTGCACCCCCCATGTGGGAGGCTGCATCCCCCACACCCCCCTAATTAAATATACCAACTCAGAAATCGAACTACAGCAGGGAAAAGGGAATATTCCCATTCCGCGCTGTAGAGTGACTACAGAAGTCAATGTTCAAAGTTTCCCTACTTCGTTCAAGTGGACTCGGTGAGATGGGGTTCGAAGTAGTGAAACTTCGAACAGATTGACGAATCTCATATATATATATATATATATATATATATATATATATATATATATATATACATATATGCAAGTATACATGTATATGTCATATATAGGCATAAATATGCAGACAGACCAACAGGCAAACACATGAATATGTGCTGTCCTTGCTTTTGCCTGTGATCAGAGTCAATACTGGAAAGCATCTAAGAAGTACAATTTCACTAAGAGGGTTAACAAAGAAGAGAATTAATGTTGTATGCATACTTAAATGTCAAGCTGACCCGGGAGTCTCATTTGTGGCATGCACATTACTTCTGATCTCCTTAGCATCACAAAGCCATAGTGCTTCAATGCTACATAATTTCTCAATGGCATTTTGCATTATTTTTCTACCCTTGCCTTTAACATTTCCACAATTCCAGTTGCTGGAGACCAAAGTATTGAACTTATAGCATCCAATCATTCCATTTTGAATTATGGGATGGGAGATTTGGCAGTTGGGTAGATCTGATCTGGCAGCAGATGACTTCACCAAGTGCTTGAGCTCCTTCTGTACTCCCATCATGCACCTGCCTCCTTATTTCCTCTGACCTTGTTTACCACTTCAGCAATAGCTATCACTGAAGTGGTGCTTGGATAAGATTTTGTTTAATTTAGTTATTTTTCATCTCATTTTAATCCCTTCTAGTCTTTTCTTTTCATAGAAAAGCATTTCTTCTTCATAGTTTCCACACATTTAAGGATAGTACATATAACAAACAGTGAAGACTTTCTCATTCCCCTTGCATAACTACAGAGGCCTAGTCACTTTTCTTGTACTGAGTTACAGTCATAAGTTGACATGCATAATTTTCTTGCATTAGTGTAGCCATACTTCTGTTTTCTCTGTTTTGCTCTAAACTCTATTACTATCAGGGTACTGCTTATGTTCCTCATATTAATCACTGCTGCAGTAGCCTTAGCTGTATATGAGCTATATCCTGCCAAGGATATAACAGCCAGCCGGCTTCCAAAGCTTCAGGGTACCTTCCATGTGCCGAAATTGTCAGGCAGCTCTAAAAGATAAGTTTGGGCATGAAGCCCTCCGGAGCTTTACTGCTGCCAAAGAGTACATGCCTTGGAGTCTTCTGAAAATCAGTGGTCGACTTTTGCTTTCCTTTGCTGGGCAGAGAAGTTCCATTTAGGGAAAAACAATCCGATTTTCTTAATTTTGTTGATATTTTATTACTTTCCTCTTCAAAAAAGTTATTTTAAAGCTTGGAATGTTGTGTTTTAATGGACTGCAATTTACTTTTAAACATTGTTCTTGTTTTCTTCCGTCAATTTAAAAGTGATGTAAAGTAAATGAAAACATTTTTTTTCTGTTTAGAAATTCTGTTTATTTTACTTTTGTGGGACTGGCAGTGTTTAAAGTGATTTTTACTTTGTTTTTCAATTAAAAAATAACTTTTGTGGACTGGTAGTGTTTACTGGCAGTTGCTGCTAGTCTTCGTTAGGAAAGAGGCACTATTTTCAGACTGCTGGTCACATGTTTGGTCCTCCTTTCAGCCACAAAAAGAAAAAAATAATTAAACAGCCTTTGCCACCATAGCAGGCTAGCAATTTTCCTCAGCTGCAGGTGGGTGACTGTTGTTGCCATTTTTTGTAATTCAAACCACTTATTTTCTACCCAGGATCCCTCTGGTGTAGTATCTACAGCCACTATGGACCTAAGAGTTAGTCACGTCCAGTGTAGCTGTTGCAGTCTCCTCAGTGGGCAGGGGAGAAATACTCTTGTAGGTCCTGGGAGAGGGAACAGGAAATTGTTCCCTGTAGTGACAGAATGATGTACCTTTCCCTGGGGAAGCTGCTGCTTCCATTAGTAACATGGCTGGCTCCAATTTTCCAGTTAAAAAGCAACTGAAAACCAAACATCTGTTTTCTTTGGATAGGAATAGTTTACTAGGGCTGGTTCAGGGTTTAATTAATTCTGTTGTTCCTTCTTCCAAAATAGTTTCTGGTAAAAAAAAGGGATTCCTCTTTTCCTGTAGAGATTCAAGATTCTGAGTCTGAACAGGAAGATGCAAGGACGGATACAGAGAATGTGCCAGTGTTTCAAAGGGAGAAAACTGAAAACTGAGGTTTCTCAGTTCCTCAAAAAATACTCTTAGTTGTTATTTTCCAGATCCTATACCCATTTATCCTGTTCTGTGTGCTTTAATATGTGTGTATTAATGTCTAATTTTCCTGATAGTCTTCCATCTGCTTCTAAAAAGCCAGAAAGGATGTATAAAGTTCCTCAGATTTTAATTTTTTATGCACTATTACCAAAATTGAACCAGCAGCTATATCTTTATTTGATTCCACTGCTGCTAAGCACTTAGTTAATTCCAATTACACTCTTTCTGAATAGAATGGGAAAATTATTGATAGGTATGGGAAAAAGGTGTGTACTTCTGCAACTTTTATTTTCAGAATTTTGAAGTTTTGGTTCATATCTTAAGTTTGTTCTAACAAATTGTTAAATTATGAGGATTTTTTTGTCTTGTGATGAAAATCTGCTTTAAATAACTGAGTTTCTTCTACTGCACAGGTCACTACTCATTGTTTGCAGTGTGTGTGTGACTCTGTTGATACTCCTTCCAGGCATACCTCTCACCATCTGAGAGCAAGAAATCTGGACAAAGCCTGAAATAATGGGGGGACAAGGCCTAAATATAGGGACAGATTTCAAATACTGCTCTTATAAACGTAGACAATTATTAGAATAACAGGGTTTTTGTTAGGATGCATTTTCTGAAGGATATGAAATGTGAAACTCAAATGCATGGCATTATTTAGTGACTTCAGTCCTCAATGATATGCCAAAAAAACACAAATTTTATGCGGAACAGACCAAAAATATGAAGCAAAAATCTGGACAATCTGAGAAAATCTGGACAGCTGAGAGGTATGCTTCCAGGGCTATGGCCACTAGTACTGTTTTAGGAAGGTTTGCATGACCTCATTATCAGAACCTTCCAGATAATGTTAAAAATAAAAATTTACCTGTGGACAGAGATGTAGTGTTTGGCTTCTCTATTGCAGAGGTGATCAAGAAGTCCAACGAAAGGGGTAAGCGTGATCCAGGGAACCTCTAAGATTTTTCAGCCCTGCTATTCCAAAATTTCCAAAGGGCTTTTAACTCCTTATTCAGTTTTGGCAAAAACAGAATGATCAGTCTCAAAAAATACAGGTAAACAGATGTTTAAAATAAATGGCAAGTGTATTCCTAGAAGTAGTCTCAAACCTCCCAAAACCAACAACAGTCCAACAAGTCTGAATACATATTCAAGAGGCCTTGAGAATACCTCCCACTCTGGCTGAATGTCCATTTTTCTTTTTGGCAACAGATAGTTTCAGATTAAAGGATTCTAAAAATCATTCATCAAAGTTAGAGATGGCAGTGGGAGGAAATTCCTCCTTTCCAGGGGGTCATTCCTCCAGATCAGATTCTTTTGTTTCCACCAGTTCTTCATTACATGCTATCCCAAGGAGCGACAGAACCATTTCCTGCTTCTCAGGTGGATAAGAGTTTTTATCCAAGGATGTTCCCAGTGCCAAAGAAAGAAAATTCTTGGATACCAGTGCTGGATCTTTTTTTCCTAAACCTGTTTGTGATAGTGCCCAAATCCAAAATGAAGTCACGTCACAACGTATTGCCTCTTCTTCCTCTTTCAAGTTTTCTGGTAACACTAGACTTAAAAGATGCTTATCATCATATCCCTATTCTCCAAACTTCAGACATTTCTGAAGGTTTTGTGTGTCTGGATCACATTTTCAGTTCTCTGCCCTACCCTTTGGAATATCCACTGCTCAAATAGTGTTCACAAAGTGTCTAGCACCAGTTATAAGTCATTGCAGGCTACATGGTATCTAAATTTTTTTCAATATTTAGATGACTTGCTTATCATTAGAGTCTTTTTCAGGCTACAGAGTATTTAAATTTTTCACTATTTAGATGACTTGCTTATCATTACAGAGTCTTTTTTCAAAGTGCCAGGAATCTCTGTCTTGGGTGAGAGATCTATTACACAAGCTAGGAGTCCAAGAGAACGTTCAAAATTCTTTATTGATTCCTTCACACAGGATTGTGCTCCTGGGATGTCATCTAGACACTTCAGTTCAAAGGGCTTTTCTTCCACAGGGAAAACATAAATCTTTATGAAGATCTGTTTCTAATTTTTTTCACTCAGACTTTGGTCACTATGAGGGAATACCTTAGGATTTGTGATCTCAAGGCACCTTTGATTCATGACACCCCTGACAGGACTCCACATGAGAAAGATACAGCTATATCTAAAATTTCTTGATACTTACATATTATTGCAACCACACTCCGAACAGGGCAAACAGTTAATTTCCAAGCCGTACTCCTGCAGAGATATGTAGTGAACAAAGGGGCCAAAATAGGGACATGTTTTAAATATTCCTCTTAGAAGGTTGCTAGAATAACAGGACTTGTGTTATTCATGCATTTTCTGGAGGAAATAAAGTCTGAAACACAAATGTATGCCATTATTTAGCGACAGCATTCCACAGTGATTTGCCAGAAAAACACAACTTTTAAGAGGAACGGACCAAAAATATGAGGCATAAATCTGGACATTCTGCAAAAATCTACACAGTTGAGAGGTATGACAGTGACCTTTCAGGCCTGTCAGATAATGTTTTCGCTTTCAAAGTAATTGTGATGTTACTGATCTGTGCTTCACCCTGTGATATTAAGAATTACATCAGAGAGTCCCAATCCTTGGCTGATGTAAAACCATCCCGTTTAGTTTTCTCTCTCTCTAATGATGTTTTATTGTTGAAACGACATTTTATTTGAAGGATGTTTCATGCTTCCTTCAGTTTTGCTGTCTTCATAGTGTTTATTGTGGATGTGTATTTGTACCTGTACATTAATCAGTAGAAACCGAAATATAAATTTTGGTCTATTTTCATTTTAGTACTGTGTGTACTTATGTAAAACTATGAAGACAGTAAAACTGAAAGAAGCATGAAGCATCCTTCAAATAAAACATCGTTTCAACACTAAAACATCATTAGAGAGAGAAAACTAAATGGCTTAGAAATGAGACGTTTGCCCTGTTCGGAATGTGGTTGTGATAATACGTAAGTACCAATTTTTTTTGGTGGAGGCAACAGATATCCATAAATTCAGGTCACCCGTTCTCCCTCCCTGCTCCAAAGTAGTCATTCACCACAGATTCTTCAGACTTTGCTTGGGGAGCAGTTTCAAGAGAGATAAAAGTGCAGGGGCTATGATTCAGCAAGAACAGATACAAGCTCCTAAATATCAAGGAGAAGCTTGTCCTGATCAAGGCTCTTAACTCTCTGCACCACATTTGGTTCCCTTGACCTCTTTAGGTGGTTACAGACAATAACAGTCATGTGGTACTTCAACAACCAAGGGGGAACCAGTTCATACTCCCTTTGCAGACTAGCCATGTTAGCTTGGGATACAGCTTCACACCACAATCTCACTCTACAGGCATCCTACATTCTATCAGAGCAAAATTGTGTGGCAGACAAGCTGAGCAGGACCAGGGCAGACCCTCATGAATGGAAAGTAGATAAGGGGGTCTTCCAAGATTTGATCCATCAATGGGGAGTTCCTAAAACAGATCCCATTGCCTCTTACCTCATCAATCAACTGGCAGGATTCTGTTACAGTACTCCATGCAAGACGGCCTGGAAAACAGATGCATGTTCTTTTCCTTGGAGAAGATTGTTCCTGCATGCTTTTCCACCCTTTCCTCTAATATCTAGTATACTTATGAAGATACAGAAGGAATCCCCAAGATCATTGTGGTGACTCCTGTCTGGCCCAGGCATCCATACTTATTTTTTTTTTTGAGTAAATTGCCACGGGCAATTACCAGAAGTTTCCTTACAGATTGGACCTACTCACACAAGAACAGGAGTGTTTGATACACTCAGCTTCAGCTGACTGCCAGGATGACAGGGTCTTAATTCCTTTTAAGAACCTGTTTACTGAGGATGTGCAGCAGGTACTAATGGAAGCAAGAAAACCTGATACTAAAAAATCATATATTAGCAAATGGAAAAGGTTTTCTAGTTGATGCCATCAACCTAACCAACACCCATTCAGGGTTACTGTCCAATGGACATTATTATTCCTTGATAAAATTTCATTTTTCAGCCATTTTAGCATGTCTGCCTATGGATCCTCTCTTTCAATGCAGTCTCATGTCAACATGTTCTTTTTGCATAAGAAGCCTCCAAGAAAAAAATGGTGGCCCCTCCTTGGGATCTTAATTTTGTGTTAGAGAAGCTAACACTTGCTCCATGTGAACTAGCTAATCTGGCTGATTTGAGGTTCTTAACATGGAAAACAGTTTTACTGGTTTCTCTGACCACTGCAAGAAGGGCATCTGAGTTGCAAGCTCTTATGGTGAATCAACCCTCTCTCATTTTCCATAGGGACAGGGTTTCTTGGAGAACTAATCTTACTTTTATGTTAAAGGTGGCATCTGAGTTTACTTTAAACAAAACTATCCATCTCTCTGTTTTCTTTCCTGAACCTTAAAATGAGGGAGAAAGGATCCTGCATAACTTGGATGTCCACGGGCAACTTAGTTACTATCTTGGCAAAACTAAATCTTTCATATCTTCTGATAAATTGTTAATTTTTGTGAAGATAAGCAGAATGGATAATCTGTGTCAAAACAGACTATTTCCAGATGGTTGTCTAAGGGTATTACCTTTTGTTATACTCACCATAACAAAATTATTCCAAGCAGGGTCAAGGACCACTGTACCAGGTCATTGTCTTACTCTATGTTTTTTTTTTGGAAAAGGTTGGATTCTAAAGGTATTTTAGAAGTTGCTACTTCTGCACATACTTTTACACAGCATTATAAGCTTGATTCCTTCTCTGTTTCTTAATCAAGCTTTGCTAGGACCATTCTCCAGTTGCCCCTGGACTCTTCTCCTTCCACCTCCCAAATGTAGTTAGCGAAGGTAATGTACCTAAGGCTACTGCAGCAGTGATCAATATGATGAACATAGTACAGTTGTGTAAGTAAAACTTACCACAACATCAGATGTTGTAATGATCACTGCTGCAGTAGCCACTCTGTCCATCCACCCTCCTTGTTTTTTGTTGCATTTTTATGCCACGGCGTGGACATTTATTTTTTTGTTGTTCCTAGCATTGCCCTTTTCAGAACTCTGCTTCCCTCTCTCTGCTGGCAGGAATGCTCTGAAGGGCATTGTGCCCAAACTTGTTTTTTTTTTCAGTTTGGCTTGAGCTGCCTGACAGTTTGGGTGCATGCAAAATGCCCTGAACCTTTGAAAGCTGGCTGGCTGTTATATCCTTGATTCTAGCAACATTTATATTTGGACAGGGCTAGTAAAATTTTTAACAGTGTTTGACTAACAGTATGTAGTTATTAAACAATGTATTTCACAAAATCCATTCCCGTTGATTAATGCATTTTTTTTGCTCCCCAGATGTGGTTCTTGGTTTCAGTTACTGGACCTGTTTTGTACAGCTACTAGAATGATTAACTAACTGACTTTCAATAAATATTTCTCGTTAACTTTATGAAAATACCATTTCTATAATTTTTACAATTTAAATATCTGAATATAAACCAGAAATCTCAAAACAGTATAAATAAACTAGATCAGTATTTAATCATAAAATAACAATTAATTAAGATACTCCTGTCTTGTACAAAATGTAAAACAGTATGTGCTTTCATATCTTGCATTAATTGAATGTGAAGACCCTATAACGGTAACTCTCAAGTACTTAATAACAAAACTGCAAATAATGTTTCAAAATGCTGTATTGCCACAAATGGTCAATACTGCTGGCCCAGTAGTGCAATGGGATAAAACCCTGACTGCAGCTCAGTTGATCTTCAATCAGCTAGCTACTTCGGTAACGGTGGCCTTGATGAGGTAGAGTTGGAGAGGACAGTTAATGCCATCTCAACCATCCTAATGGAAGGTAGTGGTTCCTCTTGCTACAATTTAGGCATTTATTACTGAGAATGAGCTGTATGGCACACAACATAGGGCCTGGGGTGTGGGATCTGCTCTGTTGAGCTTTGTTCACATGACAGCCTTCATGGCCCATGTGTGGGGACACATGTACCCAAAGGCATAGGAGTAGCATCTCCACATATCAGCTTTTGAACTGGTTAGGGCCAGAAAACGGAAATGCTCCTCATTGCTGTCTGAAAGTGAACTATTTCATGAAAAGCTCTTGCCCAACGATGGGCAACAAATGGGCACAGTTACAGTCAGTAAACAGCTGGCAAGTATGAGGGACAGAAAAATATGCACACAAAAAAGATTTGACACTAATTGTCATTAGCCCAGGACAGTTGGTTTTATTGTATTTAGTTTGCCAGTGATGTTCACTCAGCAGTACCAAATTGTGAAGCTTTCCACCCTTAATGAGGGAATGAATATCTCAATTTTAAGAAATTAAGAATGGAAAACTATATTATCTAATGTATGTTTATACAAAGCATTATTACTGGGTTTTTTTTCCAAAATCAGACAAGTTATAAATGCAATTATGCAATCTATTAAAGGTTTTTCTGATATATAATACTGCATGTAAGTTACAAATGTAACATATACTAAGCATCTTGTATTGCAGTCACAATGAAAATCTTTTCTTTGTTAATAGATTATCTTAATAATCTTTCAGAGATACTGTTATTGCTATAGTAGTTATTATGAGCATATAGCTATTTAGTAATAATAGAAGGTTCATAGGTTCACAGGTAAGTACTAGGCTAGCTGTCCTTATGGGTCATTTTAAGCCTTGCCAACTTCCATGTTTATGCTCAGAATAACCTATCCCATTTGTTTATAGATTGGCCTTGCCCATCCCATGGTCGATAATTATATATTACCCCTAATGAGAATAACTGGGATAATACCACAGATAATTTGAGAAG
Organism: Protopterus annectens; assembly: GCF_019279795.1. Taxonomy (NCBI): domain Eukaryota; kingdom Metazoa; phylum Chordata; order Ceratodontiformes; family Protopteridae; genus Protopterus; species Protopterus annectens. The sequence continues at coordinate 115,976,336 of NC_056743.1, forward strand.
CCCCGCATACGAGGTAAAGCATTTAGGAGCTGCTTCTGATCATTAGTAGTACAGGGGGCAATCCTGAGGTAAATGTTCTGTTTCCCATCCATAGATCTAAGTTGTGCTTGAATATGAACGGGTATGAACTTTATTTTATGTGGATTTGGAGTCTGTTCCAGAGCAGTGGTATCTTCTGTGAGATATGACTGTCCCTCCAAATCATTCTGTTGCTGTTACAGAAGAGGTTTAAATCCCTGGATCCAGTATTTCTGATGCCATCTGACTTGCTGATATGCAGTAAATCCATCAGTAACGGGTTGGAGGATGCCTTGTGTGGTGGACATTGGTCACCTTTTAGCAGTCTGCAGGATACAGAAAATAGTGACGGGGCTTTGAGTTTGTCCATGTAGGAATGGTTTAGGCCTTGTAACCTTTTAGTAAGGTATCTCTGTAGGAGTTTCAGTTGTTACATGTGTCTGGACAGATACATGCCAAAGAGGGCACTATATTCAATGACTGGACTAAAGAGGACTCAGTAAAGGGGGGCATTGACATTCCAAGATCTAGACACAGTCCCTTAGTTTATAAGCTGTACAATATAGAAGGATTATCTTACCACAATGGACACATGTAGGTCAAAACATTGGTCTCAAATCCCAAACAAGTGCTCCAACTCTTAGGACATATTGTTAATGTGGTAGTTCCCTGGGATAGATGACTTCCTAAAGGATACAATAATGCATTATTTGGCATTTAGTTTCAGTCGATGATTTTGGCACCAGTTATTTATTTGGAACAAACCTTCCTGCAGGATGGTCAAGTCATTTGGGGATTCAATGACTGCTCATAGCTTGCAGTCATCTGCGAACTTTGTCAGCCAGAACCCTTTGGTACTGGCATTTGCTTCAGAAAAGTAGATGTCAACCAGAAGAGGTCCCAGCATAGAACCCTGGGGGACTACACTGGTAACGTGTCTATTTGTGGAGGTAGCTTCCCCTAATTTTGATTATCTGCATCCTATCTGTGAACCTGCTGGCAATTCAGTGGGTGACACAGAGGTTTATTCCCAGTTTATTTAACTTTTCTATTATGTCTGTGTGAGAGATTGTATGAAAAGCTTTGGCCAGGGAAAGGTATGTGGTGTGTATCATTTTGCCTTCATCAATTGCTTTGGTGAAATTTTCAAAAAAATCAGCCAGGCTGAGTAAGCATGACTTGCACTTGATGAATCCAGGCTGAGACAGGTCCAGTGTTTGGAGGTTCCCTATATCCTTATTGATTAGATCCATGATGAGTCTTTCCATGACTTTGCATATGTGGGTGGTCAGTCTGTGGAAGGTCTCCTTTATGCAGTGGAATGACAGTAGCCATTCTCCATTCACTTGGTGCAAAACTTGTGCGGAGGCTGTGACTGAACAGTGTTGTTAGGGGTTTGGCTAAATCACGCCTTATACTATTTAAGATGCATCCATGTAATATTTTTTTTAGTTTTTGATAGCACTTTTAGAACTTGGTCTTGTGTTGCAGCTGGCAGCAGGCCAGTTTCAGATATAACTTGAGGGAAAGATGGAGGGGGGAGAGAGGGGTAAACAGAGCTAAATTTATCAGCCAGTAGGTTTGCTATATGTATTCAGCATCAGTGTGGGTAACATCATTCACAGTCAGTTCAGTGCATTGCTGGATTGTGCTTTTGAGATTATAAACATAACTAAACAAATACCTTGTGATTGTCTTTGGCTTGGGTAGCTATTTTAGCCTCAAATATGGCTTTGGTGGATTTCACTAATCTCCTGGGATGTTTGTTTATTCCAGTGACAAAGGCTATAACATTCTACAAATGACTGTTTTAACTTTTGGTTGAAATTTATTTTCTTTTATTATGCTTGTTGATATTATATGGTCTACCATGAGGGCTGTTTCTGGGGTCTGTACTGCACTCCTCCAGGGTACACCTGCATCTGTGCAGCTGTCTACATGCTGGCAATAATATGGTGGTGTACGTTTCTGCATATTCAGTGGAGTTAACTGGATTTGGTGAAGATTTGAAGCTTGCCAATGTATCACTTAGGAGTAGGTAGCTTGTCTTAACTCGTTCGTGCCAATGGAGTTCTGGAAGTTTCCACTGTAACTTCCAATGGATGGAGCTAAATGTTTTGATAGAATTAAATTATGTCATCACATTTCAGACAAATATTCATATCTCTGGAACCATAGGGGTTACTAAAGAACTTAAAATGACAAACTCTTCAGCACAAACTGTTTTTATACTGGTGGTATTCCTTAGGTTCCAGGTCTTAAGATGGATTTTATAAGTCACAATAAACATAGTAACTATTAAGTTTGTAGTATTTTGTAAATATCTCAGCAACCCCTCAAGTTACCCAAATTTTATCAGCAGTATTTGTTCATCCAGCTGATATTTTTCACATGGGGATAAACAGTTCTGTCTCTGCTACTTGGTTGCCCAGTTATTCAGAAAAGTATGAAATGTATAACAATATATATATATATATATATATATATATATATATATATATATATATAAATATTATAAGAACAATGATTAAAATAGCATTGTTGCACTACGCAGAGATCAAATATTGTATAGTACATTATATATGCATTGAGATGAAATCTTGTAATACTTTGCATGTAGCATGGTTTTGGCATTATTAATGCAAATACAAACAAGCAATAGTTGATCCCTAGAGGCGTCAGTAGGATGTAACTGCAGAAACAGCTGGAGGCGTTACTCAGATGTACTGAGTTAAAGAAATTTCTAAAAGTACCTTGGGGTAGAAGGGATCTCTGGTTTCTGTTTTACTTCAAAGGAGACTGCTTTATGGTCAGACCTAACAAGTGATGAAGACACACAAGGAATGGTGAAGATGTTTCCATATTAGTAAGGACTGGATCCAAGATATTATTTTCCTCTTGTGGGTAATCAGAGCATTTGTACTGACAAAGTCCAGGAATATCTGTGCTTGTGCACTTGTGCTGGTGTGGGTTTCAAGTCTATAGCTGGATAGCTTACATCACCTAGGAAAATTGTATTGGGTTTAATAATGAGTGATTCTAGTTTCTGTAGATACCCATTGTGGCTTTCTTTTGTCATAGAGGGAGTTCTATAACTAGCTAGCTAGCTAATATATGGTATAAGACATTTCTGATGGTTATTTGGACATTTACCAGCCTTGATGGGAGTCTCTTCTGGATGTAGACTGAGACCGCCACCATGTGTTGAAGGCATTATAGACCTACACAGCCAGAGTACTCTCCACTATTTTAAACCATGTCTCAGTCACTTACACAGAAGTCAGTGCCCACCAGGATGAGATGTTCTTGTACGGGGTGGAGTTTATTATTAGACTTCTAGCATTGATCAGTAACACCTTCATATTTTCCTTTGCTTTTTCATTATGCTGGTAGGTTTATCAGATTGGCATTGCCTAAAAAAAGCACTGTGGGGGTGGAAAATGTCTTTGGTAGTAATTGAAACCCTAAAGGGGACAGATGCAGTCCATCACTGGCGAAGCAGTGTGGGGTGTCGATCATATCCTCCCAGGCAGACAAAGACTGGACCCCATTTGAATGACACCAAACATTAAGCCAATTATTGAAGTCAATTATTTTTTGCTCATATTGCAGCATCATCCCTGGAGAAGGTAGGATGCTGTTCAATGCTAGGCTCATACCAGCTTTGGATGCATAGTCTGAGAGCTCCATTGTATCTCTCTTCATATAGTCTGGGGAGGTATACCTGAAGTCACTGATGCCAGCATGAACTGTGACAGAGCAATACTAGTACTTGTTCAAGAACTTGAGTGTGTGCATGGTATGATGGATCCTGGCACCAGACAAGCAACTAACTGTCACTCTTTCATTGCTCAACCTGGTAAGGGGCACATCTTTATATCTTATAATGGAATCACCCATAACAAGAATGTTTGGTTGGGTGGATGCCTACCTTACAGACTCAGCATCTGTGGCTTTGGGACTCCTTGTGTGTTGTGAGGGAGTAGGATTTAATTTGTTGGATGTTCTTTATGCCTGTGTTGTATTTTGGAGGTCTTTGAAGTTTGGACTAGTTAATCTTTAGAACCTCAACATTTGATTGATTATGTGTATTGTGATGGCCTTGGAGAGGTGTGATGTGTTGTATACTGCTGACAATTTTGGTGTCTGAGTTTACTGTGTGTGAGATTTTTGCCTCTAAAGATATTATATACGTACATCTCTCACATACTCTGTTATGCTGTTTGAGTAATAGATGATCATCAAACAGCATGAGACAGTTTTTATGCTGTCTGAAGATACCCATCTCAATCAGGCTGGCTAGATAAGTTGTGAGGAGGTGCTGGGCAATGATACGTATAGGAATGACCTTGGGGGGCAGGGGTAACTATAACTGATTGTAGTTTAGTTTTAGAATAATGTTTGTGTGGACTTGCTGCTGAGTATTTAAAATTCAATACAAAACATCTAGTCCTGAAACCTTCTTCTACCACCAGCAAGAAGCAGTAAGCTAATTAGATTTAAAAAATCATTCATTTCATACTAAAATCAGTGCAAGCAGTATCACTACACTCATTACTAAGCAATTCTACAAGGTCTTTTAGTCTGATGAGTAGTTTAAGGAGTGAGATGTTGCAAAGTGACACTTACGTGCTCATTGTTAACAGCCAATAAATGGAGAGGGGGAAGGAATTATATTGTCAAATTATCGTACAGAGCAGGCAACAACAGATACCCTGGGTTTAAGAACAAACCTACACTAAGGTAGGTGAGAGAGAAAAACTATTAAACCCTTAGCTCTGAAGTGACTGGCCTGGAGCTGCCTTAATGTAAAGAGAAGTCCTGAACTAGCCTAACACACACTCAGTGCATAAGAATAAAGTTAAGCTTTAATCCCAACAGTTAGAGCACGTAAGCAGCAAAATGCAGTGCAACTATGTGCTGGCATTACTAATATAGGCTTAAAGACCTTAGCTAAAACAGATATGGGGCAGATTCATGAACACCAACACTAAGTGTACATAATCTGTATTCAAGAATATCTCTACCACATTTTTTTGCTATCTATTCACTCAGAAAGATTACACTAAGTGGTAACTTTATGAATGCCCCTTGATATTTAAAGTTGCAAGAAAATCAGTTGGGAAACCTAAATTAAGAAGGAGAAGGCATGAGTTATGATTGTGCTGTCTATTCACTCAAAATGGCATACACTTAGTGTACGCTTAGTGTAAGCATTAATGAATCTAGCCTATAAACTGTTAAAAATGAAGTGAAAATACTTATCTTCTTTCTCTATGTAATGGAACTATTACAATGCAATCAACTTTGGAATTCTTGCACCCTTAGCTCTGAGCTGACTGTCTTAAAACTGCCTTAATGCAAATAAAAGTTGTGAAGATATGTGAAGGCTGCCAGCTTAGCCAGATATAATTTTGTAGATAATTCCGTCATTTCTAAATATTAATATAAGCCATAGGCTTCTTCTCTTAAATGGAAGAAACTGGTGTTAAATGATGAACTTCAAAAATGTAACCACATTGCACTCTGGTGGAGGAAAGCTGATACGTCAAGCGTTGTATAATTGTTTGATCTCAAAACTCGGAACCAAGATGTCTGGATGAAGGAATTCATGCTATTGTTTTGAGACCAGAGTTAATTGCTAGAATTTGCATGTATAATGTCTTTTATTGCTGTAGCTTCCTGACCAGGTGCAAGATCAAAAGGGCTGCTAAACTCTGAGTTTCTGTTAGCCTGGGAACCAGAGAAAAAATTATGTAATCTGAAATGAGTCAGTAGTACTGTGTTATCAATTTAAGGACAGAGAGAGAGAGAGAGATAGAGAGAGACAGACAGACTCAAGGCATTTTGCATTTGTCTTCAGAACATCCAACGTCACCAGCAATGTCCTGCTCTATATGGAAGTTTGTTTTAGAACTATTTGCTCTTAGAAATAGCTAGGAAATAGGAAGATTAAACTAGTTGTTTTCTGTATTGATGTCAGAACTATTATACTGTATTATTTTAAGCATTTTCCTGTGATCTCTGAACTCTTGACTAGCACTTTGTAGTAAGAAGTATTGTCTTGTGTTCTTATTATTTGTTATTAAATATTTTTAAACCTTTCAATTGTGGCTGTTTTATGTAGAGATAATTTAAGCTCTAGAGTACATTGCATGTATATAGTGATACTGTCCAAGCACTCCAATAGCTTTAGCCCTGGGTCACACTTACTATTTGGATAATAATATTGCACAGTAATAATTGGACACCCTTTAGTACGGGCCTTATTAGTTGCTAATATTAGTGCTTGGTGGCAGTGATTTCTACCTTATAGCCTGGCAGAGAAGGGGGCATAGCTGTAGAACCTGTGCCAGCCTTCCCCAGGAGTGTCTGCGTGTTTGTATATAACTCATATCTCAAAGTGTGTGTGTATGTCAGCTACTTAGGCAGGGACATGAAGCACTGGTTGGACAGAGAGGGTGCTGGAGGTTTTAGCTTGACCACTAGGCTGAGATCTACACCCTATAGCTATGCCAGTGGGGAGTCTTATTGGGAATTTGGAGAGAAAGGGAGAAACCAGTCCAGACTGATTGTGATCTCTGTGTGCCCTTAAGGGAAATTGTACTTTACTGTGTGTGTATTTGTTATCCTTCCCAATATGGACACCCCTCACTGGTGCTAGTGGTGAGGATTGAGGCGCCTTAATTACTGGGCCAGTGCACAGGTGTCATACAAGTCCTGAACTAGCTTGACATGCACCAATTACTTAAGAATGAAATGAAGGTTAATACTAATGGTTAGACCACTTAAGCAGCAAAATGCAGTGCAACTACATACTTGAATTTCTAATACAGGCTTAAAGTCCTTAGCTAAAGCAGATACAGACTAACATGAATTTAAATATCAGATCAAGAAATTAAAACAATGAAACTATTGCAATCAATTTTTTGTAAAAAAAATTACAACGATAAAGAATTATCAATTCCTATTTTCTAAAACTTTTTTTATAAACAAACCTTAGCTTGGAACTAAGCATATTAATTAATTTTCATTAGAAAATAACACACAATACTTGTCTTCGGTATCATATATTTCATGTGTATCCCTAGAGTATGCAATCTTGTAAAAGACACTGTTATGGGACAAGACCAGCTTATTAAAAATGTATATTAATTTCAGTTTATTAATGATACTATAATATGATTGTTAAAAAAAAAAAAAGCAAATATAATTTGTATGCAGGGCTGGGAAAAATACAGCTTCATAAGCTACAGTATTACTATTCTTTTCAAACTGCATTCTTTTAGTATGTATTAAGAGAGAATAGTATGTGTTGCATGAAGTGAGGCATGTAGTTATTACAAAAAGGAATTTGTTAGCCTGGCTCCTCCAGGCTAGGAGTGCATTGTTGCTAGGGCAGGTTTGAAACATCCAAGGTCAGAAACAAGACCCCTTGGAAGCAGGTGAATCATGTATAGGAATGTGTTCTCATGAAGTCTGAGGTGAAAATGATGAGGGATGAGGACATTTGCAAAGTTTTTTATGAGACACAGTCATTATAATGTTATAAAATTGCATGAGCAGTTTGATAAGAAAATGTATAAAATTACAGTATTGTATGTAAAGTGAAAATGCTTCATCAAGGGCCATGAAGACTGACTCCCAGTGCAGTAAAAATAAAATTTGCACATCCTGAAGTGTTGTTCCTGATTAAAGGCATATAATGGAAATTCTTAATGTTATTAAAGCACTTAATGGAACTATTACAATCAAGTTTTTGTAAAAGAAATTACAAAGTAAAGAATTATCAATTCTTACTTTCTAAAACTTTTTTTACAAACAAACCTTAGCTTGGAACTAAGCATATTAATTAATTTTCATTAGAAAATAACACACAATACTTGTCTTCGGTATCATATATTTCGTGTGTATCCCTAGAGTATGCACTCTTGTAAAAGACACTCTTAGTTTAAAAATCTTCTCTTAATAACTGTCAAATTTTGAAGAACATTACTTATTGACAACCACAATACATGTTCTATTGACATACTGGAAAATCAATCATAGCTTGAAAGAAAAGTTATTAATTATAGGTTTATGGATGACTTTTTTGTGAAATGATGCTATGGTAAATTGGAAGAAAGTACAGTTAAAGGGTTCTAGTGACATTTTATGTTTCATTTTGAATACTATCTTGACATATTTTTAATCATTAATTTACTTAAAAACACAAATGACACTGGTCATGGCACTACACTATTATGAAGAGATGTTAAAAGAAATGTATATACATCAAATCACAATACAAATTATAATTAAATAAAAATATATTAATTATTATAAGCCAACTACATTTAAAACTGATTTTTTACAGCTGCCGGCAATTTTGCTAAAGAGTTTGTTATTAATGACAAGTTGCTACTTCAAAATGTGATAACGTTATTAACGGGAACGTTTCAGTATGTGTATCACATGTTAGCAGAAGTGAAGAACAAAAATAGATGGTTTTCCATATTTATTTTTTAGAGATATCCAGGAAATAGATAATGTAATTCAAAATAATTGGACTGTTGCATTTACTAACAGTGAATTAGTTCAGATGAAGGGTAGAAAGCCAAAAATTTGAAAACAGAAGGGAACATTCTCTACACGATATAGCAGTCTATCCATTATCTCAATAGCTATATTACTGTAATTAACATTATAAATCGTATAACATACCTTATTGGTCAGTATCAGATATATCTGGTATGTAAGTGATATTAAATTACTTCTCAGTGTCTAAACCTCCTCTCACCATTGTCTTCAATCATAGTGATACCACATCAAACACACCACCTCCTTTGGAATGGACCACAAGCCCAGGCTGCTGAAGATCAAAGGAGTTCCACAGTGACCTGGTCAAATTGCAACTGTTTAGAATACAACACACCCTGTATGGCATAATGTGTCACTACAGTAGCAAACATAGCTGCCATTGGATTGTATAAAGAGAAATACATAGTCTGCGGGTATGCTTTTGCTGAAAATAATTTAACCTGGTTTTCATAACTATGTTTTGCTTTTTTCTGTGCAAAGTAAAAGTAAGTAGTCCTTCTGTCAAAATATATGTCTATTTCTTAATTATGTGATATTTCACTTTTCTGTGAGAAATTTGTGTAAAAGGGTGTCATTGCTGACCTTCACTGAAAGTGACTTAGAGAACATGGTAGTGAAAGTGATTAAACTGAATCTCTAACTGTAGGTCCATTTATATATATCTGTCTGATTGGCCAAAGCCCCTTTCCTGAGGGGGCCTTGGAAGAAAAGCTTCATATTATATATACACTTTCATGAGCAATGGAAATGGTTTGGAATGTAGGATATACTTAGTCACGCACCAAATAAATTAATATATTTTCTTTTTGTTTGTAACTATAGTTCCAAAAGTGCACAATTATTTTATGTATAACAAATCTGCCTAACTATCATGAAACTGAAAGAATATGTCTATGACTCATAATGTTTTTAGAGAAATATACATTAGGGTGACATCTTGAATTAAAAGCATGATATTAACCTGTTAAATGTTTACACTATAGCCTGCAAAAGTCAATGAGATGTTTTCAAACTCACTAATGTGCTCAAAGGACTTCATATCCAAGCAAAAAAGTTGTGCTGGCCAATAGCCTTATCAGATGCACTGAAAGTGTAATCCCCGAAAATACTGTAAGCTACTTACACATCATGTGCATGTTCATAGCTATGTACTAGGTTGACTATCCTTGTGGGCCATTTTAAGCCTAGCCAATTTCCCTTTCACTGGTGAGGCTCAAACCCTGTACTTTGTGACTGTGAGGTAAACCAATATGCCAACTACAACCTCTCTGCATAAGCAGTGCAGAATAAAACTGTGGTATATTGTAAGTCAGTCATGGGGAAATTTTTACAAGTTCTGTAATATTACCTCAGAATAGTATATTGACTCCAAAACAACACAGGCCACAGCACTGTGCTTTTCATGAGCATCCAGTGAACATTTTCTACAAAATGTTAAATGCACTTTGCACAGAAGTGTTGTTTACTGATTCCCATTCTGTTTCATGGAATGTGTCATTAATTTCAGGGAAGGTGAGCTTGGCTTTCAGTCAGGGTGGTTGACTATGGCCAGTTATATTTTAGTTTTCTAGCTGCAGTAAGCCACACAAATAATTTGTAAAGAAGCACAGTGTCAGTGGGGGTAGGGGGTAGGGCAGGAGTTGATGGTCCTAAATCTCCTAACTGGCTGAGAGTGGCAAGAAATACTCATAAAATGGCCCATCCAAAAATTCTTCTGGTGAAAATGGTTGCTCATTTGTGACTGATGTTCAGACATGAATTATTTTACAAATATTTTTAATGTATGATGTCTATCAGGTGGTTATGTAAATTACCTTACAGGAAATCAAATAACTTTATTAGACATTGAAGTGTTCATAACTTTTGAGTAATTTTTTTCACAATATCTTCAAAACGCATTTCTGAAAAGCTTACCAGATATATCAAGACAGTGCATTTCTGATATGCCTGCCCCACTGAAGAACATATTTAATACAACTTTTACAAATACAGTTTAGTGTCTGTGTCATTTATTTCTGCAAGTTTCATATTTGAACATATTCCCTCCATTTACTAAGATGTTTAACAGGCATACTTCATGTGTCTAGGTAACCTGGAACACCGCATTGCCATAGGATGACAGTACGGTAAAAGTGTTAATATTCTGCACAGTGAAGCTGAAAAAGTGAGTTTAAACCTGAATAGCTATTACATTTATGTAGTGTATGGAGCTCATGATTACACTAAACATGGTTAAACTACATCCTGGTTCAGCACTACTCTGCTTAGAAGGGTACTTAACAATTGTAAAGCACCCCCCCCCCTACAGACTGCTAACAATGAGTCTGCACTAAAAGCAAACAGTGCCAACCAGAAAACAGCAGCAGGACATGAAACTGCTTCATTTTGGCTACTATTTCTGCCTAATGTCTGCTACATTATAACCATTACTTTGACTCAAACTTCTTGCCTTACACAGGAAATATGGATGGATCTCAACCACTTTCCCACTGTTATACTGGCAGAAGACATTGTTTTTTTTTTTTTTTTTAATTTTACTTTTGAATGACTAGTAGTACATGGAGCAGATAAAACTCTATACACTACAAAGAATTATGATTTAATCTTCACTCAATGTAAATGTCTGGGCATCCATGTCTCAAACACATAAAAAGCTAATTATAATCAGAGACCCAATCATAATTATCTATATTATGCATGTGTGACTAAGTATTTAAATTCCTCATGACTCTAAGTCATCTTGTATGAAGAAATAAAACTGCAGTAGAACTACCTAGTTCCAAATATAAATGAAGCAAAAGTTATCCAATTAACTATCAAATAAATGTTCTGTAATCCTTGTCTATAACTGTGTTGAAAAGCAGTTATAATATGACACAGATGGAAAACTAGACAAAAGTGTGTTGAATAATGTATTTTGATTTGTCTTGTAAATAACTCCAACACACAAAATCACAAATATAGTAATACTATCCTTTCAAATATCTAGTTTTGTGGAAAAAGACAGAAAAATAACACTTATTTAGGAAGTAGTCAAACTGTGTAAATATGAAATAGTTCCTCCTCACTCATAGTTAAATATGAAATGTGCAAATGAAAATATATAGAGAGAAAATCCATGATTCCAGCTCTATGTTTTTATAGCAATGTTAGTACTATTATCTCAGCACTACTGCTATCACTAACAAATGTCCTAGTTATATATAATAAAAAACAAATAAATAATTAAAGTTCAAAGTCATACCTCTCAACTGTCCTGATTTTTGCAGAATTCCAGATTTTTGCCTCATATTTTGGTCTGTTTCTCATAAAATTTGTGATTTTTTGGCAAATCACTGAAGACTGAAGCCATTAAATAATAATATACACTTGAATTTCAGACTTCCTATCCTTCAGAAAATGTATGCTAATACAAATCCTTTTATTCTAAAAACTTTCTAAGTTTATAAGAGCGATATTTAGAATCTGTCCCTATTTATGGGCCTTTGTTCCCCACACCATTAATAGGTTCATAGGTAGGTACTAGGCTATTGGCCCTAGGGCCTACACAAGCCTAGCCAAAAAGGTACCCTGGCTTTCGCCACCCAAGAAAATTATTTTCCTGTGCTCCTGTCGAGCACAGCCACAGAAGTGATTCCCGGGGAGAATTTCCTATCTCCCATCCAATCATTAAGATTTTTCTTGAAGAGTGCTAATTTAGGCTTTGTCCAAATTTCTTGTGGCAAGAGACTGAGAGGAAAGTTCACAGTAGAGCACTTTTGTGCATATTTCAGAATGCGGCAAAATTCAATATTTTAGCTGTCACGAAGACACAAATTATACTTACTATAATAAGGTAAACTATCCTTATCAGCTAAACATAAAAAGGGCTCATAAGATGTGACAATAATTACTTATTCTAATTAATTTTTTTTTCTTTTAGGAAATAGAGTGTAGTAAGTAGTGAGTTATAAAAATAATGTCTTTCCTTTTTTAAGACAGATAAATGTACCGTAACTCAACAATCTAAAATTTCATCTGCATGAGCTGTGTAAACACAGTATTCAGGAACTGTATGCTAACACAGACAACCACTTATTGTGTCCATAACAGAAAGAGAGAGAACATACCACAAATGTATATATACAGATATGTATGAAAACACATACACATGCCCCCAGTTCCTGCAAATTACATGGCCGTGTACTCTTCAGATGTCTGACTGGGTCAGATGAATTACAAAATACATAAGTAATGGACACGTGTATTTCATTTTGTTAAAAAAGTAATCTGTTTAAAATACCCTGCTCACTGACACACACACACACACACACACACACACACACACACACACACACACACACACACACACACACACACGTGTGTGTTCATATATACACAAGCACACACTCAGACACAGTCACACAGATGTGCCCACCAGTTACTGCAAATTATATAGCAATGTACAAATCAGATGTCTGATATCTGACTTAGCTTATGTGAATGAATAAATGCATAAATAATGGCCACATGCGTTTCAACTTGTTGCAGGCAGAGCTATATACTCCTACCTATTGCATCCCCCCACACACAAACATACATATATACCTATGTACATAAGCTCATAGTCAAGGGCACACACACACACACACACACACACACACACACACACATACACACGTACACGCACACACATGTGACCACTAATTATAGGCACTTGCATGACTATGACTCAGAAAGGGCCATTCTTACACAAAGGCAAACTAGGCAACTGCCTAAGGTGCCGTACCTGGAGGGGTGCTCTTTTCAATTTATTTTTTAGAGCAAGGAAATATATTGTTTCTTTGTTTTAAAAAATAACTAAAATCCATTGTCCTGCATCCTCAAAATGAGCCTGCTCTGCAGTGTGATAGGCATGCAGGGGGAGAGGTAGGTGCTCTGCAACATCAGGTTAGATGTAAAAATTGCAAAGTCACATAGCAGAAAACTCAAAATGTTCAAATGGAAGGAGCAACTCCTGTGAGCTTGACATTATGCATTCTCATCATTATGATATATTTGTAAAAGTAATACTATCAATAATGGCTATAATCAGGGTATTCTGCATATTCTGGGAAGGTGAAAAGAATGGCGTGATTCCGAGATAGAAGGATGAGTGATGTATGCATGTATATAATATTATTATTATTATTATCATTATTATTATTATTATTATTATCATTATTATCATCATCATCATTATTATTATTATCATTATTATTATTATTATCATCATTATCATTATTATTATTATTATTATTATCATTATTATTATTATTATCATCATCATTATTATTATTATTATTATTATTATTGTTATCATTATTATTATTATTATCATTATTATTATTATTATCATCATTATTATTATCATTATTATTATTATTATCATTATTATTATTATTATTATCATTATTATTAGTATTATTGTTATCATTATTATTATTATCATTATTATTATTATTATTATTATTATTATCATCATCATTATTATTATTGTTATCATTATTATTATTATTATCATTATTATTAGTATTATTGTTATCATTATTATTATTATCATTATTATTATTATCATCATCATCATTATTATTATTATTATTATTATTGTTATTATTATTATTGTTATCATTATTATTATTATTATTATCATCATTATTATTATCATTATTATTATCATTATTATTATTATCATTATTATTAGTATTATTTTTATCATTATTATTATTATTATTATTATTATCATTATTATTATTATTGTTATCATTATTATTATTATTATTATCATTATTATTCTTTTATTTGATCATTTTGGTAGTGACCAACCAGATATTCTCTGAGATATATATTGCAGGTTTCTGAATTTTGTGGATCAACTTGGAATAATAATGGGTGGGCTGTGGGAAGTTCACTTGTCTGTGTCTGTGAAGAGGTAAAACATATTACAAAGCCATCTGATTTCATGGCTATAACTGGTTAATGGGATTTGGGCATACCTTTCAACTGTCCATGATTTTGGTTCAAAACTTGGTTCTGTCTCTCCCAAATTCCTAGGAAAACTGTTAATTTTAGGAGAAAAGTGGTGGATTACACCTAATAAATAATGACAATAATTAGAGTTAGACTTCCTTTGCTTCAGAAAATAGATGTTATTTCCCATTTTCTTATTCTACCAACTTTTCATGTTACTAGTACTAATATTTCAAAAAGTGTCCCTAATTATGTGTGGATGTCTCCCTGATTATGGAAGTAAGAGGTTGGGAGCTAAGGGGATGTGGGTGGCTGGATGAAAGTAACATGCTGTTGTTGTCAGTTGGTCAGTTTTAAGCAGTCATTACTGGATTTGCAGGACTAGTGTTCATTTGTGAGAATTAACATGGACTACTTAACTTGACAACTGATATGCACAAAGTAGATATAATTATTGGGGGTGTATGTGGAGGAAAATAAATGCCTGCTGTTTTTTTTGCTTATTATTTTGGTTTTGCAGGACTAGTGTGATTTATGTGAAGCAACCTAAATATTTTAATGTCTGAGTTTGAAACAAAGGTAAAGTACATTACATACCATCCTTTTTATGACAATCTGACATTTAAATTGTACATACATGTGGCTAATGAGAGTAACTGACCCTCTTGTCACTTGTTCAGTTTCATCATTTATCAAAAAAAGGGGGAGGGTATAAAGTATCACAGAATATATAGAACTTCAGAGTTTCTGAAGGCTTGGTGATCTCCAAACACTAAGCCATATAAGTGGATGTCAACACATGCTTATTAGTGGCCTCTGCCCTGACCTCCACTTAGTCTAAAACCAGTCAAACTCAGAGGTGTACACAGAAGTTTACTCTAGCGTGCATGGAGAGCTGTGGATGAAGTAACTAATTCTTGTCACTGTCTTGTGTTAGGATCAGACAGTGTGGTCCTTATTTCATTAATTTTCCTCACAAACCTTAGAGGAGTGCACAAGAAGGTCACTTAACTTGTACACTAGAAGTGACCTGTTTAAAATTAATTTGAAAACATTGTTGCAGTTATTTTGTTTTTCATTTGCCTCACACTCGAATATCAGATGCATTTACAGGTGGCTATCTTTTGGTGCAGGGCTAAAAGCATACTGTTTAAGTATGTCTGACATCAAATGTTCTTTTTCTTTTTTTTTTCCCTGATTTTGCCCAAGTCTGACATCAGAGGGGTACACAGAAGGTGCCTCTTTCTTGCCAGTAGGACGTGAAGAGGCATGCTGTAAATATATATAACAGCAGTGACTTGAATATATAACTGTGGGGATCTATGTTACTTGATAAAGGTTTCAGAAATGCAGAATTCATATCGGAGAAGCAATACGCTTGAAGTCAATCAACTGACAGGGATCCAATTGTGGCTATTTGTCCCTTCATTTTTGTATCCCAATTTAACACCAGATACCAGGGGATGCATAGATAGTGACTACCTTTTTTAAGGTGGCATAGGGAGGCAGGTACTATTTATAGAAATGATTTATGTATCACCACAAGCATTTGTCTTCTGTGTTTATTGTGCACTGCTGTTTGGTTAACTTTGGGCATTAAGTCTTGGATATAAGTAATTTCTTCCTTGAAATAAAAAAGTGTAATTGGGTTTTTCCTTATGTATGATTTTAATTCAGGCCATCATTGAATCAAAAGATTGGAAAAAAACTACAAAATGTGCCTTAGAACATCTATAACTTCATGGTTTCTGGTGTCTATCGGCCTTGAGACACCCAGCTTAATTTAGTTATTACAGTGCGTCTTAGTCAGGTTGAGTGTAATGAAAAGATTCACGGAAAAGCAGGACTGAATTTCTTCCCTTATTTATGTTTTTTGTTCAGGTCAATATTTAATAAAAAGGAGGTTTAAAAAAACTGTAAAATGTATCTCAGACCACCAGCTTAATGCTGTTATTTCCTCTGCAGTTATTACAGCAAATCTTGGTCAACTGAGGTGTGTTGAAAGGAATCGAGGAAAAACAAAGTTGAAGATCAAGACTGAATTTCTTCCCTTAATTATGATTTTGTATAGGCCATCGATGGATGAAATCAGTTGTTTAAAACAGAACTGTAAAATGCATCACAGAGCATCTAGAATTCCAATGGGTCGATGCAGTTATTTCTAATACAGTTATCACAGAACAGTCTTGCCTACTTAAAAATTGTTGAATGAATGAATACATACAGGACCTGAAGGCAAACTGAGAAAAATGAATAAAAAAGTATTGTGGATGGTTTGGATAGGCCAGGATGGAGGGCACTGGGTGATGTGTGGTGTGGGGTGCTGTAGAGCCCTTTTGCCTATGGTGCCATTCGACCTAAGGCCGGCCCTGAACTCAGATGTCTGAGTCTGACTATGATCAAAACAATGAATAAACACAAACGTGTTACACAGAAATGTGTCTCAACTTGCAGAGTATAACTCACTGCAACCCTCTCACATGCCTCTGAACTTCTTCACTCAAGTATAAAGAACAAATATAAAGAATCATATGGGACAAAAGCTGAAAATTAGGGATAGTCACAGATACTGCCTTTATATACTTACAAAAAATATGTGCCTAAATGAGCATGTCTGAGAATTTTATATGCCAAAAAGTGATGCCAAACAAATCCCAAACAAAGGGGCAATGTTCCTGAAATGGACATTTACCCAGATTCTGACACTGTATGAGCTATCCTGTAGAACCTGGTGATGACATTTCATCATATGGGACTATTGTAATAACCAGGACACCATAATCTACCAGTGACTGTAAGATATCTACATTTGGTGGACTAACAAGGAAGCCATCAAGACAGAATAACTTTGTAACATGTTATGGCAGCAGAATGATATATTGCTCCCAACTACTTACCACAAATTCTTGATGGATATTGCTCATTACAGCAGTAGCATTGTTACCTCACAGCAAGAGGTTCTCCCATTCGATTCTCGGCTGGACTTGGGAGTGCCTTCTGTGTGGAGTCTGCATGCCCTCCCCGCGGTTGGGTAGCGTTCAAAAGACATGCGTGCGTACATGGGCGTGCCTTCGTTGAAGGTTGAGCGTTGAGCTGGCACCTCAGCGTTTAGTAAAAATCTACTGCCAATCATTAACGGACTGGAGTTCCGCTGTGGTGACCCCTTACCGGGAAAAGCCGAAAGACAAACAACAACATATAAATATGTATAACTCCATTGTATTGTTTTGTTTTGTGTACAGCTATAAGCATTACATCATAACATTGTAAATATCATGTGACATCCCTATTCAGGGGAGAAGGTAATGTATATTGCACTGTAACTTCATTCATCATGTAAGAGTTAAACTTGCATGTAGGCTGTTCCATAGTCTTGTTGTGTTCTTCAGTTGCTATCATGATAGGAAAGTGTGTGGTTGCGCACTTACCGACTTCTGTGTGTTTGTATATGAGCTGCAAGTTGGTAACTTTATGAAGTGAAACTAAACCAAAGAAATGTAATACACCATGGTTCTATTTTTGTTACATATAGATTTGGAACAGGATGGGGTTCTTAAGCAGAGAACTTGCCATTTGAATATTGTGGCATTATTTGAACACTTAGCAGTAATTGACAAAAGGCTGACTATCTATTCTGCTTATCTTGGTCTTGTTGAGACTTTCAGTATTATTCTATTTAAAGGGATAACTGACAAATTGAAAAAAAAACCTAACCGTAAGTAAATAAATTAATAGCTACGTAACAGGACACATGTCACTTAGAGTAGGTTACTTGTTTCTCCCAAAGGGCATTGCAAGTAATTCTAAGAAGAGGACTGTACTGGACCACATATTTACAGATTTTTCTTGTTATATATAAATGCCAGAGCTGCGGTGGTTGTGCTGCGGTAGCGTTGTCGCCTAACAGTAAGACGTTTTCCTGTTCGATTCTCAGCTAGAGCATCTTTTGTGTGGAGACATGCATGAATGGGCGTACCTTTGTTGAAGGTTGTGCGTCAGAGCTGGCAACTCGGCACGTAAAAATCTACTTCCAATCATTAGCGGACCGGAGTTCCGCTGTGGCAACCCCTAACCGGGAAAAGCCGAAAGACACAACAACAACTGTAGATTACAAACTAGATAATTATTTAGAAAAAAAATCAGTAGAAATTAGCTCATCTTTAAAGTTAGTAAATGTTAGTTCATCTTTAAAGTTAGGAAATGCAGAATAATGACAGTGGTGCAGCGGTTAGTGTATTTGCCTCACAGCAAGAGGTTCTTTGGTTTGATTCTGGGCTGGGATGCCTTCTGTGCTGAATCTGCATGTTCTCCATGTGTTTGTGTGGGTATCCTCTGGGTGCTCTGTTTTTTCCCCACACGCCCAAGACATGGTGCAGGTGGTTTGGACATTCGAAATTGGCCCTAGGTGTGAGTCAGTGCATGTGTCTGCCTTCTGAGGAAGATTGGGGCTGCCAGGCTGGCAACTTGACACTGTAAAACTCTACTGCCACTCGTTTTGCAGACACCAATGATCTGGTGTGATGAACCATAATGGGAGCAGCCGAAAGGAGAAGAAGACACTAAAGGAAAAAAGGACATAAATTACAGTTGCAAAATAAAGGTTCAGATCATAAAAAGTACCATTATTAAAGACTTAGGAACAATGGTAGATGTAAACCTTGAGGAGTGGGTTTTTATCAAAGGAAAGCATATTCTGTAGCCCATCTACTTCAAAAAGGCATGCCTAGTCACAGCAGGGAGATCACTGCATTTATTCATGGCTTTCTGATCTGTTCCAACTATTCAGTATAATAATGCATTTTGTAGCAGTCAAATAAACCACATGAAACATGCTGAAAATGTATAAGGATTCTTTAATACAGAAATTGTAGTGCTAGAGAACTTGTACTGTTTAGAAAGACTTTAGAAATGGTCATTATACTTTTCCTTATATGTTTACAATGAAATGTCTGATGTTGCTGTACTTAAGTCTGTTCTAGAATACCCAACCGGTGATAAAATACTAAAAATAAATGTTAATAACAGTGGAAATTATAACTGTTACATTATATAATGCCTTATAAGGTTATGGAATACCTTCCTTTTGCAGAAGAAGTTAGTCACAGCTTTGACTTCCTTCAAAAAAATATATGTCTATACATTTGTGTGTGTATAAATACACACACACACACACACACAAACACACACAGTGTGTGTGTGTGTGTGTGTGTGTGTGTGTGTGTGTGTGTGTGTGTGTGTGTGTGTGTGTGTGTGTGTGTGCGTGTGCATGTGTGTGTGTGTATAATATCTATATACACGCATGTCCATACATATGTGGGAACTCTAAAATAGCATGCCATTATGTCTATCAAATTACCATTAATTCATAATTTTATAAATGAACTGTTTGTTTACAGTCTCAGTTGGTTTGCACCCTGCCTATTGCCGCTAGTTACGAGGTAGCAAACATTAAGCACAGTGCTGCATACATGGGTAAAACCAACACTCCGGCAAATAGAATCTATGTTACAAATAGCCTGCTGGTCTCAGAATGCAATAAGGATTGGATGAACATCTATGTATCTCCTTCATCCAAGTCTGGATTCTACATGTGAAGTGCTGTTCAGCAAATGGGAGCTCAGGTGTCAAAAGTGTCCATTTTCAGGAGTAATGCAGTCACTTTTCAGATTAAGTGACAAGGTTATCAGCATACAATAAGAAAACGGGTGTTATGAAAATCAAACTCTGTTCTAGAAACTGTAAACTTTTCACAGCTAACTGCCTTACCTAGCAAGCTGAGCTAACAGAACAGAACAGAACAAAACAGAATGTATTAAGGACCTGTGCTATTTTTATATTAATTTTAATGGCTTTACATGTTGTAAAATGTTATGATTTATTTGATTTTCTGGTGAGTTGTCTGGTAAATAATGTACACTCCTTTAAGGAAGCTGCAGTTTTTAATTATTAGCCGTGTGATTCAATGTTTTATTTTTTTATGGGTGAAAGCGCTAAGTCGTGTTTTTAACTGTTATCAGTCTTTATTAAAACTGGTTTCTGTTGAGCAGTGGACGTTGTGGCGACTTCAGTATATTTTATAAATGTATTTGTCACTCTGCACTGCAAGTAACATGCATTATTTGTTGTTCAAGTACAGGGTAATTACCCCCTCTCCTGTTGCAAGCTGGTATTTCTACCTCTGAAACATTATAGGAAATAGAAAGGAAACAAAACAGTCAATTAACCAAACTGCCTACTCATGTTCCAAACGGTATATTTGCTTCATTTTGTGAAATCTTCATATACTGCAAAACCTTGTACTGTATCATGGTCACAATTATTTTGCCACTCAAACTCTGGAACAATTTTTTTAAGATTGTATGCATTACGAGTAGTGAAGGTTAAAATTAACACTTCCTTACCCCTCTCTGTTTCACTATTCATATCACTTCTTTGGCCATAAATATTGTTATATAGTCTGAATCACGTAACTTGCTAATGGTGTTAATCATACTTAGGTTTACAGTCTCAAAACCCTCATGAGGTGTGCAGCTTTTCCTCCATTTGAAGTCTGCTGTTCTGTTTGTTAACCTGACGATTTAGTCTCACAACGGGAAGAGATGAGCACACAGGCTTGGGGTATGCTTATCTTGCTGTATGCACTTCAATTTTTTCCTTACTCTTTCTGATTTTTCTACATGAGGTCTGGGTGTCGTGTTAGCTGTTTCCATCTCTCTCTTTTCAATATTATTCTTCTCCCTTCTTCGACACTCATGCCTGACTCTCACAGGTCTTCTCTCACACAACCCATCTACCTCTTTAATGGATGCCCTTCTTTCTCCTTGCCTTCTTCCTGCCTGTCCCACATCTTCTTCACTAGATTGTCTTCTGTTTTCTGCACATGTAATCTGTTCTCTGTGACCTTTTCAGCAATTGCAGTTACTCTGTTTTTTGCTCTTACATTCACATTTCTTTGCCTGTTCCACAGTGTGCACCCCATCAACTATCGCAGGCACTTCATCTCCATCACCTTTAACTTACTCAGCTGCTCCCCCTTTACTGCCCAAGTTTCTGTACAATGCAGTAGTACTGATTGCACCACTGTTTTGTTTTGTACATTTTACTTTCCAGCTTCTTTGGCTTTATAAGTGTACTAGCTTTTGATAGCATTTAATCGAAAAGCAAAGCATTTATTGTGTTTTCTGTTCTGTCTGTGAAAAAAATTTGAAAAAAAAGCAAACAAATATTCTTGTTCTCCTAACTTTCCTGGCTAGTTGTTCCAGTGATCAGGTTTTGCTGATCCCTGGGCTTTGTCTTGGTTCCTGTACTTCTCCATTTTCTTTGTTTGGTCAGGGGAAATTTCTTTACTCACCAGTGGGAGTGGGGAGTACTGAGCTGCCTGTTTGTCCTCAGAGGAGTGGTTTAAGACAGTAACTTGCAATTCATTGGCCATTTTGGGTCATTTCCTGCCTTTTCCAGCCCCCTGCTATAAAGCACGCTTTGGCGGGCTTTTCTGGCTGTAGTGAACTCAGCACAGCTCCTCGTGGTATCCAGCAGAGTTCCTAGAGCAGCAGAGAACAGAAAAAGCATCTTTCCAGATTTTAAGTATTTTTTCTTGCATTTTTCGACCATTTGTGTGATTCGACGACTGTTTCTGTCTATTTTATAGTGGTATTACCTGTTTTTCCTGTTTTTATAAGCTTTAATTGTTGGTTGCACTTCTTAGTTTAAGTTTGCTTAAAAGTTAAACTACAGGCTAATACACTCAAGTGTACTAGCTTTTGATAGCATTTAATCGAAAAGCAAAGCATTTATTGTGTTTTCTGTTCTGTCTGTGAAAAAAATTTGAAAAAAAAAAAACAAAAAAATATTCTTGTTCTCCTAACTTTCCTGGCTAGTTGTTCCAGTGATCAGGTTTTACTGATCCCTGGGCTTTGTCTTGGTTCCTGTACTTCTCCATTTTCTTTGTTTGGTCAGGGGGAAGTTTCTTTACTCACCAGTGGGAGTGGGGAGTACTGAACTGCCTGTTTGTCCTCAGAGGAGTGGTTTAAGACAGTAACTTGTAATTCATTGGTCATTTTGGGTCATTTCCTGCCTTTTCCAGCCCCCTGCTATAAAGCACGCTTTAGCGTGATTTAGTGCGGAGTTGCCACTAGAGCAGCATCGGGCAGCGCCGGTTTAACAAGGTTAAACTTTTTCTGGCTCCATAAAGTCTGTTCTTCATTTTTTCCCTTAGAACTGCTCTACTAGTAACCTAAACAGTATATCCCTTAACTAAAAAGCGCAGCACTTGTTCCTAAAAGTTTTTTTTCAAAAAAAAAGCTCAGCACTTGTCTTAAATGCATCTTCCTTGCAGGTTAAGCACTTCTATATTATACAAAGTCCCTCACTTGCGAACCCCCCCATACCTAACTTCTTAATTTTTCTAGCACGTCGAAGGGCCAGATGCTGGCGTCCTCTCCTGCCCAGCTGGTGAATCTGGGAATATTGAGGCAATGTTGCAATTGCCTCATGTACACAGACAACCCTCTCCTCCTCCCACATAACACAAATACTTGCGAGAGATGCAGCTATTTAGCCAAACTGGAGGCTGAGCTCTCTCAACTCAGGACTGGCAAGACCAGACAGGAGGAGAAGGCAACTACACACACCACAAAACCAGTCTCACATAATGCTACCACACCACTGAATCAAACACATAAACACACAAAGACATACTCGGAGGCTCTGAGTAAAAATTTACCTAAACAGCAGAGGCCTCCAAAGCAGACACCCAAGCAACTGCTACCTCAAGACACCCCACAAGCAACACATAAACCACAAAATCAGTGTGCAAAGCAGTCACAGCCCTTAAGGCCAAATACAACACCAAACATACTTGTCATAGTTGACTCCATAGTCAGACACACTGACGTCCCACTCACCAGGCTGAACAAGGAGAGGGTCACAGTAAGCTGCCTATCGGGCGCTAGAATCCGCCACATAACACAAGCACTCTGGTCACTCCACAGCAAGTACAAATATGACACAGTCATTGTCCATGCTGGTGTGAACGACCTGAGACGTACCTCCCTGGACTACATGAAAAGAGACATAGAGGAGCTCTCTGATTATGTAGCCCAGGCAGGTATGACCCTGACCCTGAGCAGTATCCTTCCTTCACCAAGAATGATGCCACAATATAGAGACAAAATGATCAGCTTTAACAATTGGCTTAATTTCTGGTGTCATTCAAAGGGGATCCAGTGTCTGTCTGCCTGGGATGACATGCTTGACAAGCCACACTGCTTCGCAAGGGACGGCTTGCACCTGTCACCCCTGGGATTCCAGATATTGGCTAAGGCTCTTGCCACCCCCATAGTGCCTTTTTTAGGCAAGGCTCAAACTCTAAACCTACCACCCTAGAAAACAAAAATGGGAAGAAACTGAGGGTAATGCTGCTCAATGCCAGAAGTCTAAATCTCAAAATGCACGACTCGAGGCCCTTCTCAGTATGGAGAACATCGATGTCTGTGCTGTAACTGAAA